>NC_092002.1:7762160-8062160 GCF_044704955.1 Pristiophorus japonicus
GAATTCCACAGGTTAAGTGAAGAAGTTTCTCCTCATCTCAGTCCTAAATGGCCTACCCCTTATCCTAAGACTATGTCCCCTGCTTCTGAACTTCCCCAACATCGGGAACATTCTTCCCGCATCTAACCTGTCCAGTCCCGTCAGAATCTTACACGTTTCTATGAGATCCCCTTTCATCCTTCTAAACTCCAGTGAATACAGGCCCAGTTGATCCAGTCTCTCCTCATATGTCAGTCCTGCCATCCCTGGAATCAGTCTGGTGAACCTTCGCTGCACTCCCTCAATAGCAAGAACGTCCTTCCTCAGATTAGGAGACCAAAACTGAACACAATATTCCAGGTGAGGCCTCACTAAGGCTCTGTACAACTGCAGTAAGACCTCCCTGCTCCTATACTCAAATCCCCTAGCTATGAAGGCCAACATAACATTTGCCTTCTTCACCGCCTGCTGTACCTGCATGCCCACTTTCAGTGACTGATGAACTATGACACCCAGGTCTCGTTGCACCTCCCCTTTTCCTAATCTGCCGCCATCAAGATAATATTCTGCCTTCGTGTTTTTGCCCCCAAAATGGATAACCTCACATTTATCCACATTATACTGCATCTGTCATGCATTTGCCCACTCACCTAACCTCTCCAAGTCACCCTGCAGCCTCTTAGCGTCCTCCTCACAGCTCACACCGCCACCCAGTTTAGTGTCATCTGCAAACTTGGAGATATTACACTCAATTCCTTCATCTAAATCGTTAATGTATATTGTAAAGAGCTGGGGTCCCAGCACTAAGCCCTGCGGAACTCAGAATGGCAGACAGTCACTGTCTGCCATTCTGAAAAGGACCCGTTTATCCCAACTTTCTGCTTCCTGTCTGCCAACCAGGTCAATATCCACGTCAGTACATTACCCCAATACCATGTGCTTTGATTTTGTGTGGGACCTTGTCAAAAGCCTTTTGAAAGTCCAAATACACCACATCCACTGGTTCTCCCTTGTCCACTCTGCTAGTTACATCCTCAAAAAATTCCAGAAGATTCGTCGAGCATGATTTCCCTTTCATAAATCCATGCTGACTTGGTCCAATCCTGTCACTACTTTCCAAATGCGCTGCTATTTCATCCTTAATAATTGATTCCAACATTTTCCCCACTACTGATGTCAGGCTAACTGGTCTATAATTACCTCTTTTCTCTCTCCCTCCTTTTTTAAAAAGTGGTGTTACATTAGCTACCCTCCAGTCCATAGGAACCGATCCAGAGTCGATAGACTGTTGGAAAATGATCTCCAATGCATCCACTTCCTGAACTACTCTGGGATGCAGGCTATCAGGCTGTGGGGATTGATCGGCCCTCAATTCCATCAATTTCCCTAACACAATTTCCCGCCTAATAAGGATATCCTTCAGTTTCTCTTCACTAGACCTACTGTCCCCTAGTACAATCGGAAGGTTATTTGTTATTTATTCAGAGGACACCGGCTGCTAAGTTTTGGACGACCTCATGTTTACCTAGTGTAGAATGTGGGAGGCCAGCCAGGAGTGAGTTGGAATAGTTGAAGTCTAGAGATGACAAAGGCATGGATGAGGGCTTCAGCAGCAGAAGAGCTGAGGCAGGGACGAAGATGGGCGATGTTATGGAGGTGGAAAAAGGCGGGTTTAATTATGCCGCGGATATGTGGCTGGAAACTCATTTCGGGGTCAAATATGACACCTAGGTTGCGAACAGTCTTGTTCCCCCTCAGACTGATGCTAGGGAGAGGGATGGAGTCAGTGGTTCAGGAACGCAATAACACTGAAGCTTCGATCTTGTGAGCAGCCTGTGTGGCTAAAACGCTTTCCGTTTAAATTTCAGTGTCGAAACTGTGACTACCAGCAAGAAGCTGACAATAGCTGTATCTATGTCAACAAGATCACGCATGAAGTCGAGTAAGTAGAGTCAGTGTCTGCCGTGAGCGGGTTTAAACAGTGCACCATTGTACCTGAGGCTGACAGTAAATTACATCTGTATCTCCCAGTGAGACGGCAGCTAAATTCCGTCATCGACATGAGCTGGAATTACTGAGTGTGTGATCGCTCTCATTCTTTGCGGCTCTGCTGAACATAGCGGGTAAATGGTGCTGTGCCATACAGAGCCAGTTTCATGTCTGATTTGTGCTGCGTTTCCTGATATAAGAACATAAGAAATAGGAGCAGGAGTCAGCCATTTGGCCCCTCCGCCATTCAATAAGATCATGGCTGATCTGATCTTGGCTTCAACTCCACCTCCCTGCCCGCTCCCCATAACCCTTGACTCCCTTAGCGTTCAAAAATCTGTCTGTCTCCACCTTGAATATATTCAATGATCCAGCCTCCACAGCTCTCGGGGGCAGAGAATTCCAAAGATTCACGACCCTCTGAGAGAAGGAATTCCTCCTCATCTCAGTTCTAAATAGGTGCCCTCTTATTCTGAAACTATGCCCCCTAGTTCTATTCCCCCACGAGGGGAAACATCCTCTCTCCATCTACCTTGTCCAGCCCCCTCGGTATTTTATGTTTCAATAAGATCACCTCTCATTCTTCTAAACTCCAATGAATACAGGCCCAACCTGCTCAACCTTTCCTCATAAGACATAGAAAATAGGTGCAGGAGTAGGCCATTCGGCTCTTCGAGCCTGCACCACCATTCAATAAGATCATGGCTGATCATTCCCTCAGTACCCCTTTCCTGCTTTCTCTCCATACCCCTTGATCCCTTTAGTCGTAAGGGCCATATCTAACTCCCTCTTAAATATATCCAATGAACTGGCATCAACAACTCTCTGCAGTAGGGAATTCCACAGGTTAGCAACTCTGTGAAGAAGTTTCTCCTCATCTCAGTCCTAAATGGCTTACCTCGTATCCTTAGACTGTGTCCCCTGGTTCTGGACTTCCTCATCATCGGGAACATTCTTCCTGCATCTAACCTGTCCAGTCCTGTCAGAATCTTGTAAGTTTCTATGAGATCCCCTCTCATCCTTCTAAACTCCAGTGTATAAAGGCCCAGTTGATCTAGTCTCTCCTCATATGTCAGTCCTGCCATCCCAGGAATCAGTCTGGTGAACCTTCGCTCCACTCCCTCAATAGCAAGAACATCTTTCTTCAGATAAGGAGACCAAAACTGAACACAATATTCCAGGTGAGGCCTCACCAAGGCCCTGTACAACTGCAGTAAGACCTCCCTGCTCCTATTCTCAAATCCCCTAGCTATGAAGGTTAACATACCAGTTGCCTTCTTCACCGCCTGCTGTACCTGCATGCCAACTTTCAATGACTGATGTACCATGACACCCAGGTCTCGTTGCACCTCCCCTTTTCCTAATCTGCCGCCATTCAGATAATATTCTGCCTTTGTGTTTTTGCCACCAAAGTGAATAACCTCACACTTATCCACATTATACTGCATCTGCCATGCATTTGCCCACTCACCTAACCTGTCCAAGACACCCTGCAGCCTCTTAGCATCCTCCCCACAGCTCACACCACCACCCAATTTAGTGTCATCTGCAGACTTGGAGATATTACACTCAATTTCTTCATCTAAATCATTAATGTATATTGTAAAGAGCTTGGGTCCCAGCACTGAGCCCTGCGGCACTCCACTAGTCACTGACTGCCATTCTGAAAAGGATCCGTTTATCCCAACTCTCTGCTTCCTGTCTGCCAACCAGTTCTCTATCCATGTCAGTACATTGTGCTTTGACTTTGCACACCAATCTCTTGTGTGGGACCTTGTCAAAAACCTTTTGAAAGTCCAAATACACCACATCCACTGGTTCTCCCTTGTCCACTCTACTAGTTACATCTTCAAAAGACAACCCCGTCATCTCCGGAATCAACCGAGTGAGCCTTCTCTGAACTGCCTCCAATGCAAGTATATCCCTCCTTAAATAAGGAGAGCAAAACTGTACGCAGTACTCCAGGTGTGGTCTCGCCAACACCTGTAGCGGGACTTCCCCACTTTTCCCTACTCAGTCGGGTGCTGCCGTGAGGAAAGATGGGAGGAGGCTCTGGTTGGGCCGAAGGGCCTGCTTCTGTGCCGTATATCCCGTGTAAAACAATTCTGTCCTCTTGTTTTGTCCAGCCCTTCCAGCATTCTTTTCATGAAGCTGTTTCTTTTCCCTTCTTTTAAACAGTGAATTGACGCAAATCATAGCGGATGTGGCACAGGACCCGACACTGCCGAGAACTGAGGACCATCCCTGCCCAAAGTAAGTAGAACGGCAGCACCACTTCATAACCTGAGCCTAGTCCTTCTTAGACCATCTAAATCTGGTGTCAATCCAATTTTGAAATGCTGGGGGGGGGGGGCAAAAAAGGTGGACGTGACTGTTGAGGCCTTTGGTATTTCTCGGCTACCCCACAGCTTTCCCTTCGTGTATTTATCCGATTCCATTTTGAAAGTTACGATTGAATCTGTTTGCAGCGCCCTTTCAGGCCGCGCGTTCCAGAACTTGCTGCGTATTTTTTTTTCTCAACGCCCCCTCTGGTTCGTTTGCCAATCACCTTAAATGCGTGTCTTCTGGTTACCGACCCTTCTGCCACTGGAAACTGTTTCGCCTTCTTTGCTGGTCGACGCTCGTTGTGATTTTGAACACCGTTGTCACATCTCCTCTAAACCTGCTCTGCTCTAAAGAGAACAGCCCTAGCTTCTCCAGTCTCTCTACATAACAGGAGTCGCTCAACCATTCGAGCAAATCTCCTCTGCGCCCTCGCAAGGTCTCGACATCCATGCTAAAGTGTGGTGCCCAGAATTGGACACAATACTCCAGCTGGGGCCGAACAGTGTCTTATAAAGGTTTAGCAGAATTTCCTTGCTTTTGTACTCTATGCCTCTATTAATAAAGCTAAGGATCCCGCACGCTTTTTTAGCGTCCTCCCACCCTCGAAGATTTGTGTACGTACACCCCCAGGTCGCATTCTCCCTGCACCCCCTTTTAAATTGTACCATTTAGTTTATATTGCCTCTCCTCATTCTTCCCACCAAAATGTATCGCTTTGCACGGCTCTGCGTTAAATTTCGTCTGCCGTGTGTCTGCCCATTGCATCAGGCTGTCTATGTCCTCCTTCAGTCCGTCACAGCTGTTTTTAAATATTGTTACAGATGCGGACACAAGGAAGCTGTGTTTTTCCAGTCGCACAGTGCAAGAGCTGAGGTACAGTAATGGAACCTATTGCAAGATACACATTTGTTAAATATATATTCAAACCATTTATGCCTGTGCTTATAAGTTATATGGATATATAAGTTGCTCTTTTAGCAGCGGGCACAGAATAAGCATATTATTAATTTCCTTTGGGGGAAAAAAAGCTGAACTTTAACCTTTTTTAGGACGGGGGAGCGTGTTGAACTGGGAAGGTAGGTGCCAGCATAAGGCACTGTTTTTTGACTCGTGATTTCTCGCTACACTTCTGCCAAACCCAGTATCGTTGAGCTGCCCACACAAGTTCAAACGGCCATTATAAGCACTGTTTACTGGAGTACTGCGAACAGTTTTGGTCTACTTATTTAAGGAGGGAGATACTTGCATTGGAGGCTGTTCAGAGAAGGTTCACTCGGTTGATTCTGAGATGCGGAGGTTGTCTTGTGAGGAAAGGTTGAGCAGGTTGGGCTTATACACACTGGAGTTTAGAAGAATGAGAGGTGATCTTATTAAAACGCATAAGATTATGAGGGGGGCTTGACAGGGTAGATGCTGAGAGGATGTTTCCCCTTGTGGGAGAATCTAGAACTAGGGGGGGGGCATTGTTTCAGAATAAGGGGTCGCCCATTTATGACGGAGATGAGGAGGAATTTCTTCTCTGAGGGTTGTGAATCTGTGGAATTCTCTGCCCCAGGGAGCTGTGGAGGCTGGGTCATTGAATATATTTAAGGCGGAGATAGACAGATTTTTGAACGATAAGGGAGTCAAGGGTTATAGGGAGCGGGCAGGGAAGTAGAGTTGAGGTCAAGATCAGATCAGCCATGATCTTATTGAATGCGGAGCAGGCTCGAGGGGCCAAATGACCGACTCCTATTTCTTATGTTTATGTTTAAACGCTCAGCTGCGGAGCTCACAACTTGCACGTAGCGCTCCGTTTTCTTCAGTCTTGTGATTGTTACGGAATGTGTAACCAGGGTGACTAGGAGAATGAATAGGTCTGTGCTACTCAGGCTGAGTGTGTGTTGTGTGAGCCATGAGACGATGAATAGGTAGCCTGGGTGATGAAAAACAACAAACTTTATTTATATAGCGCCTTTAACGTAGTGAAACGTCCCGAGGCGCTTCACAGGAGTATTGTGAGATAAAACAATTTGACACCGAGCCGCACAAGTAGAATTTAGCTCAGGTGACCAAAAGCTTGGTCAAAGAGGTTGGTTTTAAGGAGCATCTTGAAGGAGGAAAGAGAGGCAGAGAGGTTTAGGGAGGGAGTTCCAGAGCTTGGGGCCCAGGCAGCTGAAGGCACGGCTGCCAATGGTTGAACGATTATAATCAGGGATGCTTAGGAAGGCAGAATTGGAGAAGCGCAGAGATCTTTTAGGCGAGGTGGGGGGGTGGGCGGGCGGGTGTGGTGGTGTTGTGGGGCTGGAGGAGATTACTGAGATAGGGAGGGGCGAGGCCATGGAGGGATTTGAAAATAAGGATGAGAATTTTGAAATTGAGCTGATGCTTAACCGGGAGCCAATGTAGCGAGCACAGGGGTGATGGTTGAGCGGGACTTGGTGCGAGTTAGGACACGGGGAACAGAGTTTTGGATCACAAACGTTAAGTGTGACCCTTGGTAAAAGTGGTATGGGAATCTGACATCATGGTTACATTCGAACTGGAGAGCTCGAACAAATCAAAACTGATAGTTTTCAGAGGATATCGAGGGACTTGCTAGGCGAGAAAAAACATATTGAGATGTCATAAAGCTTTTTATAATTGGATATAATATATATGTATAATATTTATAGTGTGTGTATATATATATATATATATATATATATATAAAAAATTGATGCATCAAATTATTCGTGAAATGAGCTTTCGACCTCATATCCACAGCATAACTAAGACCGCCTATTTCAGCCTCCGTAACATCGCCCGTCTCTGCCCTTGCCCCAGCTCATCCGCTGCTGAAGCCCTCATCCATGCCTTTGTTACTTCCAGACTTGACTATTCCAACTCCTGGTTGGCCTCCCACATTCTACCCTACGTAAACTAGAGGTGATCCAAAACTTGGCTACCCGTGTCCTAATTCGCACCGAGTCCCGCTCACCCATCACCCCCTGTGCTCGCTGACCTTCATTGACTCCCGGTTAAGCAACGCCTTGATTTCAAAATTCTCATTCTTGTTTACACACCCCTCCATGGCCTCCCCCCTCCCTATCTCTGTAATCTCCTCCAGCCCCACAACCTCCCCGAGATGTCTGCGCTCCTCTAATTCTGCCCTCTTGAGCATCCCTGATTATAATCGCTCCACCATCGGTGGCCGTGCCTTCTGTTGACTGGGCCCCAAGCTCTGGAACTCCCTGCCTGAACCTCTCCGCCTCTCTACCTCTCTCTCCTCCTTCGAGACGCTCCTTAAAGCCTACCTCTTCGACCAAGTTTTTGGACACCTGCCCTAATTTCTCCTTTATGTGGCTCGGTGTCACATTTTTGTCTCAATACTCCTTGGGATGTTTCACTACGTTAAAGGCGCTATATAAATGCAGGTGGTTGTTGAAAATGTAATAAGGCAGAAGTTTCTCTCCGTGCTAAATTATAGACCGAGCACATGCCTATTAAGATCTCGATCTGGACTGCCGAAACGCATTTCATTTACAGTCCTGTACAGTGGAGATTTTAATGAGTATTAGCAGCAATTGTGGCTTTAAAAGGGCCGGGAAAATGTTTGAATGCGCGGGACGTGACCAGAATCGGTTTTGTGAACAAGTCGAGTGGTATTTGTGATTTGGCCGCGAGTGACAAAGGATTGCGAGTTTGAAGAGCGCCATTAATGCCGACTTTTTCGCCCCTCCCCCCTTGCTGTAGGACGCAATGAGACTGTACTACGTATGCACAGCGCCACACTGTGGCCATCGGTGGACTGAGTGAGGACGCACGGTGTTGCCCCCCCGGGTAGTTTTGCTGTGCCGTGGTCTGACTGTGCCCCCCCCAAGACATTCCCCGTCAGTCAGTGGGATGCGTCAGTTCAGGGATATTGTAGAAGTAGAGTCAGCAATCAACAGTGCGGTAAAAATGTTTATTTTTTTAAAGCCATATTTGTAGTACTGATGTTTTGCCAATTTTGTAAATACAGTAATAAAAACTTTTTTCCAAAAATAATATTCTGAGATTCTGTGCATTTATGCCCATCAGAAAGATTTTTTTCCAATAGAATTGAAGAATTTTTACCACAGAAAGCGGCCATTTTGGTCAATTTTGCTTGGACCTGCTCTACATCAGAGCTATTTACTCTAATCTCCTTTTCCTGCTCTTTCCCCGTATCCGTCGATAATTTACTGTGTGTGTGTGTATTTGACTACAGGCAACTCTCGATTATCCGCGTCCCTCGGAGATTGGGCTATGCCGGGTAAATGATTTCTCTGTTAGAGTGATTGACATTATAAAGTTAAAACCCGATGCCTTCCCCCACTGAAAGGACTCTGAACGCAACGGCCTGATGCCTTCCCAGGCCGAAATTTTAAATCCCGTTAGTGGTTTCCCGTTGGATCCGTGTGCGGATAATCGAGAGTTGCCTGTAATTCTGTCTCGGATGTGATTTGATCATCTACTGATGAAGTGTTGCATTATATAATCGCTCTTGTGTAAAGTTGTGTCTTTAAGGAGAAAATGCAAGATATTTGCTCTTTCCACACTTTCATCGCTCCATCATCGGCGGCCGTGCTTTCAACTGCCTGGGCCCCAAGCTCTGGAATTCCCTCCCTAAACCTCTCCACCTCTCTACCTCTCTTTCCTCCTTCAAGACGCTCCTCAAAACTTACCTCTTTGACCAAGCTTTTGGTCACCTGCCCTAATATCTCTTTCTTTGGTTTGGTGTCAGTTTTTGTCAGATAACGCTCCCGTGAAGCGCTTTGGGGGCATTTTACTGTGTTAAAGGTGCTATATAAATGCAAGTTGTATGTATATTTTGGAAATTCAGTCTTATAATCTGCACAGTAATGCAGCAGAATATATAGATTTTCCTGTGACACCTTCCCGTTCTTCACTGCTGGCTGACCTGCCCCGAAGTGTCGATGTACAGAGGGACCTGGGTGTCCTTGTACATCAGTCAGTGAAAGCAAACATGCCGGTGCAGCAAGCAGTTAGGAAGGCAAATGGTATGTTGGCCTTCATTGCAAGAGGATTTGAGTACAGGAGCAAGGATGTCTTACTAGTTATACAGGGCCTAGGTGAGACCGCACCTGGAGTAGTGTGTGCAGTTTTGGTCTCCTTACCTCAGGAAGGATATACTTTCCATAGAGGGCGTGCAGCGAAGGTTCACCAGACTGATTCCTGGGATGGCAGGACTGTCGTATGAGGAGAGATTGGGTCGACTAGGCCTGTATTCACTAGAGTTTAGAAGAATGAGAGGGGATCTCATTGAAACATATAAAATTCTGACTGGGTTGGACAGACTGGATGCGGGGAGGATGTTTCCCCGGGCTGGGAAGTCTAGAACAAGGGGTCACAGTCTCAGGATACGGGGGAGGAAATTTAGGACCGAGATGAGAAATGTTTTCACTCAGAGGGTGGTGAACCTGTGGAATTCTCTACCACAGAAGGCTGTGGAGGCCAAGTCACTGAATATATTTAAGAGGGAGATCGATTTCTAGAAAGAAAGGGCGCCAAGGGGTATGGGGAAAAAGCGGGAATATGGGGCCCAAGTTTCGGCCTCAGTTGCTCCTGATTTTTTTGGAGCAACTGGTGTAGAACGGAGTATCTTAGAAATTCAAATTCTCGGCATTTAGTTTGCTCCAGTTCTAGTCAGTTAGAACAGTTTCACTTTGGAACAGAATTTATTTTTCAAAAGGGGGCGTGTCCGGCCACTTACACCTGTTTTCAAAGTTTCGGCAGTGAAAACTTACTCCAAACTAACTTAGAATGGAGTAAGTGAAGATTTTTGTACGCTCGAAAAAACCTTGTCTACACTTTAGAAAATCAGGCGTAGATTACAAATCAGGCGTAGGGAATGGGGGAGGGGGTTTACAAATCAGGCGTAGGGAATGGGGGAGGGGGTTTAAAGGGAAGTTTACAAAAATTAAACACTTCAGTTTTACAAATAAAGAGCCATCATCAATAATAAATTATAAAAACATCAATAAATCGACCAATAAATCAATCAAAAAAATTAATCAGAAATAAAAAAAAAAATCAATAACTAAAACATTTTCTACTTATCGACTGCAGCACCAGGAGCCCTCCAACAGCATGCTGGGATGCTGCCCCCCCCCCTCCAGTGTGTCTCTGTCAGTGTCTCTATCTCTCTGTCTGTCTGTGTGTGTCTCTCACTCTCTGTCTATCAGTGTCTGTGTTTCTGACAGAGAGGGGGGGGGGCAGGGGGAGAGAGAGAGGGGGGGGGGCAGGGGGAGAGAGAGAGGGGGGGGGGCAGGGGGAGAGAGAGAGGGGGGGGGGCAGGGGGAGAGAGAGAGGGGGGGGGGCAGGGGGAGAGAGAGGGGGGGGGCAGGGGGAGAGAGAGGGGGGGGGCAGGGGGAGAGAGAGGGGGGGGGCAGGGGGAGAGAGAGGGGGGGCACGGGCAGGGGGAGAGAGGGGGGGGCACGGGCAGGGGGAGAGAGGGGGGGGCACGGGCAGGGGGAGAGAGAGGGGGGGCACGGGCACGGGGAGAGAGGGGGGGCACGGAGAGAGAGGGGGGGGCACGGGGAGAGAGAAAGGGGGGGCAGGGGGGGAGAGAGAGAGAGGGGGAGAGAGAGAGGGGGCAGGGGGAGAGAGGGGGGGGCAGGGGAGAGGGGGGGGAGAAGGGGAGGGAAGGAGGGGGGAGGGAAGGAGGGAGGAGGGGAAGCGGGGGTGGAGGGAGGAGGGGAAGCGGGGGTGGAGGGAGGAGGAGAAGGGGAAGGGGGGGGAGGAGGAGAAGGGGAAGGAGGGGAAGGGGGGGTGGAGGGGAAGGGGAGAGGAGGGGAGGGGAAGGGGAGAGGAGGAGAAGGGGAAAGGGGGGGGGAGGAGAAGCGGGAGGGGGGGGGGGAAGGAGAAGGGGCTGGGCTGAAAGGAGAAGGGGGAGGGAGGCGGAACGGGCCTGGCCGGGCCCAAGACTTCAGGCAGGGCCTGTCCCCAGCGCCAGATTTACAGGTAGGTGGCGTCGGGTCGGGGGGGTGGGGGGGCTGGAGGAGGAGGGAGGTCGGGTTGGTTCAGGTAGCGGGGAGGGAGGGGGCGCGGTTCGGTTCGGGTCGGGGGGGGGCAGGGAGGTCAGGTCGGGTAGGGGGTCCAGTCCGGGAGAGGGGGGGGGAAGCGGGGGTCGGGTCGGGAGGAAGCAGGAGCTGGGCGTGGGAGGCAGCCTTATGCACGCAGCCCCAGTGAGGCCATTTGGCCAGGACTTGGGGGCTGCGTGCTTCGGGCCACCCCCACACAGTTTTGGGCGCCTGGAGCTACTGCACATGCGTGCCCACTGTAGCGCGCATGTGCAGAGGTCCCGGCACTGTTTTCAGTGCCGGGACCTGGCTCCGCCCCCTACAGCTCATGCTGTGCTGCGCCGAGCTGCAAACGACCTGCAGGGAGCCGGAGAATCTAAGCATTTTTTAGGCGCACTTTGTGGCGCGAAAAACGGGCGTCCAGGTCGGGGCTGCGCCGTTCTAGGCGCGGCCCGAAACTTGGGCCTTGGTGTTGAGATAGAGGATTCGCCATGATCATATTGAATGGTGGTGCAGGCTAGAATGGCCTACTCCTATTTTCTATGTTATCTCCACCCACAACAGTACCAATTCCTTCACTAACCATTAGGGGGACACCTTGTACTTTGTGCACATTCTGCAAATAATAGATGGTTAGGGAATGATTTGCAAATGTGTTTAAGGGATTTGGATGTGAATTCAAAGCTGTTGTGCTCCAGTATGCACTGCGTTTGCATCTCATTTGTGTCCCGGCCAGGTGTACCTTCGGCTTTGTTTATTGTTTTCTCCCTCCATTCTTTCCTGAAAAGGAGCTGCCCTTTCGCTGGTGCCCGCAGCCCTCCGGTACCCCTTCCCAAGTGGCAGGTCGTCCTGTGTGAATCTAGACAGTGAGTATTGGGGAAGCGCTATTCAACTACGATGGGCATCGCACCAGAGCCTGATCCAATCCTCGACACCCACCTATGTGTATGTCCCAGCAAGAATCACCGGATAGAAATTAATTATAACGAAAGAAAAAATCTTCCATTTCCCTAGCGCCTTTCACGACCACCAGACTTCTCAAAGCGCTTTATGGCCAATTAAGTGCTTTTAGGAGTGTAGTCACTAATTAGGGGTAACTTGGCCATGCTGTGCTGAGGTCAAATGCCCCTTCCCACCCCCCAGCCTCGCTAGAGTCCAGGGCAAGATCAGTTAATTCAGTTCTGGGACCTTCCCGCTTTATATGGCTGAGAAGCACTCCAGACCGTGCTAGTTCTTTCTCCACCGCACAGCAATTTGTGTCACCAGGTTCCTGCATCCTGCGCTTCCCCCCCCCTGCCCGCACTCTTAACCACATCAGGGTCCTGATGGTGCCTCATGTCGCAGTCAGTGCTGTGTCACGCTCCGTCCAGCAGAAACATCTGATCTTGTTGATTTTTTTTCTCCTCCTATTTCCTCTTCCCACTCCAGTTTAAAATTATTTATCCTCTTTAAAATAAAGAAGTCTCTTGCATAATCAACTGTTGCCCTCACACCCCTTCCAATTAGCTGAAACCAAACCATTCTTTATTGACGCCACTGTGTTGACCAATGAGTTGGCACAGCTTATGGCAGGACTCACAGCCAACAGTCTATTTTACAGTAAACAGAGTCTATTTAACGAGTGCACAACAGCAAACAGTCCACAGAGTCTATTTTTAAAAAAAAAAAGTAAGTCTCTGAACTATAGCAAGCAGAACTCATGATCGAAACTACATAGCATTACATAGGATATACGGCCACTATTTCGAAGAAGAGCAGGGGGAGTTATCCCTGGTGTCCTGGCCAATGTTTATCCCTCAATCGACATCACTAACAAAAACAGATTATTTTCGTCATTACCATGTTGTTGTTTGTGGGAGCTTGCTGTGCGCAAATTCGTGGCCGCGTTTTCCACATTTAAACAGGGAAAGATTGCAAAGTGCCGCAGTACAGCGGGACCTGGGGGTACTTGTGCATGAAACACAAAAGGATAGTATGCAGGTACAGCAAGTGACCAGGAAGGCCAATGGAATCTTGGCCTTTATTGCAAAGGGGATGGAGTATAAAAGCAAGGAAGTTTTGTTATAGCTGTACAGGGTATTGGTGAAGCCACACCTGGAATACTGCGTGCAGTTTTGGTTTCCATATTTACGAAAGGATATACGTGCTTTGGAGGCAGTTCAGAGAAGGTTCACTCGGTTGATTCCGGAGATGAGGGGGTTGACTTATGAGGAAAGGTTGAGTAGGTTGGGCCTCTACTCATTGGAATTCAGAAGAGTGAGAGATGATCTTATCGAAACGTATAAGATTATGAGGGGGCTTGACAAGGTGGATGCAGAGAGGATGTTTCCACTGATAGAGGAGACTAGAACTAGAGGGCATAATCTTAGAATAAGGGAGCGCCTATATAAAACTGAGATGAGGAATTTCTTCTGAGGGTTGTAAATCTGTGGAATTCGCTGCCTCAGAGAGCTGTGGAAGCCGAGATATTGAATAAATTTCAGACAGAGATAGACAGTTTCTTAAATGACACGGGAATAAGGGGGCGGGCAGGGAAGTGGAGCTGAGTCCATGATCGGATCAGCCATGATCGTATTAAATGGCGGAGCAGGCTCGCGGGGCCGTATGGCCTACTCCTGCTATTTCTTGCGTTCTTATGTTTATGTTCTTATTACAACAGTGACGGCACTCCACAAGTACTTCATTGGCTGTAAAGCACTTTGTGGCGTCCTGAGTGGTGGAAGGCGCTATATAAATGCAAGTTCTTGCTGTCTTGGCTGGTCTTACACACAACGAGGAAAGGGCAGCGTGCTCAATCTGTTCTGGAGCGAGGCACTTTGCCTCCGCAGGTATTTGCGCAGTAAAGGGCTGGTGGGGTGGCAGTCCCTGATGTGGAGGAAGTACGCGTCCACTTGATTGGAGGTAAAACCACAGTCCTCGCAGACGAAGATCTTGGAACGCCGTTCCCGGTAGGTGTAGTTCTGTTGCACGCTGTGAATCTTCTTCAGGTGAGATTCCAGCGAGCACCGCTGTGTGAACGCCTTCTCGCACAGCTCACACTTGTAGGGTCGAATACCTACTTAAACAGAGGTGGGGGCCGTAAGTCTTGTCTTGTCAGAATGGTAGCAAGAAGGTTACACACACAGACATAGCAAGAAAGAACTTGCATTTCTATAGCGCCTTTCGGATGAGACGTTAAACCGAGGCCCCGTCTGCTCTCTCGGGTGGACGTAAAAGATCCCGCGCCCGCTATTTCGAAGAAGAGCAGGGGGAGTTCTCCCCGGTGTCCTGGGGCCAATATTTATTCCTCAACCAACATCACTAAAAACAGATTATCCGGTCATTATCACATTGCTGTTTGTGGGAGCTTGCTGTGCGCAGATTGGCTGCTGCATTTCCCGCATTTACAACAGTGACTACACTCCGAAAGTACTTCATTGGCTGTAAAGCACTTTGAGACGTCCGGTGGTCGTGAAAGGTGCTATAGAAATGCACATTCTTTTTTTTTCACAACCTCAGGATGTCCCAAAGCGCTTTACAGCCAATGAAGTACTTTCGGAGTGTAGTCACTTGTGCTGTAGGAAAGGCGGCAGCCAGTTTGCGCACAGCAAGCTCCTACAAAGAGCAACGTGATAATGACCAGATCATCTGTATGTGGTTGTTTGAGCGATAAATGTTGGCTGAGGCACTGGGAGAACTCCCCCGGCTCTTTGAATAGCGGCCGCGGGATATTTTACATCCACCTGAGAAGGTTTGACGGCACCTCCGACAGTGCAGCACCTCCTCACTGCTGCTAGTCTAGATTATGTGCTCAGGTCTCTGGAGTGGGGCTTGATTCCACAATATTCTGACTCGGAGGCAGGAGTACTACTGTGGGTTCAAGTCTCACGCCAGAGACTTGAGCACAAAATCTAGGCCGACACTCCCAGTGCAGTACTGAGGGAGCGCCGCACTGTCGGAGATGCTGTCTTTCGGATGAGACGTTAAACCGAGGCCCCATCTGCCCTCTCAGGTGGATTTAAAGATAGCATGGCCACTATTTCAAAGAAGAGCAGGGGGAGTTGTCCCCGGTATCTTGAGCCAATATTTATCCCTCAATCAACGTCACTAAAACAGATTATCTGGGTCATTATCACGTTTGTGGGAGCTTGCTGTGCGCAAATTCTGTGTTTCCTACAGTGACTACACTCCAAAAAGTACTTCATTGGCTGTAAAGCGCTTTGAGATGTCCTGAGGCCGTGAAAGGTGATGTAGACGTGCGAGACTTTCTACCAACTTGTCAAGTTTGGTACGATAAACACGGTTAGCTATTACGTGTAAAATATAGTGAATTAAAGTTTTGCATCTGGCACCGATTCAAATAACAGATGCAGTGCAGCAATTCACCGGACTTACTTCAACAGCACACCTCCGCCCTGAATACTATGCCACCAGGAAAGACCAGAGGAACAAGATTAAGGGATCACCCCGACTGTCAGGTTCTCCTCCCAAGTCCCACACTAGTCTGACGTCCTCATTGCTGGATTAATGCCATAACGGGAGCACAGGGGCTGCAGTGGTTCGAGGAGAAGGTGCACCACTTTGTTCTCGGGGTGACCAAGGATAAGGCAATAAATGTGCCAGCTTCCAGAAATAAATAAGGAAAAAGATGCAATTGAGTTGTGCGAGACTGCCTTGCACCGAAACTCTGCGCTCTCTGCAGCGCAGGTAAATACGCCGCTGGGTCGAAATTCGGCATTTAGCGGCACCCGCTGACGCCGGAGGCGGGCGGCTTGGTCCGTACCGTTGGCGGCGACCGATTTCCTCGGCTCACGGGGAATGTAGTTCGGGGGCGGGGCCAAGACGTACCGCTGTGCGCTCGGCCGCCACCTACGCGGTGACATCATCGAGCGGGCAGCACCCCCTTTGCCGCCGTGGCTCCGAGATTGGGCGGGTTCGGTGGCCTTACTGGCGTACAGCCTGGGGAAGGTGGCGGGACATCAGGGGTCCCGGGGCGAGAGAGCGTCCAGGGATCAAGGGGCAAGTGGTGATGTTTGGGTTTTTTTTTTGTTGCGTTTTAGCTATTAATGGAACCAGTGTGGGTCAGGGAAACTTTGTTTTTTCACCTCGTCGGGAAATTCGGTCGGCCTGAGATGCTGCAACGTTGCTTCCCGAGGGAGAGGGTGCAGTGCCACTTTTAGCACTGCTGCTCTCATCTTTGGCCGGCAAAACTGAATTTTTGCACAGTTTGAGGCGGCACTTATCACCTGCCCTTAAAACCAGCCGGTGTTACCGTCTCAAACACGGTGGGGCCGAACTTCGAACCCCGAAAGTTCCACTGCACCATAAAGAGCAGGAAACGTTCTAGGTGTGATCATGGTTGCAGGTGAAGTCCGAGAGAGGGAAACAAGTAGGAATATAAAAGGAGACGGGGAGAGACTGGAGAAGCTGGGGTTGTTCCCCTGGGAGCAGAGACAGTTAAGAGGAGATTTTGAGGAAGGTGTTCAAGATCATGAATGGTTTTGATAGAGTAGATGGAGAGAAACGTAGAAAATAGGTGCAGGAGTAGGCCATTCGGCCCTTCTAGCCTGCACCACCGTTCAATAAGAAACTGTTTCTGTTGGAAGGGGTGGGGGGGGGTCGGTAAGCAGAGGGCACAGATTTAAGGTGATTGGTGAAAGAGGAAACGTATTTTTACGCAGCGAGTTGTGGTGATCGGGAACGCGCTGCCTGAAAGGGCGGTGGGAGCAGATTCAATAGTGACTTTCGAACCGGGAATTGGATAAATACTTGAAGGGGAAATAATGTACTGAGCTACTGGGAAAGAGCAGGGGAGTGAAAGAAAGACTTGCATTTATATAGCGCCTTTCACCACCACCGGACGTCTCAAAGTGGGATTTATTGGTTGGCTCTAACGAAGAGCTGGCACAAGCACGATGTGCCAAAGGCTGCCTCCTGTGCTGTATGATTTTATGATTCTATGATCCGTCTTTCGGATGAGACGTTAAACCGAGGACCCCTCTGCTCTCTCCAGGTGGACGTTAACGATCCCATGGCACTATATTGAGAGCAGGGGGAGTTCTCCCCGGTGTCCTGGGGCCAATATATATCCCTCACTCAACATCATTTAAAACAAACAGATTGTCTGGTCATTATCACATTGCTGTTTGTGGGAGCTTGCTGTGCGCAAATTGGCTGCCGCGTTTCCCACATTACAACAGCGACCACTCTCCGAAAGTACTTCGTTGGCTGTAAAGCGCTTTGAGACGTCCGGTGGCCGTGAAAGGCGCTATAAAAGCAAGTCTTTTTTTAAAATTAAAGTCTACACTGCATTTAGCGATCTCATTCGATGAACTTGCAGCCTCCGAAAGGTTTGTTTCAGGTTAACACCAGCGGAGGTGTCCGAGCCCCGGTTATGTTTCTCCTCGCACTCTCGGCGGGTGGCATGGCAGTCGACACAATGGGAGGGCGAGAAGGGCAGCTGTGTGACGGGTCAGTCGGTAAATGCACCCCCTGCCACGTGGAGCACGAAGAGGCCAGGTCGGATTCTCGCACTGCCACCAGCAAGTTGTCCTCAGCCAGGGCCCTGACGCGAGTCGCTACAATCCAGTGCCCTGGTTTCGGGAGGGTGAGTAAAAGCAGCACGGATTTCTGCTCTTGATCCTGCGACACCGGGAAAGGGAAAGCACGTGAATTGCATGCCTTCGGGAGAGCAACGGAAAGTAAGTAGAAGGAAATGATTCTTACACTTTCATTTGAGGTTTTTTAAATTTCTCTTTCTGCTTGGCAAATTTGGTTTCCCTATAAACCCCACACGCGTCAGCTGTGACTCAGTGGGCAGCACTCTCTCTCGCCTCTGAGTCAGAAGGTTGTGGGTTCAAGTCCCACTCCAGGAACTTGAGCACATAAATCTAAGCTGGCACTCCCAGTGCAGTGCTCTCTCAGCACTGCGCTGTCGGAGGTGCCGTCTTTTGGATGAGACGTTAAACCGAAGCCCCGTCTGCTCTCTCAGGTGGACGTAAAAGATCCCACGGCCACTATTTTGAAGAAGAGCAGGGGGAGTTCTCCCCGGTGTCCTGGGCCAATATTTCTCAATCAACATCCAAAAAAAAAACAAATGATCTGGTCATTATCACATTGCTGTTTGTGGGAGCTTGCTGAGTGCAATTCTCCAGTCCTGGCAACATCCTGGTAAACCTCCTCTGTACCCTCTAATGCAATCGGGGAAATTGGTTACAGGGAAACCAAGCTTGCTAAACAAAAAGAAAGACTTGGATTTATATAGCGCCTTTCACGACCACCGGACGTCTCAAAGAGCTTTGCAGCCAATGAAGTACTTTTGGAGCGTAGTCACTACCGCGTTTCCCACATTTTCGGGAGGGTGAGTAACATCAGTTAGGATTTCTGCTCTTGATCCTGCGACACTGGGGAAGAGAAAGCACATGACTACGCTCCAAAAGTATTAGAAGAGTTTAGAAGAATGAGAGGTGATCTCATTGAAACATACAACATTCTTACAGTGATTGACAGGGTAGATGCAGGGAGGATGTTTCCCCCGGGCTGGGGAGCCTAGAACCAGGGGTCACACAGTCTCAGGATAAGGGGTCGGCCATTTAGGACTGAGATGAGGAGGAATTTCTTCACTCAGAGGGTGGTGATTCTTTGGAATTCTCTGCCCCAGAGGGCTGTGGAGGCTCAATCGTTGGGAGTATATTCAAGACAGAGATCGATAGATTTTTGAATATTAAGGGATATGGGGGTCGGGCGGGAAAGTGGAGTTGAGGTCGAAGATCAGCCGTGATATTGAATGGCGGAGCAGGCTCGAGGGGCCGAATGGCCACCTACTGCACCTAATTCTTATGTTCTTATGCTTTGCGCTGAAAGTGAGACACTCTAGGATCTGTCTTGCTTAATTGCCACATAGTTACCCCCTCAGCTACTGGGTGAGAAAATCATGATTTCAATGGAAATCGTACGATTTCTTCGAGTAAATGGTTTTCAGATCCCTCCATGGTCTCGCCCCTCCTCCTCCATCGCCACAACCCTCTGAGATATCTGCACTCCTCCGATTCTGGCCTCTTGTCCAGCCCCGATTTTGATCGCCCCACCATTGGCGGCCGGGCCTTCAGCTGCCTGGGCCCCAAGCTCTGGAATTCCCTTCCTAAACCCATCCTCCTCTCGTTCCTCCTTAAAACCGACCTCTTTGATCAAGTTTTGGTCACCTGTGCAAATTGCTCCCCATGTGGCTCAGGGTAAAATTCTATTTGTTAATCCTCTTGTGATTTTACCGCGTTGAAGGCGCTATATAGATGTAAGTTGTTGTAACGCGAACAGAGTGTTTTACTGTTCGAGGGCCACCTTACACCTGCGATGTAACCCACAGCCCCCGCCTGGCGCCGTACCTGTGTGCGTTCGCATGTGCCTCTTCAGATCGAAAGTGTCGTTGAAGCCTTTCCCGCAGAACCTGCAGACGTGTTTCTTCACCGCGCTGTGACACTTCAGGTGACGGGTCAGCATGCGTTGTAACGGGAAGACCTTGCTGCAGGAGTAGCACAGGAAGTGACCCTGAGTGTAGGCTGACTTCACCTATCGAAAAGAATTCCACCATTAGATAGAAAGACTTGCATCTCATCGTCACCATCATAGGCGGTCCCTTGGAATCGAGGAAGACTTGCTTCCACTCTTAGCATGAGTTCTTAGGTGGCTGAACAGTCCAATACGAGTGCCACAGACTCTGTCACAGGTGGGACAGATAGTCGTTGAGGGAAAGGGAGGGTGGGACAGGTTTGCCGCACGCTCCTTCAGCTGCCTGCGCTTGGTTTCTGCACGCTCTCGGCGATGAGACTCGAGGTGCTCAGCGCCCTCCCGGATGCACTTCCTCCACTTAGGGCGGTGTTTGGCCAGGGACTCCCAGGTGTCGGTGGGGATTTTATCAGGGAGGCTTTGAGGGTGTCCTTGAACCGTTTTCGTTGCCCTCCTTTGGCTCGAGCCTGCGGCCAATATCTCGCCATACATTTACAAAGCGCCTTTCATGACCATCGGACATCCCAAAGCGCTTTACAGCCAATGAAGTACTTTTGGAGTGTAGTCACTTGTAATGTGGAAAAGGCGGCAGCCAATTTGCGCACAGCAAACTCCCACAAACAGTAATGTGATTGTTATATATGCAGACTATAGATATACTCTCTGTATAGTTGTATAAGATGGAGACTTGATACCTGATGTACTATCAATAAGGTTTACACTGTGTATATACATGCTGGCACCACTAGAGGGTGCAACTGGTGGAGACCGGGGTTTCCTGCCCTGGTGGCAGGGGCTGTATAAAAGGGGAGCCACCATGCGGCTGCCTCACTCTGGAGTTACGAATAAAGGAGCAAGGTCACTACATGAGTACAACACATTGCCTCGTGGAGTCATTCATAAGTGCATTACAGACATAACAGTGATGATGATCCAGATCATCTGTTTTTGTGATGTTGATTGAGGAATAAATATAGGTCCAGGACACCGGGGATAACTCCCCTGCTCCTCTTCGAAATAGTGCCATGGGATCTTTTACGTCCAGCTGAGGGGGCAGACGGGGCCTCGGTTTAATGTCTCATCCGATGATGGCACCTCTGACAGTGCAGTTCTCTATAGCTCTATCTCTCTCTCTCTAGCTAGCTCTCTCTCTCTCGCTTTCTCTAGCTCTCTCTCTCTTGCTATCTCTCTAGCTATCTCTCTCTCTCTAGCTATCTCTCTAGCTATCTCTCTCTCTCTCTAGCTATCTCTCTCTCTCTCTCTCTAACTATCTTTCTCTCTCTCTTGCTATCTCTCTCTCTCTCTCTCTCTCTCTCTCTCTTGCTATCTCTCTCTCCCTCTCTCGCTATCTTTCTCTCTCTCGCTATCTTTCTCTCTCTCTAGCTATAACTCTCTCCAGCTATCTCTCTCTCTCTCTCTCGAGCTATCTCTCTCTCTCTCCAGCTATCTCTCTCTCCAGCTATCTCTTGCTATCTCGCTCTCTTGCTATCTCGCTATCTCGCTCTCTTGCTATCTCGCTCTCTTGCTATCTCGCTCTCTCGCTCTCGCTCTCTCGCTCTCTCGCTCTCTCGCTATCTCGCTCTCTCGCTCTCTCGCTATCTCGCTATCTCGCTATCTCGCTCTCTCTCGCTCTCTCGCTATCTCGCTCTCTCGCTCTCTCGCTCTCTCGCTCTCTCGCTATCTCGCTCTCTTGCTATCTCGCTCTCTTGCTATCTCGCTCTCTTGCTATCTCGCTCTCTTGCTATCTCTATCTCTCTCGCTATCTCTCTCTAGCTATCTCTATCTCTCTCTCGCTATCTCTCTCTCGCTATCTCTATCTCTCTCTCGCTATCTCTCTCTCGCTATCTCTCTCTCGCTATCTCTCTCTCGCTCTCTCGCTCTCTCTCTCTCGCTCTCTCGCTCTCTCTCTCTCGCTCTCTCTCTCTCGCTATCTCTCTATCGCTCTCTCTCTCTCTCTCGCTATCTCTCTCTCTCGCTATCTCTCTCGCTATCTCTCTCTCGCTATCTCTCTCTCTCTCGCTATCTCTCTCTCGCTATCTCTCCCTCGCTATCTCTCCCTCGCTATCTCTCTCTCTAGCTATCTCTCTCTAGCTATCTCTCTCTCTCTCTCGCTATCTCTCTCTCTCGCTATCTCTCTCTCTCGCTATCTCTCTCTCTCGCTATCTCTCTCTCTCGCTATCTCTCTCTCTCGCTATCTCTCTCTCTCGCTATCTCTCCACTGTAGTGAGAACCTTGGCTGTTTTTTATTTTCCTTTTAATCTTTCGGGGAATGAAAATGTAGCAGAAACAATGGGGATGATGGCTGGCCACTGAAAGTGTAACCCAAGTAAAGATGTACCTTGGCTCTGCTGGGTAACGGCTGGGCTTCCAGTTGAGCGATTCCATGTAGTCCTTTATCAAACGATCTCACCATTTTCTCCTCTACACTGATCGCCGCATCTTGCTTGGGTACAGATTGCTGCTTGTTCATAGCATAGTCATCCAAGCATTCTGTGGGTAGAATCAACTGCTATTCATTGCAGATCATAGATATGTAAATAAGATGTGATTGTGCTATTGGTGTCGAGACTACTTTCTGCTCATCGTTATGTAACTGCTATTGTTGTCGGCCACTAGCTATCTGATGCCTGGTGAGGTTTAAACAAAAGAAAGAATTTGCATTCATCTAGCGCCTTTCACAACCTCACGACGCCCCAAAGCGCTTTACAGCCAATGAAGTACTTTTGGAGTGCAGTCAGTGTTGTAATGTGGGAAACACGGCAGCCAATTTACGCACAGCAAGCTCCCACAAACAGCGACATGATAATGACCAGTTAAACTGTTCTTGGTGATGTTGATTGAGGGATAAATATTGGCCCAGTACACTGTGGGAGAACTCCCCTGCTCTTCTTCGAAATAATGGCCGTGGGATCTTTTACGTCCACCTGAGAGAGCAGACGGGGCCTCGGTTTAACGTCTCATCTGAAAGACGGCACCTCCGATTGTGCAGTTCTCTGTCTGTCTCTGTCTATCTGTCTCTCTGTCCTGGGTCAAAATCCTGGAACTCCCTCCCTGACAGCACTGTGTGGGAGCACCTTCACCACACGGGACTGCAGCGGTTCAAGAAGGCGGCTCACCACCACCTTCTCGAGGGGCAGTTAGGGATGGACGCCCACCTCTCGGGAACAAGTGTTTTTAAAATCTTATCTTTTTCTTTTTCTCTTCTTTCATCCACGAAAAGGGTTGGGATGGCACTGTGCGGAGAACCTACCTGGAATGTAGCAGTCCCCTCGGTGATCGTCGCGCAGCTCGCCCCAGTTGCGGCCTCCACTATTGGCGTGTCGTTTCTTGAGCAGGAATGATCGAGGCATGGTGGCTGAGTGGGAAGCAGCCGATTCTCAAGCGGAGAGTGGCAGGCACTGACTAACGTGAGCCCCTGACACCGGCTAAACTCTCTCCACCTCCCAAACAGTTGGCAATTCTCTCCCCAATTGTAACCTGCCATGCAGATTCCCACTGTACTTAAGTACACAGGGAACGTAATTTACCTAATGCTTCTCGCCGAGCCAATGTGGACAGCAAGTGCTTTGGATAAAACATATTTACATTTCCTCAGACAGTTTCAAAAGCTTTTCCGTTTGTATACCTACCCATCATGTAAAGATTTTGCAAATCAGTTCAGTTCCCTATCTCCCCATCCTCTCTATGCAAATAGTGTCAGCTGTGGCTCAGTGGGCAGCACTCTCGCCTCTGAGTCAGAAGGTTGTGGGTTCAAGTCCCACTCCAGGGACCCGAGCACGATAAATCTAGGCTGACCCCCCCCCCCCAGTGCAGTGCTGAGGGAGCGCCGCACTGTCGGAGGGGCAGTGCTGAGGGAGTGCCGCACTGTCGGAGGGGCAGTGCTGAGGGAGTGCCGCACTGTCGGAGGGGCAGTGCTGAGGGAGCGCCGCACTGTCGGAGGGGCAGTGCTGAGGGAGCGCCGCACTGTCGGAGGGGCAGTGCTGAGGGAGCGCCGCACTGTCGGAGGGGCAGTGCTGAGGGAGCGCCGCGCTGTCGGAGGGGCAGTACTGAGGGAGCGCCGCACTGTCGGAGGGGCGGTGCTGAGGGAGCGCCGCACTGTCGGAGGGGCAGTACTGAGGGAGCGCCGCACTGTCGGAGGGGCGGTGCTGAGGGAGCGCCGCACTGTCGGAGGGGCAGTACTGAGGGAGCGCCGCACTGTCGGAGGGGCAGTACTGAGGGAGCGCCGCACTGTCGGAGGGGCGGTGCTGAGGGAGCGCCGCACTGTCGGAGGGGCGGTGCTGAGGGAGCGCCGCACTGTCGGAGGGGCAGTACTGAGGGAGCGCCGCACTGTCGGAGGGGCAGTGCTGAGGGAGCACCGCACTGTCGGACGGGCAGTACTGAGGGAGTGTCGCACTGTCGGAGGTGCCGTCTTTCGGATGAGACGTTAAACCGAGGCCCCGTCTGCTCTTTCAGGTGGACGTAAAAGATCCCATAACGCTATTTCGAAGAAGAGCAGGGGGAGTTCTCCCAGGTGTCCTGCACAATATTTATCCCTCAATCAACACAACAAAGCAGATGATCTGGTCATTATCACATTGCTGTTTGTGGGAGCTTGCTGTGTGCAAATTGGCTGCCTACATTACAACAGTAGTATTAGACAGTATAGTCTTAGGCGGTCCCTTGAAGCGAGGATGACTTGCTTCCACACCAAAAAAGGGATGAGTTCACAGGTGTTTCAATGAGAAGCCTGACATTCTAGGGTCCCGAACTACATATTGAATGGTGGAAGATTTTTTTAACGTGGGGTGACTGTTGCACACCACCCACCACACGGGCTTGACAGAGCGAGGTCTTGGTCCAGTGGCAAGGGTTAACCAGGACGACGAGACCAGCTCTGCTGCACGGGCCTAGTGCGCACACATGCTCCTACTATCCTTCGATCGCAGTGTGGGCTGGCCCCTGCTGTCCCTGGGCCCTCGCCTCTCCTGGGCCCAGAACCCTCACTTCCCCTGGGCCCCGATCTCTCACCGCTCCTCCGTCCCGATCAAAAATGGAGCAGTCAGTAACGGGACATCAATTAGTCTTATCTTGGAGACGTCAAATATCAACACACTGTTATTTGACCAGTGACTACACTCCAAAAGTACTTCATTGGCTGTAAAGCGCTTTGAGACATCCGGTGGTCATGAAAGGCGCTACATAAAATGCAAGTCTTTCTTTCAAGTGCATATCCAAGTACCTTTTAAATGCGATGAGGGTTTCTGCCTCCACCACCCTTTCAGGCCGTGAGTTCCAGACCCCCACCATTCTGGATGAAACAAGTTCTCCTCGACTCCCCCTCTAATCCTTCTACCAATTACTTTAAATTGATGCCTCCTGGTTATTGACTGTAAAAGCACTTTGGGACATCCAGAGGTCATAAATGGAGCGATATAAAGGCAAGTTCTTTGATTTCTTTCTTGCTTCTATATAAGCGCCTGGTCATGTCCCCCAGCGATTTACAGCCAATGGATAACTTTCTGAAGTGCAGTTACTGTCATGCGAGCAAATGCAAGCTTCCACAGACAAAACTTTGAACGGGCCGTGTCGCCCTATAATCAGGGATGCTCACGAGGGCAGAATTAGAGGAGCGCAGACATCTCGGGGGGGGGGAGGGGGTGTTGTAGGGCTGGAGGAGGTTACAGAGATAGGGAGGGGTGAGGCCATGGAGGGATGAGAATTTTGAAATCGAAGTATTGCTTGGCCGGAAGCCCGTTGCATGCGGTCAGAGTATTGGGGAGTTCGGGGGGTGGCTGGTTGTGGGGTAGGAGATTGGGCAAATCCGGGAATTCTAATCACCCAACCATCGGTGGCCGTGCCTTCTGTCGTCTGGGCCCCAAGCTCTGAAACTCCCTGCCTATACCTCTCCGCCTCTCTCTCCTCCTTCAAGACGCTCCTTAAAACCGACCTCTTTGACCAAGCTTTTGGTCACCTGCGCTAATTTCTACTTATGCGGCTCGGAGTTAAATTTTTTTATCTCATAACACTCCTGTGAAGCACCCTGGGACCTTTCACTACATTAAAGGCGCTATATAAATACACGTTGTTGCATTGTGCAAAAGCCCAAGATCAATTTCCGCTCCGATGTGTCATGTAGACAGTATACTATAAACGGGACATATACCAGTGTTTTGTGGGCACTGCTTCTTGGGCAGTCCCCCGGAGCCGAGGATGACTTGTTTCCACACTAACACGAGTTCTCAGGTGACTGATGAGACCAAGGCGGGACCTACCATCTCTGCCACAGGTGGGGCAGACGGTGGTTGGAGGGACGGGTGGGTGGGGCAGGTTTGCCGCACGCTCCTTCCGCTGCCTGCGCTTGACTTCCACGTGCTCCCGGCGCCCTCCCGGATACTCTTCCTCCGCTTTGAGCGGTCTCGGGCCAGCGACTCCCAAGGGACGGTGGGGATGTTGCATTTTTTTCAAGGAGGCTTTGAGGGATGTCCGTGAAGCGTTTTTCCTGCCCTCCTGGGGCTCGCTTGCCATGACGGAGCTCGGAGTAGAACATTTTTCGGGAGTCTGGTATCGGGCACGCGGACAATGTTTAGTCATGGAAAGATGATTGCAATCACTGATGGAACGAGTAGTGAAGAGAAACCCCAGTTACTGGATCCGGCTGATTTGCATAGTGATTGAGAGGCCCGTGTTATTTTTCCACAATGAAATGAAATGTTTCATGTCAACTTATTGAAAATTATACTTCCATGTTTCATTTCACCAACTAGTACGAATTCAACAGAATGCAAATCAGCCCTTTGAGACCTGAATCTTAACGAACAATTCCATTTAGGGCACTTTCGTCAACAGAGATTGCATACTTTTTCTGAAAACTGCAGATCTTGTCCAGGGCAGGCGGACTGAGCACACACAGGCACAGTCACCTGTGCAAGCACGCACTTGGCTCGCACACCACAAGGGGGCAGCAGTCACTGCAATCCAGCCAGTTGAAGAAGAAAGACCTGCATTTCTGTAGCGCCTTTCACAACCACCAGGCGTCTCAAAGCGCTTTACAGCCAATGAAGTACTTTTCGAGGGTAATGTGGGAAACGCGGCAGCCAATTTGCACACAAGCAGCAATGTGATAATGATCCAGATAATCTGTTTTTTTAGTGATAGTAATTGAGGGATAAATATTGGCCCCAGGACAATTCCCCTGCTCTTCTTCGAAATAGTGGCAGTGGGATCTTTTACATCCATTTGAAAGACCAGTCGGGGCCTCGGTTTAACGTCTCAGCCGAAAGACGGCACCTCCGACAGTGCGGCGCTCCCTCAGCACTGCCCCTCCGACAGTGCAGCACTCCCTCAGCGCTGCCCCTCCGACAGTGCAGCGCTCCCTCAGCACTGCCCCTCCGACAGTGCAGCGCTCCCTCAGCACTGCCCCTCCGACAGTGTGCCGCTCCCTCAGCACCGCCCCTCCGACAGTGCAGCGCTCCCTCAGCACTGCCCCTCCGACAGTGCGGCGCTCCCTCAGCACCGCCCCTCCGACAGTGCAGCGCTCCCTCAGCACTGCCCCTCCGACAGTGTGCCGCTCCCTCAGCACTGCCCCTCCGACAGTGCGGCGCTCCCTCAGCACCGCCCCTCCGACAGTGCGCCGCTCCCTCAGCGCCGCCCCTCCGACAGTGCGGCGCTCCCTCAGCACCACCCCTCCGACAGTGCGGCGCTCCCTCAGTACTGCCCCTCCGACAGTGCGGTGCTCCCTCAGCACTGCCCCTCCGACAGTGTGCCGCTCCCTCAGTACTGCCCCTCCGACAGTGCGGTGCTCCCTCAGCACTGCCCCTCCGACAGTGTGCCGCTCCCTCAGTACTGCCCCTCCGAATGCGGCGCTCCCTCAGTACTGCCCCTCCGACAGTGCGGCGCTCCCTCAGTACTGCCCCTCCGACAGTGCGGTGCTCCCTCAGCACTGCCCCTCCGACAGTGCGGTGCTCCCTCAGCACCGCCCCTCCGACAGTGCGGTGCTCCCTCAGCGCTGCCTCTCCGACAGTGCGGTGCTCCCTCAGCACCGCCCCTCCGACAGTGCGGTGCTCCCTCAGCGCTGCCTCTCCGACAGTGTGCCGCTCCCTCAGCACTGCACTGGGAGTGTCGGTGTAGATTTTTATTTCCTGTTCCAGTCCCTGGAGCGGGACTTGAACCCATGACCTTCTGACCCAAAGGCGAGGGTGCTGCCCACTGAGCTGCAGCTGACACTGCATTATTCTGACTGCAATGGAGCTGAAAAGGAGCGTTTAAGTTACACCAGCTCTCTGACGACCGTTTTAACCCCTTCAGAACTGAGTTCCCAATACGACCCCGAAACATGCTACACTTTGATTTCCCTCAATTCCTATTTGCCTGTTTGCGACGCCTCGATTTCAAAATTCTGATCCTTATGTTCAAATCCCTCCATAGCCTTGCCCCCTCCCTATCTCTATAATCACCTCCCCCCCCTGCCCCTCTCCCAAAATGTCTGCACTCCTCTAATTCTGCCCTCCAGTGATTATAATCGCTCAACTATCGGCGGCTGTTGCCTGGGCCCCAATAGTGAGAATGTGGAACTCGCTGCCACAGGGAGGGGTTGAGACGAATAGTATCGATGCATTTAAGGGGAGGCTGGACAAGTATATGAGGGAGAAGGGAATAGAGGGTTATGCTGATAGATTTAGATGAGGAAAGACGGGAGGGGGCTCGAGTGGAGCATAAACGCCGGCACGGACCGGTTGGGCCGAATGGCCTGTTTCTGAGCTGTAAAATTCTACGAACTCGGAGGCGACCAACCTGCGTGGAGTGGAACCCCAAGAAACCATCACCGAGGTGCCTGACATTGCCTTGCACGCAGGAGGGAATGTCTGATCCTCAAATTGACCTTCAAAACACTGGAATCTCCGAAGGCAAAACGGAATTGAATACAGACACTGTCAGGGGTAACGTGGGGTGGGGGGAAGGGACTAATTCGGGGTGGGGCTTGGAGTGAACCTGCTGTTTCTGCGTGAGCTGCTGTAAATACACAGCCCAGCTTATTTGTTCTAATGGATTTTACACTCCCTTCATATCGCTGTGTTTGCAAACCGCCGTAATTGGTTTCATGAAAATAAATCATCTGTTGACTGCCTCTGACCCCAGCCACGTCTCTCGCTCGCATTTGTTCCAGGGCTGCCGGCAAGCTGGAGGAGAAAAAAAGGTTATATGTAATATTCCGGGCCCCTGCAATTTGCTTCACAAAGGCACCAGCAGCACGCCTGGTTTATTGTGTTTCCGTTCGCTGGCTCGGCTGTTTTTCTTTTTGCATGCTCACTCGCTCACTCGCACCCCTCCCTCTCCTTAGCCAAGCAAATCAAGCTGTGGCACGAACTGTGACGGTGAATGGCACGACACGACCTCCTGTAAACGCCCAGGCCACGACTCCTCCGAGCAGGCAGGCCGTGACCAGGCTTCGACTTTTTGAGGTGCGCTCTTGACCCCCGGTTTGTCTCTTTGGCTGCCACCCTGATAGGGTCGGGGCGGGTGTGGGGGATTAGTGTCAGCCGTGGCTCAGTGGGCAGCACTCTTGCCTCCTGAGTTGCTGCAAGGCCGTGGGTTCGAGTCCCACTCCAGGTACTTCAACACAAAAAAAATCCAGGCTGACGCTCCCAGTGCAGTGCTGAGGGAGTGCCGCACTGTCGGAGGTGCCGTCTTTCGGATGAGACGTTAAACCGAGGCCCTCTCAAGTGGACGTAAAAGATCTCATGGCAGTATTTCTAAGAAGAGCGGAGGGCGTTCTCCCCGGTGTCCTGGGGCCAATATTTATCCCTCGGTCAACATAACAAAAAGACAAATTATCTGGGTCATTATCACATTGCTGTTTGTGGGAGCTTGCTGTGCGCAAATTGGCTGCCGTGTTTCCCACATTACAACAGTGACTACACTCCAAAAGTACTTCACTGGCTGTAAAGTGCTTTGAGATGTCTGGTGGATGTGAAAGGTGCTATATAAATGCAAGTCTTTCACAGACTCCTACAGCACAGGAGGTGGTCATGCTGCCCACCGTGACCAAGCCGGCTCTCTCAAAGAGCTCTTCAGCTAGTCCCACTCGACATTTTTCCCATTCAAGTATTTATCCAATTCCCACCGCACTGTCGGACGGGCAGCGCTGAGGGAGCGCCGCACTGTCGGAGGGGCAATACTGAGGGAGCCCTGCGCTGTCGGAGGGGCAGTACGGAGGGAGTGCAGCACTGTCGGAGGGGCAGTACTGAGGGAGTGCAGCACTGTCGGAGGGGCAGTACTGAGGGAGTGCCGCACTGTCGGAGGGGCAGTACTTAGGGAGTGCAGCACTGTCGGAGGGGCAGTACTGAAGGAACGCCGCACTGTCGGAGGGGCAGTACTGAGGGAGCGCCGCACTGTCGGAGGGGGGCAGTACTGAGGGAGCGCCGCACTGTCGGAGGGGCAGTACTGAGGGAGTGCATCACTGTCAGAGGGGCAGTACTGAGAGAGCGCCACACTGTCGGAGGGACAGTACTGAGGGAGCGCCGCACTGTTGGAGGGGCAGTACTGAGGGAACGCCGCACTGTCGGAGGGACAGTACTGAGGGAGCGCTGCACTGTCGGAGGGACAGTACTGAGGGAGTGCAGCACTGTCAGAGGGGCAGTACTGAGGGAGCGCTGCACTGTCGGAGGGACAGTACTGAGGGAGTGCAGCACTGTCAGAGGGGCAGTACTGAGGGAACGCCGCACTGTCGGAGGGACAGTACTGAGGGAGCGCTGCACTGTCGGAGGGACAGTACTGAGGGAGCGCCGCACTGTCGGAGGGGCAGTACTGAGGGAACGCCGCACTGTCGGAGGGGGGCAGTACTGAGGGAGCCCTGCACTGTCGGAGGGTGCCACCTTTTGGACGAGATGCTAAACCGAGGTCCTCAGGTGGAAGTAAAAAATCCCACGGCCACTATTTCAAAGAGGAACAGGGGAGCTCTCCCCAGGTGTCCTGGGGCCAATATTTATCCCCCGACATCACTAAAAACAGATGATCTCATTTTCCGGCTGAGCTGGTTAACTCGGCACGGACTGGGAATTGGAAGCTATGACCTTGCTGAGCTCGGTGCTGTCTCTTTAAACTGAGGGCCCAGGAAGGGGAGAAGCGGAGAGGTTTTGCATGGAACAGTATTGTGAATGCGAGACCGTGCTGTCAGGTAACCAGCAGTTTGTCGAATGCAGAGTGTGGTGGAGTTTGGGCGACTTGACTGGAGGCAGCTGTGTCAACAACACCGGACCCCATGCAAATTCAGCCTTGTTCAGTCAACGCTCGCTGAAAGACTCAGTTAGCGGAGCTGTGTCCCCTACAACTGCAGACAAAAAAAAAATTAATCTACAGTCGTTTTCCAACCCTCCAGGATTGCCCTGAAGATTTTTTTAAAAATTCATTCATGGGATGTGTTCTTTAAGTTATTAAGGGAATGGTGGGATATGGGGATCGGGTGGGAAAGTGGAGTTGAGGTCGAAGATCAGCCGTGATCTTGCGGAGCAGGCTCGAGGGGCCGAATGGCCGACTCCTGCTCCTGTTCTTTGAGAAACATAGAAAATAGGTGCGGGAGTAGGCTATTCGGCCCTTCGAGCCTAGAAGATGGGCACATACCTGACTGGAAAGTTAGATATAGGCAACTCTCGATTATTCACTCACGGGTGCGACGGGAAACTGTTGTAGCGGAATTAAAAATTCCGTGTGCGTGCGCACCATTGCAGCCGCTGTCTCTCGCGGCCGCCGCTGACATCGGAGTCCTTTCGGCCCGGGAAGGCATGGGGCCGGTGGCTTCGGAGTCCTTTCGGCTCGGGAAGGCAGCGCGCTCCGGAACCCCGGAGCTAGCCAATCTCCTCGTCGAGGCCACCTGCATGCATGCTGGTAATGTCCCTACTTATCTTGTCGCTGTTTGTGGCCGATTGCACAGTATTTATTCATTGAAGTTTTAACTTTATGATGTCAACTCGCTCTGACGGAGAAATCGTTTACCCGGCAGAGCCCAATCCCCGAGGGACCCGGAGAATCGCGAGTTGCCTGTGCTTACTAAAGGCACTTAGCATTGGGACGCCTCTGTGCAGTCTGGGCCGTGAGAAGGTGATGGGCAGATCAGATCAATCCCACAGCGACACTGGTGGTGCAGAATTCTCAATGTCAAGCTGTGGTCCCACTGGCCACTCTTAAACCCTGCACACAGGGCCACAGGACATTGCCGATGTCTTCCAGGGTCCGTGGGAACTCCGTATGGACCCAGGGAGGCTGGAATTTCAGGGCCATTGTCTGGTCATTATCACATTGCTGGGAGCTTGCTGTGCGCAAATTGGCTGCCGCGTTTCCCACAATACAACAGTGACTATACTCCAAACACAGTGCTTTGTTGGCTGTAGAGTGCTTTGGGATGTGCTGAGGTTGCGTAAGGCGCTATAGAAAATGCAAATTCTTTCTTTCTGTACTGCCACAGCAATGGAACTGTGGCGTGCCGTTTCTCAATCAAAGGAGGAAGCCATGGGCTGATCTAATGAAGAAAATAAATACCGAGACAGAAAATCACTAAGACGGAAAAAGTAATTAATCGCCGTTCGATTCCTGGAAAAGAACAATCCTTTATTCTGCAATACCATGCATCATCAGCCCTGGTTTTCATACATAAACAAATTGCATGTGTAGTAGGTATCCAGGTGTCTGATAACTGAGCCCTGAACTTGAGGCGAATGCATTCATTGCTCAGCTCTGGGTCAGCCAGACATTACTGGCAAGTTATTTCTGCCTGTGCATTTCCTGGTTTAAACTGCTGGTTCAATTAGGGTTCGTTGGATCTGGGACAATCCAACCTCGGAGATCTATGATAACAGCAGCTCTGCCTTGACTGAGAGCTCACAAAACTCCTTCCGTTCGGGTCAGTTTGTGACCATATTGGGGAGGGGAGGCATATAAAAGGTCATTTGGAAAAGAGCGATTAACACAAAATCTGTCAGCCGGTCTGTGTATCACAGTCTATCACACGTCAGCCATGTCTCAGTCACCCTCTCTCGCCTCTGAGTCAGAAGGCCGTGGGTACAAGTCCCACTCCAGAGACTTGAGCACATAAATCCAGGCAGACACTCCCAGTGCAGTACTGAGGGAGCGCCGCACTGTCGGAGGGGCAGTACTGAGGGAGCACCGCACTGTCGGAGGGGCAGTACTGAGGGAGCACCGCACTGTCGGAGGGGCAGTACTGAGGGAGTGCCGCACTGTCGGAGGGGCAGTACTGAGGGAGCGCCGCACTGTTGGAGGTCCCGTCTTTCAGATGAGACGTTAAACCGAGGCCCCGTCTGCTCTCTCAGGTGGACGTAAAAGATCCCACGGCCACTATTTCGAAGAAGAGCAGGGGAGTTATCCCCGGTGTCCTGGTTGATTTCCCCAACCCCCCCCCCCCTCCCCCGCCGCCCTCTAAACCTGAAGGTTGAGGCCAATTGTATCACCCAAACTCCTACCTCGCCTGAGATCAGCGAACTCGGCACAATTGGGGACTGAGCCAAGACCCTTTCTGATTTCAGCATCTCAGATACTCATTGGGGAAATGCATTCCTCTATCAGTCGAGCCTGTGCGCGAGCATAAGGCGCGTTGTTCAGCAGGGAAGTTCCGAGTAGCGGGAGGGAATTGCTTACGGCGGGAGCGTGACGGCGGGGTTCCTGCGCTGGGCGTGGATGTACCGCCCCGCGAGCTAAGTCGGGTTTACCGCCCCCAAGTGGAGGTGGACAGGGGGGGGGCGCAAAGCATCGCGAGTTTTCCAGCGCGACGCGTAGCGCTGGCGGGAAGGCAGGCTCCTCCCCTTCCATTAAAGGGGAGGGGCCAAGCTGTCGACTCCGCAGGAGGGAGAAGGGGGCCATCACTGGATCACCGGGTAGCGGAGGACCTTGGCACACAAGCGGAGCGCCGGGCTGCAAGATGGCGGCACGATCAATGGTGACCCTCAGGATTTTGAAGGTGGTGGAGTCGGGATAGGAGTTCCACTGAATGTCAAGGGTCGGGGGTGGTTAGGCTCTCTCTTGGTAGATTAGGATGAGGAAAGGCCATTCAGCCCATCAAATGTACTCCCTCTGGCCTGAGTATGGCCACCGGCGTACCTGGCTATTGGGATGTAGCTCCCCCTGTCTGTGAGCTGGCACCTGGTCTGTACTCTCCATCTCTCCTTCACGGAATGGCTCAGATACAGAGTTCAGCATGTGGGCAATAGCGGGCATAAGCCTTTGTCCCATCACTCCATGGCATCGTGAGACTGGACTTCCAAAGCAACAAAAACAGGCGGTTTATATATAGAATAACAGATACCCGGGAGTGAGTTACAGGCTGGAATCTAATCGGGTTCGGGGGCTTTATATATAGAATAACAGATACTTGGGAGTGAGTTACAGGCTGGAATCTGATCGAGGGGTTCGGGGGGGTTATATATAGAATAACAGATACCCGGGAGTGAGTTACAGGCTGGAATCTAATCGAGGGGTTTGGAGAATTTATATATAGAATAACAGATATCCGGGAGTGAGTTACAGGCTGGAATCTAATCGAGGGGTTTGGAGAATTTATATATCGAATAACAGATACCCAGGAGTGAGTTACAGGCTGGAATCTAATCGAGGTGTTGGGTGGGTTTAGATATAGAATAACGGATACCCGGGAGTGAGTTACAGGCTGGAATCTAATCGAGGGGTTTGGGGGGTTCATATATAGAATAACGGATACCCGGGAGTGAGTTACAGGCTGGAATCTAACCGAGGGGTTCGGGGGGGTTTATATATAGAATAGCAGATACCCGGGAGTGAGTTGCAGGCTGGAATCTAATTGGAGGGTTTAATATATAGAATAGCAGATACCTGGGAGTGAGTTGCAGGCTGGAATCTAATTGGAGGGTTTAATATATAGAATAACGGATACCAGGGAATGAGTTACAGGCTGGAATCTAATCGAGGAGTTCGAGGGGTTTATATATAGAATAATGGATACCCGGGAATGAGTTACAGACTGGAATCTAATCGAGGGGTTCGAGGGGTTTATATATAGAATAATGGATACCCGGGAATGAGTTACAGACTGGAATCTAATCGAGGGGTTCGAGGGGTTTATATATAGAATAATGGATACCCGGGAATGAGTTACAGACTGGAATCTAATCGAGGGGTTCGAGGGGTTTATATATAGAATAATGGATACCCGGGAATGAGTTACAGGCTGGAATCTAATTGGAGGGTTTAATATATAGAATAACAGATACCCGGGAGTGAGTTACAGGCTGGAATCTAATCGAGGCGTTCATATATAGAATAATGGATACCCGGGAATGAGTTACAGACTGGAATCTAATCGAGGGGTTCGAGGGGTTTATATATAGAATAATGGATACCCGGGAATGAGTTACAGGCTGGGATCTAATCGAGGGGTTCGGGGGGTTCATATATAGAATAACAGATACCCGGGAGTGAGTTACAGGCTGGAATCTATTCGAGGGGTTCGGGGGGTTTATATACAGTCTCCGAATACGGGGTCGGCCATTTAGGATTGAGCTGATGAGAAATTTCTTCACTCAGAGGGTGGTGAATCTTTGGAATTCTCTGCCCCAGAGGGCTGTGGAGGCTCAGTCGTTGAGTATATTCAAGACAGAGATCGATAGATTTTTGGACATTAAGGGAATCGAGGGATATGGGGATCGGGCGGGAAAGTGGAGTTGAGGTCGAAGATCAGCCGTGATCTCATTGAATGGCGGAGCAGGCTCGAGGGGCCATAGGGCCTACTCCTGCTCCTAATTCTTATCTTATATAGAATAACAGATACCCGGGAGTGAGTTACAGGCTGGAATCTAATCGAGGGGTTTGGGGGATTTATATATAGAATAACGGATACCCAGGAGTGAGTTAAAGGCTGGAATCTAATCGAGGGGTTCGGGGGGGTTTACATATAGAATAACGGATACCCGGGAGTGAGTTACAGGCTGGAATCTAATCGAATGGTTCGGGGGGTTTATATATAGAATAACGGATACCCGGGAGTGAGTTAAAGGCTGGAATCTAATCGAGGGGTTTGGGGGGGTTATTTATAGAATAACGGATACCTGGGAGTGAGTTACAGACTGGAATCTAATTGAGGGGTTCGGGGGGTTATATATAGAATAACAGATACCCGGGAGTGAGTTACAGGCTGGAATCTAATCAAGGGGTTTGGGGGGTTTATATATAGAATAACGGATACCCTAGTGAGTTACAGGCTGGAATCTAATCGAGGGATTCGGTGGGTTTATATATAGAATAACAGATACCCGGGAGTGAGTTACAGGCTGGAATCTAATCGAGGGGTTCGGTGGGTTTATATATAGAATAATAGATACCCGGGAGTGAGTTCCAGGCTGGAATCTAATCGAGCGGTTCGGTGGGGTTTACATATAGAATAACGGATACCCGAGAGTGAGTTACAGGCTGGAATCTAATCGAATGGTTCGGGGGTTTATATATAGAATAACGGATATCTGGGAGTGAGTTACAGGCTGGAATCTAATCGAGGGGTTCGGTGGAGTTTACATATAGAATAACGGATACCTGAGAGTGAGTTACAGGCTGGAATCTAATCGAGGTATTCAGGGGGTTTATATATAGAATAGCGGATACCTAGGCGTGAGATACACACTCAAATTTTATCAAAGATTGGAATAGTTTATAGAATCAAATAAGAAATGCTGGTGAGAAAAAGGGCCGTCAGCCTCTGTGTATTTTCCAACATTCGCTGTTTTAATCTCTTGTTTATTGATACAGAATAATGGATAGGAGGATTGATTACAAAGAAGTAATCTAATTGAGGTACACAGTTGCCGTCACAGGTTTGAAGATCAAAGCCAGAGCTGTTTATGATTGTCACTGAAGCAGTGTGATTAGATTACAGCACACCCCCGTACCGGTTACACATTAACAGGTCATGACGCCAGGCGTGTGGGCATTGATCACAGAATAGGCAGCGGCTGGTGAGAACAAAGTTGTGGGTCTGGAGTGCGGTGTTGCGGGACCGCTCTATGGATGCTGAGGGCAATTGCGGATAAGAATCACTTAGTTCCGGAGACTGCCCTGTCTCGGACATGCTAACTCAGTATGAACAACATGCAATCTTTATCGAACTGGAACGCCTCCTGACGAGTTGAAATTTGCTTTTGTAAGGAGCAAGGTGGCGGGACAGTAGGTATACAACAACAACTTGTATTTATATAGAGCCTTGAACGTAGTGAAACGTCCCAGGGCGCTTCACAGGAGTAGTATGCGATAAAAATTTGACACTGAGCTGCATAAGTAGAAATAAGCACAGGTGACCAAAAGCTGGGTCAAAGAGGTAGGTTTTAAGGAGTGTCTTGAAGGAGGAAAGAGGTAGAGAGGTTTAGGGAGGGAGTTCCAGAGCTTGGGGCCCAGGTAGCTGAAGGCATGGCCACCGATTGTGGAGCGATTATAATCAGGGATACTCAAGAGGGCAGAATTTGAGGAGCGCAGACATCTCGGGGGGGGGGGGGTGTGTTGTGGGGCTGGAGGGGATTACAGAGATAGGGAGGGGGCGAGGGCCATGGAGGGATTTGAAAACAAGGATGAGAATTTTGAAATTGAGGCGTTGCTGAACCGGGAGCCAATGTAGGTCAGCGAGCACAGGGGGTGATGGGTGAGCGGGACTCGGTGTGAGTTAGGACACGGGTCAGCGAGCACAGGGGGTGATGGGTGAGCGGGACTCAGTGCGAGTTAGGACACGGGTCAGCGAGCACAGGGGGTGATGGGCGAGCGGGACTCGGTGCGAGTTAGGACACGGGTCAGCGAGCACAGGGGGCAATGGGTGAGCGGGACTCGGTGTGAGTTAGGACACGGGTCAGCGAGCACAGGGGGTGATGGGTGAGCGGGACTCGGTGCGAGTTAGGACACGGGGTCAGCGAGCACAGGGGGTGATGGGTGAGCGGGACTCGGTGCGAGTTAGGACACGGGGTCAGCGAGCACAGAGGGTGATGGGTGAGCGGGACTCAGTGCGAGTTAGGACACGGGGTCAGCGAGCACAGGGGGTGATGGGTGAGCGGGACTCGGTGCGAGTTAGGACACGGGGCAGCGAGCACAGGGGGCGATGGGTGAGTGGGACTCGGTGTGAGTTAAGACACGGGTGCAGCCCAAGTTTTGGATCACCTCAGGTTTACGTAGGGTAGAATATGGAAGGCCGGCCAGGAGTGCGTTGGAATAGTCAAGTCTGGAGGTATCGAAGGCAGGGATGAGGGCTTCAGCAACAGATGAGCAGATGAGTGTAATGCAGGATCTGAGCTGGATTTCCCTGAGGAGGGAGAATTTCTCCTGGGGTGCAGGCGGGGTTTAGGCAGAGCCCACGATGGAGCAGATTTAGCTGTGGTCGTTTTCTTGGGGAGCTGGTGAACTTGGTCACTGCCTCTGACCCTTGGCCAGCTCGCCCAGGACAGCAGTGGGCACACAGCAGTCTGGATCTCCCCGGGGGCAGATGGTCAGCTGTGGCTCAGTGGGCAGCACACTCGCCGTCAGAAGGCCGTGGGTTTGAGTCCCACTCCAGGGACTTGAGCACAAAAATCCAGGCTGACACTCCCAGTGCAGTGCTGAGGGAGTGCCGCACTGTCGGAGGGGCAGTACTGACGGAGCGCCGCACTGTCGGAGGGACGGTATTGAGGGAGCGCCGCACTGTCGGAGGGGCAGTGCTGAGGGAGCGCCGCACTGTCGGAGGGACGGTACTGAGGGAGCGCCGCACTGTCGGAGGGGCAGTACTGAGGGAGTGCCGCACTGTCGGAGGGGCAGTACTGAGGGAGCGCCGCACTGTCGGAGGGGCAGTACTGAGGGAGCGCCGCACTGTCGGAGGGGCAGTACTGAGGGAGCGCCGCACTGTCAGAGGGGCAGTACTGAGGGAGTGCCGCACTGTCGGAGGTGCCGTCTCTCGGATGAAACGTTGACCGAGATCCTGTCTGCTCTCTCAGGTCAAGCAGAAAAGATCCCACGGCAAGTAGAGAGAAAGAAAGACTTGGATTTATATAGCGCCTTTCACGACCACCGGACGTCTCAAAGCGCTTTACAGCCAGTGAAGTATTTTTTGGAGTGTAGTCACTGTTGTAATGTAGGAAATGCAGCAGCCAATTTGTGCACAGCAAGCTCCCACAAACAGAAATGTGGTAATGACCAGATAATCTGTTTTTTTAGTGATGGAGGGTAGCTAATGTAACACCACTTTTTAAAAAAGGAGGGAGAGAGAAAACGGGTAATTATAGACCGGTTAGCCTGACATCGGTAGTGGGGAAAATGTTGGAATCAATTATTAAAGATGAAATAGCAGCGCATTTGGAAAGCAGAGACAGGATTGGTCCAAGTCAGCATGGATTTATGAAAGGGAAATTATGCTTGACAAATCTATAGAATTTTTTGAGGATATAACTAGTAGCGTGGACAAGGGAGAACCAGTGGATGTGGTGTATTTGGACTTTCAAAAGGCTTGTGAAAATGTCCCACAGAAGAGATTGGTGTGCAAAATTAAAGCACGTGGTATTGGGGGTAATGTATTGACGTGGACAGAGAACTGGTTGGCAGACAGGAAGCAGAGAGTCGGGATAAAGGAGTCCTTTTCAGAAAGGCAGGCAGTGACTAGTGGGGTGCCACAGGGCTCAGTGCTGGGACCTCAGCTATTTACAATATACATCAATGATTTAGATGAAGGAATTGAGTGTAATATCTCCAAGTTTGCAGATGACACTAAGCTGGGTGGCAGTGTGAGCTGTGAGGATGATGCTAAGAGGCTGCAGGGTGACTTGGACAGGTTAGTGAGTGGGCAAATGCATGGCAGATGCAGTATAATGTGGATAAATGTGAGGTTATCCACTTTGGTGGCAAAAACCTGAAGGCAGAATATTATCTCAATAGTGACAAATTAGGAAAAGGGGAGGTGCAACGAGACCTGGGTGTCAAGGTACATCAGTCATTGAAAGTTGGCATGCAGGTACAGCAGGCGGTGAAGAAGGCAAACGGCATGTTGGCCTTCATAGCTAGGGGACTTGAGTATAGGAGCAGGGAGGTCTTACTGCCGTTGTACAGGGCCTTGGTGAGGCCTCACCTGGAATATTGTGTTCAGTTTTGGTCTCCGAATCTGAGGAAGCACGTTCTTGCTATTGAGGGAGTTCAGCGAGGGTTCACCAGACTGATTCCCGGGATGGCAGGACTGACATATGAGAAGAGACTGGATAGAATGGGCCTGCATTCACTGGAGTTTAGAAGAATGAGAGGGGATCTCATAGAAACATATAAAATACTGACGGGACTGGACAGGTAAGATGCAGAAGATGTTGGGGAAGTCCAGAACTAGGGGTCACAGTCTAAGGATAAGGGGTAAGCCATTTAGGACCGAGATGAGGAGAAACTTCTTCACTCAGAGAGTTGTTAACCTGTGGAATTCCCTACCGCAGAGAGTTGTTGATGCCAGTTTGTTAGATATATTCAAGAGGGAGTTAGATACGGCCCTTATGGCTAAAGGGATCAAGGGGTATGGAGAGAAAGCAGGAAAGGGGTACTAAGGTGAATGATCAGCCATGATCTTATTGAATGGTGGTGCAGGCTCGAAGGGCTGAATGGCCTACTCCTGCACCTATTTTCTATGTTTCTATGTTTCAACATCTCCATCGACACCTGGGAGTCCCTGGCCAAAGACCGTCTCAAGTGAAGGAAGTGCATCCGGGAGGGCACTGAGCACCTCGAGTCTCGTCGCCGAGAGCGTGCAGAAACCAAGCGCAGGCAGCGGAAGGAGCGTGCGGCAAACCAGTCCCACCCTCCCCTTCCCTCAACGACTATCTGTCCCACCTGTGACAGGGACTGTGGCTCTTGTATTGGACTGTTCAACCACCTAAGGACGCAGTTTCCGAGTGGAAACAAGTCTTCTAAGATTCTAAGGGTCTGCCTATGATGATGAATGTATTGGGACTGTTTTGGTTTTTTTTTTTCCCCCTCCCGGGGGAAGCCTCTCTCGGGGCACTCCGAGGCTGGCTCGTTAGCTCGGGATTTTATTTGCTCAGCCGGCCTAGCGCCCTCAGAGAGATGAGCAACGCCTCCCTTAGCGTTCCGCCCCACACTCAGGGCTCAAACCATTTCCCGGCGCAGAATTCCGCGGCCCCGCCTGGATTAACGCTGTGACAGAGGCGCGACCAAATTTCACCCCCTCGGAATGTGAGTTTCATTCTTCTAAAACCTCTCTGTCTTTCAGGCGAAATAGAAGCCACTGACTCTTGCCGCTGAAGATTTGAAGGCGGCGGATTGCGCAAACATCAGGGAGGGCCAAAGACAGAGCAGACGGACTGAGAGATACCATGAACTAAGACGGATGACGGAGGCAGTGGAAGAGTCGCCGATTTCTCATCCCGCCATGAACGTGTTTGATGCCGACGGCGCGGCTAACCTGTCTCACCACAATTGCACCAGCGTGTTCCTCCGCGTCCGGGTCGGGTATTTTATCACGGAGCTGCTGACGGCATTCTTCGCCATTCTCGGGAACCTCTTCATCTGCTTCGTTGTGGTGAGGAACCGCAAGCTGCGGACGGCAACCAACTACTTCCTGGTGTCGCTGGCCGTGGCGGACATCTTGGTGGGGGCGGTGGCCATCCCGTGCGCCCTGCTCTCGGACTTGGGCCTCCCCCTGTGCCGCTACAACCTCTGCGTGCTGATGCTGTGCACCTTGCTCGTCCTGACCCAGGCCTCCATCTTCGGGCTGTTCGCCATCGCCGTCGAGCGCTACGTCGCCATCCTGGCCCCCTTCCGCTACCAGGCCCTGGCGACGCCCAGGAACGCCGGCCTGACCATCGTCGCCTCCTGGGCGCTGGCGGTGCTCATCGGGCTGGTGCCCCTGATGGGCTGGCGCAAAGAGAGCGTGGCCGATGAGCGGTGCCTCTTCGGCAACGTGATCGACGCGGCCTACATGGTCTACTTCAACTTTATCTGCTGCATGCTGCTGCCGCTGCTCGCCATGTTTGTCATCTACGGCAAGATCTTCCTGGAGGTCAAGAAGCAGATCCGGCGGATCGCCGAGCGGCACGTGAACATCAGCGCCGAGGCCCGGCGCCGGAAGGTTTTCCGCAAGGAGGTGCGGACGGCCTCCTCGCTCTTCATCGTGCTCTTCTGTTTCACCCTCAGCTGGATCCCCCTGCACGCCCTCAACTGCGTCCAGCTCTACTGCCCCGACTGCCGCGTCCCGGCCTCGCTGTCGCTGGCCACCGTCATCCTGTCCCACGTCAACTCGGTGGTCAACCCCATTGTCTACGTCTTCAGGATCAAGAGCTTCTGGGTGGCCTTTGAAGACATGCTCTGGTGCAAACCCGTAACCCGCAGTCTCTGGAACGTACTGCAGTTCGGATCTCATGGGGATGCTTCGGAGTGAGCCGCTCGGGAACGGGGAGCGAGGCATTGCCCGGGAATGTAGAAGTGACGGAAAGATCCTGGGGGGGGGGGTGGGTTGAGGGGGCTGAAATTGCCCACCGCTGGAAACGAGGCACCTGCACCCCAGTTTCCGGTGGGTTTTTTTTTAACCACCGCGGTGGCCTCTCAAGCGAAATTCCGCTTTTTGGCCTTTTGGTTTTTTTCCGGCGGACATATAACGGGGACGGGAGTGGGGCGGTGGGGGGGAGTGGCCACCGCTGTCAGTCATCAGCGTAGCGCTAATGACATCATCACGGCGTCGCGTCACCACGACTCGCCCCCTCCACTTAAAGGGCGCGATTTTTAACGTTCGGCGCACTGGGCCACCGGGGAGGGGTTCGGCCGGGCCAGCGGCCTGGCACCCAAGAGGGGTGATTTCCCGGTGGTAATAGGCCTTAAGGGAAGGGGCAATTTTGGAGCCCCTGCGTTTACTCAGATTGCTGGGCTAAATCCAACCCTTATCGATAATTCCAATTTACCAGACCGCCATGACTCGCTCTTTCCTTTTCACGCTTGCTGTTTTGTCAATTGTACTTTTATTTACTGTATATTTCTGATTATACAACCGTGTATTCACCAAAGCCTGAGTCACAAATAGCGGATGCTCAGTAACATTATAAAGAAATGTTTCTTACACCTTAGTGGCTTGTGCATCTTATCACCAAATCACACAGATACGCGGGGAAGGTTTTGGAGTGGGGAGCAAGTATATTGCTAAGGGTGATGCTTGTTAATAAATTGCCCTTGAGCCTGTTGCTATTATTAGATCACAATCTTCGGCGAGTTACCTTTCTGTCCTTCATCAGTAGCCGGCGGTTCCAAGTGTGGGCAGAATTTTCCTGCAATTCTTCAGTGACCTGGAGAGACAGGAGAAGCTGGCATTGTTCTCCTTGAGAGCAGGGGTGGTTAAAGGGAGATTTGATCGAGGTGTTCAAAATCACGATGGGTTTTGATCGAGTGAATCCGGAGAAACTGTTCCCAGTGGCGGGACGGTCGGTAACCAGGGGGACACAGATTGAAGGTGATGGGCAAAAGAACCAGAGGAGAGATGAGGAGACAGGTTTTCTTTACGCAGCGAGTTGTTGTGATCGGGGAACGCGCTGCCTGAAAGGGCGGTGGGAGCAGATTCAATCGTGACTTTCAAACGGGGAATTGGATAAATACTTGAAGGGGATACCTTTACAGGGCTTCTGGGGAAAGAGGGGGTGGAGTTGGGACTAATTGGATCGCCCTGTCACAGAGCCGGCACAGGTACGATAGGCCGAATGGCCTCCTTCTGCGCTGTATCATTCTAGGAAGGAAATAAAGAAAGTCTTGCATTTATAGAAAATAGGAGCAGTAGTAGGCCATTCGGCCCCTCGAGCCTGCACCGCCATTCAATATGATCATGGCTGATCCTCCATCTCAACACCATATTCCCACTTTTCCCCCATACCCCTTGATGCCCTTTGTGTCTAGAAATCTATCTATCTCCCTCTTAAATATATTCAGTGACTTGGCCTTCACAGCCTTCTGTGGTAGAGAATTCCACAGGTTCACCACCCTCTGAGTGAAAACATTTCTCCTCATCTCGGTCCTAAATTTCCTACCCCGTATCCTGAGACTGTGACCCCTTGTTCTAGACTTCCCAGCCCCGGGGAAACATCCTCCCCACATCCAGTCTATCCAACCCTGTCAGAATTTTATACGTTTCAATGAGATCCCCTCTCATTCTTCTAAACTCTGGTGAATACAGGCCCAGTCGACCCAATCTCTCCTCATACGACAGTCCCGACATCCCAGGAATCAGTCTGGTGAAGCTTCGCTGCACTTCCTCTGTGCCAAGTATATCATTCCTTAGGTAAGGAGACCAAAACTGCACACAATACTCCAGGTGCGGTCTCACCAAGGCCCTGTATAACTAATAAGACATCCTTGCTCCTGTATATAGCGCCTGTCCCGACCACCAGACCTCTCAAAGCGCTTTGCAGCCAATGAATTACTCTTGGAATATAGTCACTGTTGTATTGTGGGAAATATGGCAGCCAATTTGCGCACAGCAAGCTCCCACAAACAGCAATGTGACAATGACCAGATAAACTGTTTTTGTTATGTTGATTGAGGGATAAATATTGGCCCAGGACACTGGGGATAACTCCCCTGCTCTCTTTCGAAATAGCACCATGGGATCTTTTACGTCCACCTGAGATAGCAGACGGGGCCTTGGTTTAACGTGTCATCCGAAAGATGGCACCTCCGACAGTGCTGCAGTCCCTCAGCACTGCCCCTCTGACAGTGTGGCGCTCCCTCAGCACTGCCCCTCTGACAGTGCAGCCCTCCCTCAGCACTGCCCCTCTGACAGTGCAGCGCTCCCTCAGCACTGCACTGGGAGTGTCAGCCTGGATTTTTGTGCTCAAGACCCTGGAGCGGGACTTGAACCCACGACCTCCTGACTCCGAGGCGAGGGTGCTGCCCACTGAGCCACGGCTGACACTATTTGCATAAAGAATGTGATAATGACCAGGCAAACTGTTTTTGTTATGTTGATTGAGGGATAAATATTGGCCTCAGTACACCGGGGGAGAACTTCGAAGTCGTGCCGTGGGATCTTTTACCTCAGCACTGCACTGCAGTGTCAGCCTGGATTTTTGTGCTCAAGCCCCTGGAGTGGGAGGTTCTCGAATCTTTGTTGCTGTATCTCTTAACCAATGGACAATCACCGTGAACCAGGAAGGGAAACATTTAAACAAGTGGGAAAGAGGGATTGGAATGAGTGGCCAGGAGTAAAACCATTTTAAAAAGCAAAATCATCGTAATCATAGGCGATCCCTCGAAGCGAGGATGACTTACTTCCACGCCAAAAAGGGATGAGTTCACAGGTGTTTCAATGAAGGACCTAATATTCCAGATCCCGAACTACATCCTGAAGGGTGGAAGATGCCTGTGGGTGGATTCTTTTAACGTGGGGTGGCCGTTGCACACCAGCCACCACACGGGGCTTGACAGAGCGAGGTCTTGGTCCAGTGGCAAGGGTTAACCAGGACGACTGGTGACCAGCTCTGCTGCACGGACCCAGTGCGCACACATATCGCACAGTGTGGGCTGGGCCCGTGCTGCCCCTGGGCCCTCGCCTCCACTGGGCCCCGATCACGTCCCTCCACGATCTCTCGCCACTCCGTCGCCCCGACCTCGCCGCTCCTGCTGTGCCTGCCCGCGCTCCAATCACCGACCTGGACCTTGATGGACGTCACTCTTCGCTGCCGACGCCCTCCTGCGCCAGCTCGCAGGTCGGGGCCATAAAAGGAGGGGCGAGTGGTCTGGGGAGCAGCATGGAGGCCAGAAATAAAACTCTTTTAAATAGCAAAATAAGGGAGGAAATAAAAGAAAAAAGGGGACAACTTACTCCCATCATCCATTTCCTGAGGAGCGTCGGAGGCAAACAGCACAGTGTTGCATAGAACGTATGGCACAGAAACAGGCCATTGGGTCCAACCGGTCCGTGCCGGTGTTTATGCTCCACAGAGCCTCCTCCCACCCCTTTTCATCTCACTCCATCAGCGTAACCTTCTGTTCCTTTCTCCCTCATTTGCTTATCCAGCTTCCCCTTAAATGCATCTGTGCTTATTGGTGTCAGCCACTCCCTGTGACATCCTTTGGGTAAAGACGTCGCTCCGGAATTTCCTGTTGGCTTAATTCTGCTCGTTCGCGGGGATGTGGGCATCGCCGGCGAGGCCGGCATTTATTGCCCATGCCCAGTTGCCCCTTGAGGAGGGGGTGGTGAGCCGCCGCCTTGAACCGCTGTCCTTTTGTCGCGGCTTGGTACAACTGAGTGTCCATTTCAGAGGGCAGCTAAGAGCCAACCACGTTGCTGTGGGTCTGGAACATGGTGGGCGGAGGGGCGGCGAATGAGGGTACGGGGCCCAGAAGGGCCGAGGGCCCAGGGGCAGCATGGGCCCAGCCCACACTGTGCGATATGTGTGCGCGCACTAGGTCCGTGCAGCAAAGCAGGTCTCCAGTCGTCCTGGTTAACCCTTGCCACCGGACCAAGACCTCGCTCTGTCAAGCCCCATGTGGTGGCTGGTGTGCAACGGTCACCCCACGTTAAAAAAATCCACACACAGGCATCTTCCACCCCCTCAACTGGAGTTCAGGACTGGAACATCGGGTCCTTCATTGAACTCATGTGGAAGCAAGTCATCCTCGTTCGAGGAGCCGCCTCTGATGATGGGGGAGTCTGGAGTCGCATATCGGCCAGACCGGGTAAGGGTGGCAGATTTCCTTCCCTAAAGGACGTTAGTGACCCCGATGGGTTTTTATGACAAACCGGTAGTTTCATGGTCACCATTTATTAGTGACGGTCTTATATTGATGGCCCCGAGTTCTGGTCTCTCCCCTCGCCCCCCACAACTGGAAACATCTTCTCTACATCTACCCAGTGAATCCTTTCCTAATCTTAAAGATCTCTGTCAGGTCTCTCCTAAAGGTTGGATCCCAACCCGTTCAATCTTTCCTGGAGACCAGGAGGGCGTTGTGGCCTATCACTGACTCACGGGCCCCGATTCTAACTCTCCACCCTCCCCCACCAGCCTGGCGTGAACCGGGGCGGGGAATAGGTTAAAATCAGGCCAGTCGCTTATCCCCCCCCCGCCTCTGATCCCGCCACCTTCCCGCCCTGTCAGGCAGGTGTTTGCGCCGATGGCATCGGTTGATGTGATTAGTCTGATTGAGGAGGAGCACAGACGGTTTATCCATCACGTCAGTCCTGTCGGAGGAGGGTGGAGGGGGAGGGGGGGGCATGGGGCAGAGAAGGGCAGAGTGGGGGTCGTGGCCCAACAGCAATGTTCAACGAATATAATTCGTAGGTTCCTCATGGGTCAAGAGGAGCGGGAGTGTGTAATGTATTTGCTTCATGGGTTCTTTGCTTAAGAATTCATAGCAGCACATCGCTATTAAGAACTAGTTGGTTAGCAAAGGTTTAACAATCACACGACACATTACCGGTTCATCCACCAGGCTCACAACCACCTGCCCCATCGCGGATCCCCCGAACCCAACTGGCTGGGGTTTTATTGAGTCTTGTGAACATCACGTGACTGGCTAAGCCCCTCCCAACTCAACAGCCCTACAACTCTTTTGGAATAAAACATAATTCACATTAAATCAAGTGCCCCCTAATCTGGGGAACACTCCAGCCACTTTTCAACTGTCCTTTTTTTGGTTTCTTTTTTTGTGTTTTTAAAAAAAAAAATTTGGGTTTTTTTTTTTGTGATTTTTTTTTTGGGGGCAATAAAATCCTAAATTTTACAAGTGCCCCCTATAAAAGGGGAGGGGGACACTAAAAATCTGGCAATTAAACAAATTAAACTTTAAAAGATATCAAATCAAATTAAAATTTGGTTGCCGGGGGTGATGATGTGCTCCAGTCCCTCCGGCGCCCACCTCTCGCGGAAGGCCGCGAGCGTACCGGTGGACACCGCGTGCTCCATCTCCAGGGACACCCTTGGCTCGGATGTAACCGCGGAAGAGAGGCGGGCAGTCGGGCTGAACGACCCCCTCGACCGCCCGCTGCCTGGACCGGCTGATGGCCCCCTTGGCCGTGCCCAGGAGCAGTCCTACGAGGAGGCCCTCGGACCTACCCGCTCCCCTCCGCACAGGGTGCCCAAAGATCAGGAGCGTGGGACTGAAGTGCAACCAGAAATTGAGGAGCAGCCCCTTTAAATAATGGAACAGGGGCTGCAACCTCGCACACTCCATAAAAACATGGAACACTGACTCTTCCAGACCGCAGAAATTGCAGGCGGCCTGCGAACCCGTGAACCGGCTTAAAAATTTATTGCACGGGACTGCTCCATGCACCAACCTCCAGGCCAAGTCCCCGATAAATAGTGGGAGGACTCCCGCGTAGAGTGCACTCCATCGGGGACCCCCGCCTCCTCCGGACGGCAAGATGGTGCGCCGTGGCGTGTCCGGACGGCAGACGAGGATGGCAAGGTTGAGAGTGTGCAGGAGCAGCCCGTACAGGAAACCCCTCCGCGCAGAACTGAAAGGCACGGAGGGGATTTCCCCGAGGCAGCTCAAGTTGTGAGGCGCCGGCTCCCGAGGGAGGTTCCGGGGTTTGGCGCCGATGAGGAATTCCGTCCGGACGGGTGTCAGTTATCACGGACAGGATCTCCCCACGTGCTTGAGCCTCCTCGACACACCTAACGGAGTCAGGGTCCAGCGCTGTTTTTAGCGACTTCAACAGCCCTACAAACCTGTGAGCATACTCACACGTGCAAATATTACAGGAATGTTGGTCCCGGCCTCACAAGGAAGCCTCAGGCCCCTTTTGTCAGCTGTGGCTCAGTGGGCAGCGCACTTGCCTCAGAGTCAGAAGGTTGTGGGTTCAAGTCCCACTCCAGGGACTTGAGCACATAGATCTAGGCCGACACTCCCAGAGCAGTGCTGAGGGAGCGCCGCACTGTCAGAGGGGGCCGTCTTTTGGATGAGGCGTTAAACCGAGGCCCCGTCTGCTCTCTCAGGCAGACGTAAAAGATCCCACGGTCATTATTTTGAAGAAGAGCAGGGGATTCCCTGTCCCAGAAGGTTACCGCCCCTAAGATGGGAGCCTGTGCGGGGAGGCAGAGGGAAGTGGAGGGGAGACAGTGGCGGGGAATGGAGGGGAGAGTGGTGAAGAAACCCAGGGCGGGGGACAGGAGGGGCCACACTGCAGCGGAGGTCGGGGGGGGGCGAAGTGTGTTGGAGGGGCGGGCCTGGGGGCTCTGTGCCTCGGTGCGGGGAGTGTTCAGAGTGGGGTGGACGGGTTGACTGCGCAGATGGCAGTTGGTGGATGTGGTGTGGTTGGCATCGCGGGGGGCGTGGCTCCGGGGTGGCCGGGGCTGGGGGCTCGACATCCGGGGGTGTTCGGCATTTGGGTAGGATTCTGATGGGACGGGTTGGGTGCGGGGGGGAGTGTTCCCGGTGTTGGGTGGGTCTGGAGCCGGGGGGAGGGGGCGCGCTTTTGGGATGGGGGGGTGGGCTGTTTGGGGCTGGGATTGGGAGAGAATTCTTCACTCGGGGAGTTGTTGGCCTGTGGGGTTCCCTGCCGCGGAGAGTCATTGATGCCAGTTCATTGGATGTGTTCGGGAGGGAGTTGGATGTGGTCCTTGTGGCTGGGGGGGGTCGGGGGGTGTGGAGGGGGCGTGGGGGGGGGTGCTGGGGTGGGTGATCAGCCATGACCTTGTTGAATGGCGGTGCAGGCTCGAAGGGCCGAATGGCCTACTCCTGCACCTATTTTCTATGTTTCTATGAGTTATCCCCAGTGTCCTGGGGCCAATATTTATCCCTCAACCAACATAACAAAAAAAACAGATGATCTGGGTCGTTACCACATTGTTGTGTGTGGGAGCTTGCTGTGCGCACATTGTCTGCCGCGTTTCCCACATTACATCAGTGACTGCACTTTAGAAAGATCTTCATTGGCTGTAAAGTGCTTTGGGACGCCCTGAGGATGTGAAAGGCGCTATAGAAATGCACATTCTTTCTTGCCCGTGCACAAGTTAACACTAGAGGGGAGATTGAAAGAATGGTGAGCGGTTCTGGTTGCTATGGGGCCACTTTGATTGTCTTTGTGGGTTAGTCGTTTGATTCATTGTTCTTAAGAGTTTGATGATATCTGCCTCTAAGCAGATTCTTTTATTAGAAGGGTTAGAGTCAATAACATTGACTGCATTTTCGCCGTTTTTTTGGTGAAAAAAACGCCCGGCGAAAGTTGTCTCTTTATTTTTTTTAAAGAGTTGCGCCGACGTTTTGAAAATAGCGCTGGAGAGCAAACCGCCCACGTGCACCACCGAGAAAACCGCCACGATCCAAGTTTGGCCTCAATGGGGACCCATACGTCCCGCCGAGGAAACCGTCCACAAAAAGCTGCCGGAAACTGGGCGGTCGGTGAGCACCCTGCAAAGCAAGGTAAGCTCAAGGTTTTTTTGACATTTATTTTTTAAATTCTATAACGGTGATTACGGTAAAAAGTGTCCTGAGAATGTTTTACAACTTTTTATTTTTTGTTTAATTGAAAAAATATTTTTTAAGTTATCCCCCCTCCCTAGGCCCAACCACAGCCTCAGACTAAATTTTGAGTACTTACCGTCCATTCCGGTCAGTTTTACCTAGTTTCGCCTGAAACCGCCGAGAAACTTGGTCCATTTTCTCGCCGGGCGGTATTTTGTTGGACCTTTTTAATGGAAATTTTCACCAGCCGTTATTTGCAGGATCTTAGCGGTCCTTCTGGGTGACAATCGGGCGGTGGGGGGCTTTAGGGAAAGGAGGTCATCCAGCCCATTGTCTCTGTGCCAGCCCTTTGCTAGATCAGTCTGAGACTAATTCCTTTGCCCAGTTTTCTTCTCCGTAGCTCTGTGCCTTTCTCCATGACAAATGAGTATCTGCTTGTCCCCTAAAAGATGCATTGGGATGTGCCTAGACACTCCGTGAGGTAAAGCATTATGGCACAGACACGATGGGCCGAAAGGCCTCCTTTATACTGTATGACTCTGTGTTCCCACAAACATTATGTTAAGAAATTTATTTTATACTCTCTCCTCACTTTCCTATTGCCAATGGAAAAGCAGATTATTGGTAAGAAAAAGAGTATTTTTTAAAAACGGTGAGAGACTGGAAAATGTTGGTGTTCAGAGAGGCCTTGTACACGAATCACTGAAAGTTACCATGCAGGTACAGCAAGCAATTATCAAAGCAAATGGCATGTTGTCCTCTATTGCAAAGGGATTGGAGTACAAGAATAGGGAAGTTTTACTACAGTTGTATAGGGCCTTGGTGAGACCACACTGTAATGTATATATATGTATATATATATATATATATATAGCTCCTGGTGTGTGTGTGTGTGTGTGTGTGTGTGTGAGTGAGGTGTAATCACCTGGTGTGTGTGTGATGTAATCACTTGGTGCCAAGTGATTACACCTTGTGGGGCACCCTGACCTGTGTGAGAACATCACCGCAGGTCGGGGCTATAAATAGAGCTAGAGTGCCGGGCCCTAGAATATCGTGGGCAAAGGTGCGGCGAATGAGGGTACGGGGCCCAGAAGAGGCGAGGGCCCAGGGACAGCACGGGCCCAGCCCACACTGTGCGATATGTGCGCGCACTAGGTCCATGCAGCAGAGCAGGTCTCCAGTCGTCCTGGTTAACCCTTGCCACTGGACCACGACCTGGCTCTCTCAAGCCCATGTGGTGGCTGGTGTGCAACGGCCACCCCATGTTACAAAAAAGTCCACGCACAGGCATCTTCCATCCCTTCACTTGGAGTTCAGGACTGGAACATCGGGTCCTTCACTGTGAACTCGTGTGGAAGCAAGTCATCCTCGTTCGAGCGACCGCCTACGACGATATATATAGCTCCACCCAGTGGACTACCGTGGCATTGCAGCCAGTGCTGTTTACAACAATAAAGAGCGAACAAGTCACGTGACTGGTTCCTGACGTTATCGGCCATCTTATACCCTGTGTGTTTGTGAGGTCGTACAGAAAACATAGCACACACCTGGAGTACTGTGTACAGTTTTGGTCTCCTGATCTAAAGAACGATATACTTGCTTTTGAGCGGGTTCACCAGACTGATTCCAAGGATGAGGGTATTCTCCTATGAGGAGATATTGAGGAGATTAGGCCTATATTCTCTAAAGTTTAGGAGACTGAAAGGAGATCTCATTGAAATATATAAAATTCCTACAGGGCTTGACCGGGTGGATGCAGGGAGGATGTTTCCCCCTGGCTGGGGAGTCTAGAACCAGGGGTCACTCAGTCTCAGAATATGGGGTTGGCCATTTAGGACTGAGATGAGAAATTTTTTCACTCAGTATTATGTCTGTAGTGTACCTATGAATCACTCCACGAGGCAATGTGTTGTACTTAAACTGTAGTGACCTTGGTCCTTTATTCGTAACTCCACAGTGAGGCACAAGCATGGTGGGCAGCCTTTTATACTGGGCCCTGCCACCAGGGCAGGAAACCCCGGTCTCCACCAGTTGCACCCTCTAGTGGTGCCAGCATGTTTATACACGGTGTGAATCTCATTTATAGTACATCAGGTAAACAAGTCTCCATCTTATGCAACCGCACAGTGACTACACATCGAGTACATCCACAGTCTGCATATACAACACAGAGGTGATGAATCTTTGGAATTCTCTACCCCAGAGGGCTGATGGGGCTCAGTCATTGAGTATATTCAAGACCGATAGATTTTTGGACACTAAGGGAACCAAAAGATGTGGGGATCGGGCGGGAAAGTGGAGTTGAGGTCAAAGATCAGCTGTGATCGTATTGACTGGCGGAGCAGGCTCGAGGGGCCATGTGGCCGACTCCTGTTCCTATTCCCGATGGGGCTGGCTGCTGGTTTTAAGTATTTCTGATCTCCAGATCATGTTTATCACTCTGTGGTTGTTTTTCTCACAGAGATACCACAACTTTCATTTTCTGTGTCCTTTTGGTGTAGGGAGGTTGCATGTGTCTACGTAACCGTCGGGACAGCAGTCCAAAAATAAGTTGTTGCTCGAGACACTCTGACGTGATGAGGTTGACTGTAAATGCCACTCGCCTGCAATAGACTGAGCGCAAAGCCTCAAAACACGGCATGTGATGTCTAGCGCTGGAGGTTTGTGAGAACCTCCCGCTTTGAGCCTTACCTCAGCAGCTCAAAGCTTCCTGCTGCCGCTGCTTCTGGCTGTCGATGTGTAAGCGCGCGTTCTATTTATAGCTAACGTCGCCGAGTGCGAGAGAGACTTTGTAATGTTAGCTTCCAGACGGTTCCTCAAATGTCAGTCTGTCAGAGGTGGGGGGCCTGGAGAAAACAACAAAAATTTGCATTTATATAGCGTCCTGAACATAGTGAAACATCTCAAGACGTTTCGCAGGAGCGTTATGAGCTTAAAACAATTTGACACCACAGACAATTTGATAGGTAGAAATTAGAGCAAAAAGCTTGGTCAAAGAGGTAGGTTTTCATAGGCAGTCCCTCGCGATCGAGGAAGACTTGGCTTCCACTCTAAAAATGGGTCCTTAGGTGGCTGAACAGTCCAATACGAGAACCACAGTCCCTGTCACAGGTGGGACAGACAGTGGTTGAGGGAAAGGGTGGGTGGGACAGGTTTGCCGCACGCTCCTTCCGCTGCCTGCGCTTGGTTTCTGCACGCTCTCGGCGACGAGACTCGAGGTGCTCAGCGCCCTCCTGGATGCACTTCCTCCACTTAGGGTGGTCTTTGGCCAGGGACTCCCAGGTGCCGGTGGGAATGTTGCACTTTATCAGGGAGGCTTTGAGGGTGTCCCTTGTAACGTTTCCTACGCCCACCTGTGGCTCGTTTGCCGTGTAGGAGTTCCGAGTAGAGCGCTTGCTTTGGGAGTCTTGTGTCGGGCATGTGGACAATGTGGCCCGCCCAGCGGAGCTGATCGAGTGTGGTCACTGCTTCAATGCTGGGGATGTTGGCCTGGTCGAGGACGCTAACGTTGGTGCGTCTGTCCTCCCGGGGGATTTGTAGGATCTTGCAGAGACATCGCTGGTGGTATTTCTCCAGCGACTTGAGGTGTCTACTGTACATGGTCCATGTCTCTGAGCCACACAGGAGGGCCGGTATTACTACAGCCCTGTAGACCATGAGCTCGGTGACAGATTTGAGGTCCTGGTCTTCAAACACTCTTTTCCTCAGGCGGCCGAAGGCTGCACTGGAGGCGGTGTTGAATCTCGTCATCAATGTCTGCTCTTGTTGATAAGAGGCTCCTGAGGTCCACTGTGTCCAGGGCCACGCCGTGGATCTTGACGACTGGGGGACAGAGCTGTGCGGTGAGGACAGGCTGGTGGAGGATCTTTGTCTTACGGATGTTTAGCTTAAGGCCCATGCTTTCGTACGCCTCAATAAATACTTCGACTATGTCCTGGAGTTCAGCCTCTGAATGTGCGCAGACGCAGGCATCGTCCGCATCAACGACAGAGGTTGGGGTGGTCTTGGACCTGGCCTGGAGACGGCGAAGGTTGAACAGGTTCCCACTGGTTCTGTAGTTTAATTGCACTCCAGCGGGGAGCTTGTTGACTGTGAGGTGGAGCATGGCAGCGAGGAAGATTGAGAAGAGGGTTGGGGCGATGACACAGCCCTGCTTGACTCTGGTCCGGACGTGGATTGGGTCTGTGATGGATCCGTTGGGAAGGATCACGGCCTGCATGTCGTCGTGGAGCAGGCGGAGGGTGTTGACGTACTTTTGGGGCATTCGAAACGGAGGAGGGCACTCACGGTTGACGGTGTCAAAGGCCTTTGTAAGGTCAAAGAAGGCCATGTATAAGGTCATGTAACTGCTTGGTCAAAGAGGTAGGTTTTAAGGAGCGTCTTGAAGGAGGAGTTGAGGTAGAAGATCAGCCATGATCTTATTGAATGGTGCAGCAGGCTCAAGGAGCCGAATGGCCGACTGGCCGACTCCTGCTCCTATTTCTTATGAAAGAGAGGTGGAGAGGTTCAGGCAGGGAGTTCCAGAGCTTGGGGCCCAGGCAACAGAAGACACGGCCACCGATGGTGGAGCGATTATAATCAGGGAGGGTCATGAGGGCAAAATTAGAGGAGCACAGACATCTCGGGGGGTTGTGGGGCTGGAGGAGATTACAGAGATAGGGAGGGGGCAAGGGCCACGGAGGAATTTGTAAACAAGGATGAGAATTTTGAAATCGGGAGCCAATGTAGGAAAATGAAAGAACTTGCATTTAGATTGAGCCTTTCGAGACCTGCTTTACAACCAGTGAAGCACTCATGAAGTGTAGTCACAGAATCATAGAAGTTTACAGCCCATCGTGTCCACGCCGGCCAACAAAGAGCTATCCAGCCCAATCCCACTTTCCAGCTCTTGGTCCGTAGTCCTGTAGGTTACGACACTTCAAGTGCCCATCCAAGTACTTTTTAAATACGACATTTTTGCCTCTATCGCCCTTTTAGGCAGCAAGTTCCAGACCCCAACCACCCTCTGGGTGAAGAAATTTCTCCTCCACTCCCCTCTAATCCTTCCACTAATTAATAAAATAAGAACATAAGAATTAGGAGCAGGAGTAAGCCATACCGTTCCTCGAGCCTGCTCCGCCATTCAATGAGATCATTGGCTGATCTTCGACCTCAACTCCACTTTCCCGCCCAATCCCCATATCCCTCGATTCCCCTAGAGTCAAATCTAACGATCTCAGCCTTGAATATACTCAATGACTGAGCCTCCACAGCCCTCTGGGGCAAAGAATTCCAAAGATTCACCACCCTCTGCGTGAAGAAATTTCTCCTCATCTCAGTCCTAAATGGCCGACCCCTTATCCTGAGACTGTGACCCCTGGTTCTAGACTCCCCAGCCCGGGGGGAAACCTCCCTGCATCTACCCTGTCAATCCCCCTCAGAATCTTAAATGTTGTTATTACTTTAAATCTATGCTCCCTGGTTATCGACCTCCCTGCTAAGGGAAATAGGTCATAGAAACATAGAAATGTAGAAAATAGGTGCAGGAGTAGGCTATTCAGCCCTTTGAGCCTGCACCACCATTCAATATGATCATGGCTGATCATTCCCTCAGTACCCCTTTCCTGCTTTCTCTCCATACCCCTTGATCCCTTTAGTCATAAGGGCCATATCTAACTCCCTCTTGAATATATTCAATGAACTGGCATCAACAACTCTCTGCGGTAGGGAATTCCACAGGTTAACAACTCTGAGTGAAGAAGTTTCTCCTCATCTCAGTCCTAAATGGCTTACCCCTTATCCTAAGACTGTGTCCCCTGGTTCTAGACTTCCCCAACATCGGGAACATTCTTCCCGCGTCTAACCTGTCCAGTCCCGTCAGAATCTTATAAGTGTCTATAAGTCTCAGCCCTCTAAACTCCAGTGTATAAAGGCCCAGTTGATCCAGTCTCTCCTCATATGTCAGTCCCGCCATCCCGGGAATCAGTCTGGTGAACCTTCGCTGCACTCCCTCAAAAGCAAGAACGCCCTTCCTCAGATTAGGAGACCAAAACTGAACACAATATTCGAGGTGAGGCTTCACCAAGGCCCTGTACAACTGCAGTAAGACCTCCCTGCTCCAATACTCAAATCCCCTAGCTATGAAGGCCAACATATCATTTGCCTTCTTCACCACCTGCTGTACCTGCATGCCAACTTTCAATGACTGATGAACCGTGACACCCAGGTCTCGTTGCACCTCCCCCTTTCCTAATCTGCCGCCATTCAGGTAATATTCTGCCTTCGTGTTTTTTCCCCCAGAGTGGATAACCTCACATTTATCCACATTATACTGCATCTGCCATGCATTGGCCCATTCACCTAACCGTTCAAGTCACCCTGCAGCCTTTTAGCGTCCTCCTCACAGCTCACACCGCCACCCAGTTTAGTATTATTGTGTTCCTAACACAGATGAGGTTGCACACAGGGAGGTTAAAGTAACAGTGACCTCAGTCTTTAATAAGACACTCCAGAGTGAGAAACAGGCCTTAGGGGCCGGCTTATATACAGTGTTCCCAAGGGATGCTGGGATCCCTTGGGACTTGAGGGGATGAGCTCCATGGTGGCGGAAAATGGGAGTGCATGCTTTACAGATACACAACATCACTCCCCCCACCAAAGTCTAAGTGAAAACTATTTACAAGGTGAGGCGGTCGGGAGCCTTTCTTTCCCTGGTGGACCGCCTCGGTACAAATGTCTGTTCTGGTGTGTTGGCTGTGACCTCGCTGGGCTGGCGTGTTGTTGGCCCTGCAGGGCTGCTGGGTGAGCCTGGCCTTGCTGGGCTGTTGGGCGTGATGGGTTCGATTTCCTGGTCCGGGGTGGTGTCGTTGATCCTTTGGGGTGTGTTGTGGACTCGAAAAAGGTGGTGTCTGTTGTGGGTTGTTCAGGGCAGTCTGTGAACCACAGCCTCGTTTGGTTCAGGTGCTTTCTGCAAATTTGTCCATTGTCTAGTTTGACTACAAACACTCTATTCCCTTCTTTAGCAATCACCGTGCCCGCGATCCACTTGGGACCATGTCCATAGCTTAGCACATACACAGGATCATTCAGATCAATTTCCCGTGACACAGTGGCGCGACCATCGTTTACATTTTGTTGCTGCCGCCTGCTCTCTACCTGATCATGCAGGTTGGGGTGAATCAGCGAGAGTCTGGTTTTAAGTGTCCTTTTCATGAGTAGCTCAGCCGGGGGCACCCTTGTGAGCGAGTGGGGTCTCGTGTGGTAGCTGAGCAGTACTCGGGACAGGCGGCTTTGGAGTGAGCCGTCTGTGACTCTTTAAGGCTCTGTTTGATGGTTTAGCAATATAGAAACATAGAAAATAGGTGCAGGAGTAGACCATTCGACCCTTCGAGCCTGCACCGCCATTCAATGGGTTCATGGCTGAACATGCAACTTCAGTACCCCTTTCCTGCTTTCTCGCCATACCCCTTGATCCCCCGAGTAGTAAGGACTACATCTAACTCCTTTTTGAACATATTTAGTGAATTGGCCTCAACAACTTTCTGTGGTAGAGAATTCCACAGGTTCACCACTCTCTGGGTGAAGAAGTTTCTCGTCATCTCGGTCCTAAATGGCTTACCCCTTATCCTTAGTTTGTACTGCCCGCTCTGCCTGCCCATTGGAGGCTGGTTTAAACGGGGCTGAGGTGACATGCTTGATCCCATTGCGGGTCATGAATTCTTTAAATTCGGCACTGGTGAAACATGGCCTGTTGTCACTGACCAGTATGTCAGGCAGGCTGTGGGTGACAAACATGGCCCTCAGGCTTTCAATGGTGGCGGTGGCGGTGCTTCCCGACATTATTTCACATTCAATCCATTTTGGAAAACCATCCACCACCACCAGGAACATTTTACCGAGAAACGGGCCCGCATAGTCGACATGGATCCTCGACCATGGTCTGGAGGGCCAGGACCACAAACTTAGTGGTGCCTCTCTGGGCGTGTTGCTCAACTGAGCACATACGCTGCATTGCTGTACACAGGACTCTTAAGTCAGAGTCGATACCGGGCCATCACACGTGGGATCTGGCTATCACTTTCATCATTACTATGTGTGCTGTGGAGATCCGAGATGAACGTCTCCCTGCCCTTTTTTGGTAGCACTACGCGGTTACCCCACAACAGGCAGTCTGCCTGAATGGACAGCTCGTCCTTTCACCTCTGGAACGGCTTGATTAGCTCTTGCATTTCAACGGGGATGCTGGCCCAGCTCCCATGCAGTACACAGGTTTTTACTAGGGACAGCAGAGGATCTTAACTGGTCCAAGTCCTAATCTGGCGGGCTGTGACAGGTGATTTATCATTTTCAAACGCTTCCATGACCATCAACAAGTTTGCAGGCTGCGCCATTTCCACCCCCGTGATGGGCAATGGTAGCCGACTGAGAGCATCCGCACAGTTCTCAGTGCCTGGCCTGTGGCGGATGGTATAGTTATACGCTGATAGCGCGAGTGCCCACCTCTGTATGCGGGCTGAGGCATTAGTATTTATCCACGTGTTTTCAGTGAACAGGGATGTGAGGGGCTTGTGATCGGTTTCCAGCTCAAATTTGATGCATTTTCTTTACCCCGAACACACACGCTAATGACTCTTTCTCAATCATGCTGTAGGCCCTCTCGTCCTTAGACAAGCTCCTGGAAGCATAGGCGACAGGTTGCAACTTTCCCATAACATTAGCTTGTTGTAATACACACCCGACTCCATACGACAATGCATCACATGCTAGCACAAGTCTTTTACATGGGTTATACAATATAAGCAGCTTGTTGGAGCATAAAATGTTTCTGGCTTTCTCAAAAGAATTACTTGTTTATTTCCCCATACCCAGTTCTCACCTTTACGCAATAATACATGTTGGGGCTCTAAAAGGGTGCTTAACCACGGTAGGAAGTTACCAAAATAGTTGAGGAGTCCCAGGAACGACTGCAATCCGTGACGTTCTGTGGCCTGGGTGCATTCCTGATCGCCTCTGTCTTGGCGTCTGTGGGCCGAATGCCGTCCGCCGCGATCTTTCTCCCCAAAAATTCAATTTCTGTTGCTAGGAAGACGCATTTCGACCTCTTCAACCGCAGCCCTATGCGATCCAGTCGCTGGAGGACCTCCTCCAGGTTTTGTAGGTGCTCGGCAGTGTCCTGACCCGTGACCAATATGTCGTCCTGAAAGACCACCATGTGTGGTACCGACTTAAGTATGCTCTCCATGTTTCTCTGGAAGATCGCTGCAGCCGACCGAATTCCAAACGGGCATCTGTTGTAGATGAACAGTCCCTTGTATGTGTTGATGCAGGTGAGGCCCTTCGAAGACTCCTCCAGCTCCTGCGTCATGTAGGCCGAAGTCAGGTTGAGCTTGGTGAACGTCTTGCCTCCTGCCAGCGTCGCAAATAGGTCGTCTGTCTTAGGTAGCGGGTATTGGTCCTGTAGTGAGAAACGTTTAATAGTTACTTTATAATCGCTGCAAATCCTGACCGTGCCATCACTTTTGAGTACTGGAACAATCGGGCTGGCCCACTCACTGAATTCCACTGGGGAGATGATGCCCTCACGTTGCAGCCTGTCCAGCTCGATTTCCACTCTCTCCCTCATCATGTGAGGTACCGCTCGCGCCTTGTGGTGAATGGGTCGTGCCTCTGGGACCAAGTGGATCCGCACCTTCGCCCTGGAAAAGTTTCCAATGCCTGGCTCAAAAAGAAATTTGTTTAGAACCTGGGTACATGAGGCCTCATCGACATGTGATAGCGCTCAGATGTCATCCCAGTTCCAGTGGATTTTGCCCAGCCAGCTCCTTCCAAGCAGTGTGGGGCCATCGCCTGGTACAATCCAGAGTGGCAGTTCGTGCACCGTGCCCTCGTAGGTGACCTTTACCATGGCGCTGCCCAGGACAGTGATAAGCTCTTTGGTGTACGTTCTCAGTTCCGTGTGGATGGGTCTCAGGGCTGATCTGAATACCTTGTTGCACCACAGTCTCTCAAACATCTTTTTACTCATGATGGATTGGCGAGCACCAGTGTCCAGTTCCATGGCTATGGGTAAGCCATTCAATTTTATGTTTAGCATTATAGCTGGACATTTCGTCGAAAATGTGTGCACCCCGTGTACTTCAGCATCTGCCTCCTTTCTCTGAGGCTTGAAATTGCTTTGATCCACCATGGACCGATCTTCCTCTGCCACGTGGTGGTTGGCAGGCTTTGCAGAGCTTGCAGCTTGTTTGCAAGCTCGTTGGAGATGCCCCATTGTTCCACAGCTCTTGCAAACATATCCTTTGAAGCGGCATGAATAGGCTGAATGGAAGCCTCCACAACACCAACAAGGTGTGAATTGCCTTGCATTCATCCTTTGTTGGGGACTCTGAGCCATCTGGGTCACCTGAGGCCTGCTGGCAGTTGCAGACTCGTGGGTTCTGCCCTGTACATTTCTGCTCGCAAACAAAATCCAGTTAATTTATGAACATTGCTGGCACTTGTGTGCTGAGAGATTTGTTTGGTGTTATCACTGGTGGACATAAACGCCTGTGCTATCGCAATGGCCTTACTGAGGGTCGGTGTCTCTACAGTCAAAAGTTTTCGTGGGATGGTCTCGCGACCAATGCCCAGTACAAAAAAGTCTCTGAGCATTTGCCCCAGATAGCCATCAAACTCACATTGTCCTGCAAGTCGCCTTAGCTCAGCGACATAGTTCACCACTTCCTGACCTTCAGATCGCTGGCACGTGTAGAACCGATAGCTCGCCATCAGCACGCTCTCCCTCAGGTTAAGATGCTCCTGAACCAGTGTACACAGCTCCTCATACGACTTATCAGTGGGTTTCACTGGCGTCCGAAGATTCTTCATGAGGCTGTAGGTCGGTGCCCCGTACACTGTGAGGAGGACCACTCTCCTTTTTGCAGCGCTTCCTTCTCCGTCCAGCTCGTTGGCTACAAAGTAATGGTCTAGCCATTCGACATAGGTTTCCCAGTCCTCACCCTCCGAGAACTTCTCCAGGATGCCCACAGTTTGCTGCATCTTTGCGTTGGTTTCGTATTCTCCGTCAGTTATTGTGTTCCTAACACAGATGAGGCTGCACACAGGGAGGTTAAAGTAACAGTGACCTCAGTCTTTAATAAGACACTCCAGAGTGAGGAACAGGCCTTAGAGGGCCGGCTTATATACAGTGCTCCCAAGGGATGCTGGGATCCCTTGGGACTTGAGGGGATGAGCTCCCTGGTGGCGGAACATGGGAGTGCATGCCTTATAGATACACAACAAGTATCATCTGCAAACTTGGAGATATTATACTTAATTCCTTCATCTAAATCATTAATGTATATTGTAAAGAGCTGGGGTCCCAGCATTGAGCCCTGCGGCACTCCACTAGTCACTGCCTGCCATTCTGAAAAGGACCCATTTATTGCGACTCTTTGCTTCTTGTCTGCCAACCAGTTCTCTATCCACATCAGTATATTACCCCCAATACCATGTGCTTTGATTTTGCATACCAATCTCTTGTGTGGGACCTTGTCAAAAGCCTTTTGAAAGTCCAAATACACCACATCCACTGGTTCTCCCTTGTCTACTCTACCAGTTACATCCTCAAAAAATTCCAGAAGATTTGTCAAGCATGATTTCCCTTTCATAAATCTATGCTGACTTGGACCGATCCTGTCACTGCTTTCCAAATGCGCTGCTATTTCATCTTTAATAATTGATTTCAACATTTTCCCCATTACTGATGTCAGGCTAACAGGTCTATAATTACCCGTTTTCTCTCTCCCTCCTTTTTTAAACAGTGGTGTTATATTAGCTACCCTCCAGTCCATAGGAACTGATCCAGAGTCGATAGACTGTTGGAAAATGATCACCAATGCATCCACTATTTCTAGGGCCATTTCCTTAAGGACTCTGAGATGTAGACTATCAGGCCCTGGGGATTTATCGGCCTTCAATCCCATCAATTTCCCCAACACAATTTCCCGCTTTATAAGGATATTCTTTAGTTCCTCCTTCTCACTAGACCCTAGTATTTCCGATAGGTTATTTGTGTCTTCCTTCGTGAAAACAGAACCAAAGTATTTGTTTAACTGGTACTCCATTTCTTTATTCCCCATTATAAATTCACCTGAATCTGACTGCAAGGGACCTACGTTTGTTTTCACTAATCTTTTTCTCTTCTGATATCTATCGGAAATTTTGCAGTCAGTTTTTATGTTCCCAGCAAGCTTCCTCTCATACTCTATTTCCCCCCTCAAAATTAAACCCTTTGTCCTCCTCTGCTGTATTACAAAATTCTCCCAGTCCTTAGGTTTGCTGCTTCTTTCTGGCCAATTTATATGCCTCTTCCTTGGATTTAACACCATCTTTAATTTCCCTTGTTAGCCACGGTTGAGCCATCTTCCCCGTTTTATTTTTACTCCAGACAGGGATGCACAATTGTTGAAGTTCATCCATGTGATCTTTAAATGTTTGCCATTGCCTATCTACCGTCAATCCTTTAAGTATCACTCGCCAGTCTATTCTAGCCAATTCACGTCTCATACCATCGAAGTTATCTTTCCCCAAGTATCAGGACCCTAGTTTCCGAATTAACTGTGTCACTCTCCATCTTAATAAAGAATTCTACCATATTATGGTCACTCTTCCCCAAGGGGCCTCGCACAACAAGATTGTTAATTAGTCCTTTCGCATTACACATCACCCAATCTAGGATGGCCAGCCCTCTAGTTGGTTCCTCGACATATTGGTCTAGAAAACCATCCCTAATACACTCCAGGAAATCCTCCTCCACCGCATTGGTTAGCCCAGTCAATATGTAGATTAAAGTCACCCATGATAACTGCTGTACCTTTATCGCACACATCCCTAATTTCTTGTTTGATGCTGTCCCCAACCTCATTACTACTGTTTGGTGGTCTGTACACAACTCCCACTAGCGTTTTCTGCTCTTTGGTATTCCGTAGCTCCACCCATACAGATTCCGCATCATCCAAGCTAATGTTCTTTCTTACTATTGCATTAATTTCCTCTTTAACCAGCAACGCTACCCTACCTCCTTTTCCTTTCTGTCTATCCTTCCTGAATGTTGAATACCCCTGGATGTTGAGTTCCCAGCCTTGGTCACCCTGGAGCCATGTCTCCGTGATGCCAATTACATCATATCCGTTAACTGCTATCTGCGCAGTTAATTCGTCCACCTTATTCCGAATACTCCTCGCATTGAGGCACAGAGCCTTCAGGCTTGTCTTTTTAACACCCTTTGCTTTAGGATTTTGCTGTAATGTGGCCCTTTTTGCTTTTTGCCTTGGGTTTCTCTGCCCTCCAATTTTACTTTTCTTCTTTCTATCTTTTGCTTCTGCCCCCATTCTACTTCCCTCTGTCTCCCTGCATAGGTTCCCACCGCCCTGCCATATTAGTTTAAACCCTCCCCAAAAGCACTAGCAAACTCTCCCCCTCGGACATTGGTTCCGGTCCTGCCCAGGTGCAGACCGTTCGGTTTGTACTGGTCCCACCTCCCCCAGAACCGGTTCCAATGTCCCAGGAATTTGAATCCCTCCCTTCTGCACCACTCTTCAAGCCACGTATTCATCTGAGCTATACTGCGATTCCTACTTTGACTAGCATGTGGCACTGGTAGCAATCCTGAGATTACTACTTTTGAGGCCTACTTTTTAATTTAGCTCCTAGCTCCCTAAATTCGTCTTGTAGGACCTCATCCCGTTTTTTACCTATATCGTTGGTACCTATATGCACCACGACAACTGGCTGTTTACCTGCTCCATTCAAAATGTCCTGCACCCCTCTGAGACATCCCTTGCACCAGGGAGGCAACATACCATCCTGGAGTCTCGGTTGCGGCCTAGGAAACGCCTATCTATTCCCCTTACAACAGAATCCCCCATCAATATAGCTCTCCCAATCTTTTTCCTGCCCTCCTGTGCAGCAGAGCCACCCACGGTGCCATGAACTTGGCTGCTGCTGCCCTCCTCTGATGAGTCATCCTCCTCAACAGTCCCCAAAGCAGTGTATCTGTTTTGCAGGGAGATGACCGCAGGGGACCCCTGCACCAGCTTCCTTCCACTGCTCTTCCTGTTGGTCACCCATCCCCTATCTGGCTGTGTAACCTTTACCTGTGGAAAGATCAACTTACTAAACGTGCTATTCACGTTATTCCCAGCATTGTGGATGCTCCAGAGTGAATCCACCCGCAGCTCCAGTGCTGTAATGTGGTCTGTCAGGAGCTGCAGCCGGATACACTTCCTGCATATGTAGTCATCAGGGACACTGGAAGCGTCCTTGACTTCCCACATAGTACAGGAGGAGCATAACAGGTGTCCAAGCTCTCCTGCCATAACTTAACCCCTAGATTAACTTAATTGTGCTCCGGGGGGCCGTGGGATCCTTCCTATCCACTCTAGTTTCAGCCGTAGCACTCTCGCCTCTGAGTCAGAGGTGGTAGCACAAAAATCTAGGCTCACACTCCCAGTGCAGTGCTGAGGGAGTGCTGCAATGTCGGAGGTGCCGTCTTTCGGATGAGACGTTAAACCGAGGCCCCGTCTGCTCTCTCAGGTGGGTGTAAAAAATCCCATGGCATTATTTCGAAGAAGAGCAGGGGGAGTTCTCCCCAGTGTCCTGGGGCCAATATTTATCCCTCAATCTACAGAACAAAAAAACAGATTATCTGGTCATTATCACATTGCTGTGTGTGGGAGCTTGCTGTGCGCAAATTGGCTGCCGCGTTTCCCACATTACAACAGTGACTACACTTCAAAAAGTACTTCACTGGCTGTAAAGCACTTTGAGACGTCCGGTGGTCGTGAAAGGCGCTATATAAATGCAAATACAAGTCCTTCTATCTAGGCTCCTCTCTAGGCTGCCATTGTCCATTGCAGCTTCAGGGGGCGAAACCCAATGCGGGTTCCGGGGCGCTGCACCCGGTGATGATGTCACGATCGGCGGGCAAAGGCGACCGGAGCGCAACAGTGTAGCTCTGCCTTTAAGCTCTCGCCGAATTTAGCGGGCAAAGACGTCTACTCCAAATGGATTGAGTGTACCATTTTAAATTCAAGCATATCCTCTGCCACGTTAGAAAGTCTACGGGCAATGTTCGCCGCCCATGGTCTACCAGATGTCTTGGTCAGCGACACTGGCCCGTGCTTCACAAGCACTGAATTCCAGGACTTCATGGCAGGCAATGGAATCAACCATGTCAGAACGGGTCATGTAAGCTGAGGTCAGGTCCAATTTTGAAAAAAGTTTGCAACCGGATAGCGTCGCAAAGAGGTCCTCCGCTCTCGGTAACGGGTACTGGTCTTGGAGTGACACCCGATTGATGGGGGCCTTGTAATCGCCACATATCCCATCCGCCTTAAGCACCAGGCTCACCCAGTCACTGAATTCGACTGGCGAGATGATGCCTTCCCTCAGCAGGCGGTCCAATTCACATTCTATTTTTTCCCGCATCACGTACGGCACCGCTCTGGCCTTGTGGTGTACTGGCCTGGCGTCCGGGTTTATGTGAATCACTACCTTGGCCCCCATGAAAGTGCCGATGCCAGGTTGAAATAATGAGTCAAATTTGTCCAGGATCTGTGAGCATGATAATTGCATTGACATCACCACATTTCCAGTTCATGACAGCAAGCTAACTCCTCCCCAGTAGTGCGGGACCGTCCCCCGGGACAATCCAGAGTGGCAACCTGTTCTCCGAATCTTTGTGGGTCACGACTACCGTGGCGCTGCCTAGCACCGGAATGATCTCCTTTGTATATGTCCGTAGCTGTGCGTCAATCGGCAATAATTTTGGCCTCCTGGCCTTGGACACCCACAACCTTTCGAACTGTTTGATACTCATCAGGGACTGGCTGGCCCCCGTGTCTAGCTCCATTAATACTGAGATGCCATGGAGGAGCACTTTCATTATTATCGGTGGCGTTCTGGTATATGATCTGTATATGTGCTCCACATAAACTCACTGAACTTCAGCTTCCAGCGATTTCCCCCAGTATTCATTTGGCCTAGTGGGGCTTACATTGGGCCCGTCCTCCTCGTACATCAACCTGGCTGCAGGTTTCCTGCACATACGCGCCAAGTGACCACTGATGTTGCAGTTTCTGCAGGTCTATTGCTGATACCTGCAAGCTCTGGCTGGGTGTTTGTCTCCAGACCTCCAGCATGAGCTGGAGGTCCCGTTGTTGGAAACAAAAGGTCCATTACCAGTCGATCGTCTCTGACTGTCTCTGTAACTGTCCTTAAGCGCACCATTAACAGGTGTTGATGACCCCATTACTGGCCGCATTGTCCCTTGCGATGGCATGAATCGCCGTTCAGCTAGCCATTGTCTCTATTGAATTCCACCTTTCGATTCGACTACATGCTGGGGCATGTCCAATTGCCCTTGTCTGCCTAGAGAACTGTGTGCCACATTAATAATGTTGACTCCCTGGTCGTTTGCCGCATTTGAGCCAAGATTTTTGTCATACATCATTCTGGTCTCTTCCTCCCCTGAGATAAATGTCTGGGCTATCAGAGCCGCCGCTTCCAAGGTCAAGTCTTTGGTCTCAATCAGTTTCCTGAAAACCCCAGCATGCCCTCAATAAAAAGTCTCGCAGCATCTCCGCTCTGCATGCATCTGGGAACTTACATAGGCTCTTCAGTCGCCGGAGATCTGCCACGAAGTCTGGAACGCTTTGCCCTTCTCGCCACCGGTGCGAGTAAAAACAGTGTCTCGCCATGTGCATGCTGCTCGCCGGTTTAAGGTGTTCCCCAATGAACTTATTGAGTTCTTCGAACGTCTTGTCCGCCGGCTTCTCTGGTGCTAGAAGGTCCTGCATCAGGGAGTACGTTCTGGATCCACAAACCGTCAGGAGATGAGCCCTGCGTTTGTCGGTCGAATCCTGTCCCAACCATTCCTGAGTGACAAAACTTTGCTGTAGTCTCTCAATAAAGTTGTCCCAACCATCACCACCACAGTACCTCTCTTCTGTGCTGCTAGTGGTCATGCTCGTGTGGTTTAAATCCCAGTTTCTCGTCGCCAATGATACGTGCTTACTATACAGTATAAATGCACACGAGCCCCATACTTGAGAGAAGGTCACTCTGTGACCAGTTACCTTTATTACCAAGAGCTCAAGTGATGAAGGTGGGTGGAGCTTCCCCTTTTTAACCTGAAAGTCCAGGTTAGGAGTGTCTCCCACAAGTTCGCCCCCTTGTGGTCAATGTTCTCAAGGTGTACAACTTAGGTCAGCTTATACATGGGTTACAATGATAGTTGAATACATGACAGGCATGGTGCGGCCCAATGACATCATTAAGACCCGACTGCAATTTTACCTCAGGCCCGAGCTGGGTATCCTGGAGTTAAAATCGGGGCCAATGGTTTTTCTTCTTTCTGTCTCTCACTCTTTCCCTCTTTCTGTCTTATCCTCTATCTCTATTTCTCTCCTTCTATATCTCTGTATTTCTCTTTATAACTTCTGTCTCTCTCTTTCTCTCCTTCTCTCTGTCTCTTTCGGTCAACATTTTCTTTTCAGTTTCCCTTCTCTTTCTCTCTATTTTTCTCTCCCTCTCTTGTTCTGTCACTTTATTTCTCACGCTCTCTTTCTCTTTCTGTTCTTTTTCTACATCACACCACTTCTCAGAAAAGGTGTCTTTCATTCCCTCTCTTCGGTTCTTACTAACTGAGGTAACCGGTTCGAGTGTGTGGGCGGCGGATGACAAGAAAACAGAAATTAAAAAAGTATCTATAGGTGTTTCTGAATGGGGTGATTATCTGTGAGAACGTCAATTCAGATGCAGTGGGATAGCTGAGGCAACACCAGGCCGTTATGTAGGAGATGTGACCTTCGAGATCACTCGGTGATATCATTCTAACGAGACATTCACTTGATCTTTCCATCTCTACACCCTCACCGCAGCCCAGTCATGTTACTAATTCTGTTTGGAATTTAAGTTATAGTATCATAGAATGATACAGCACAGAACGGGGCCATTCGTAGAGCTATCCAATTATCCCACCCCCCTGCTCTTTCCCCGTAGCCCTGTAATATTTTCCCCTTCAAGCATTTATCCAATTTCCTTTTGAATGTTACTGCTCCCACCGCCCTTTCAGGCAGCGCGTTCCAGATCACTGCAACTCGTTGTGTCAATAAATGTTTCTAACATGTCGCCTTTTGCCAATGACCTTAACTCTGTGTCCTCTGGTTGACGACCCTCCTGCCACTGGAAACAGTGCTTGATTAAAACCTCATGATTTTGAGCGCCGCTATTAAATCTCCTCTTAACCTTTTCTGCTGCAAGGAGAATGACCCCAGCTTCTCCAGTCTCTCCACAAAACTGAAGTCCCTCATCCCTGGAGGCATTCTGGTGACTCTCTTCTGCACACCCTCTAAGTCACACCAATGATATTTTTAAATATACCTCTCAATGTAGAGACAGGAACCCCTACCGTCATAGAATCATAGAAATTTACAGCACGGAAGGAGGCCATTTTGGCCCATCGTGTCCGTGCCGGCTGTCGCAATCTCGACTCTCAATATAAGACTCCAACACAATCAGCTCCGCTAGATGTTCCTTTAATAAGTTTTACTTGCAGCAAGGGAGAGTCCCGTCCAGTTAAAGGCTAAGCGGAGGCTCTCTCTGTGGTACAGATTCACAATATATTTATACAGTAGAACAAACAAGTTATGGCTCCATCCTGTGTATTGGTTCTGCCTTTGCAGTCAGCGAAAACAGATTACGAGTTCTCCAATTAATTAATGATTACCACATCCTTGTCTGAGTCTTTTACATATTTTCAAATGTCTCCTTTGTCAGTGTTTCTGGTGGGCTAGTCAGCAGTAACTCGATTAGGTTGTGATAATGTGCTATCACTGGCTTTGCATTGTTTTAGGATTGTCCAGTTTCCTGGCCATCTATTTGGGCCCATGATTTCCATAGTGGTTGATTGGGTAGTTGGCTTCTTACAAATGGATGAGTTCTGTAGTTGAGATAATGGCTGGTAATTTGATTATCTCTTAGGGGGTGAATTGGTGCTGCATCTTTACAACCTTTATCTCGCCCTTCTAAGGTCTGGCATAGTTACAGACTATTGATAATACAGGGGAGCACAATGGGTGGTACTTATCTCAGCAGGACAGTCTTAATGTTGTCTGGTGGCTATTAACCAGCTATCAGCAGTTTCAGTCAAGGTTAGCTTCTGGCAGGATCAGGACTCCATTTTGTTTTATTGCAGAAAGGGTACAAACAACAGTGTAATGCAACTTTAAAAGTACATTTCCACACGAACGACAAAGAGCTACCCAGCCTAATCCCACTTTCCAGCTCTCGGTCCGTAGCCCTGTAGGTTACGGCACTTCAAGTGCACATCCAAGTACTTTTTAAATGTGATGAGGGTTTCTGCCTCTACCACCCTTTCAGGCAGTGAGTTTCTGGGTGAAAACATTTTACCTCAAATCCCCTCTTTACCTCTAACCAATTACTTTAAATCTATGCCCCCTGGTTGTTGACCCCTCTGCTAAGGGAAATAGGTCCTTCCTATCCACTCTATCTAGGCCCCTCATAATTTTATACACCTCAATAAGGTCTCCCCTCAGCCTCCTCTGTACCAAAGAAAACAACCCCAATCTTTCCTCATAGCTAAAATTCTCCAGTCCTGGCAACATCCTCAAATATTTCCTCTGTACCCTCTCTAGTGTGATCACATTCTTCCTGTAATGTGGTGTCCAGAACTGCATGCAGTATTCTAGATGTGGGCTGAGCTATATCTGAACTTGATCATAAAGATCGCATAATTTTTAGATCACAATCAACTCATATCAGGAGAAGTCAAATGTCATTAGGTACATTATATTGATCCCTGACAAAGCTTTCTCTGGAACTAATTGAGTTGTTTTATGCCTTTAATCAGGGCTGTGCAGGCTGTGAAATTGTACAGGGCCCCAAGCCAGTCCAGGGGGGCGGGGGTGGGGGGGTCATATGAATATAAAAAGTAGGAGCAGGAATCGGCCATTCGGCCCCTCGAACCCTCTCCGCCATTCAATGAGATCACGGCTGATCTTCAACCTCAACTCCACTTTCCCGCCCGATCCCCATACCCCTCGATTCCCTTAATATTCAGTGTTGCTCACCCTCCAAGATTGGCCTAGAGTCTCCAGGATTTGACAATTGATCTCCAAGACACCGTGGGGAGTCGCTCTGGAGAAAAAAAGTGTGACTTTCCCCCCCTCCCCCAAGAAAGACTGTTTGAATGATGGTCAAGATCATGCAATTGAGTAATGAAGAGTCTGTTCGCGAGATTTTGCGATGTCCTGGAGCCAATATTTATCCCTCAATCAACATAACAACAGTTTATCTGATCATTATCAAGTTACTGTTTGCGGGAGCTTGCTGTGGGCTAATTGACTGCCACGTTTCCCACATTACAACAGTGACCACACTCCAAAAGTACTTCATTGGCTGTAAAGCGCTTTGAGACGTCCGGTGGTCATGAAAGGCGCTATATAAATGCAAGTCTTTCTTTCTTACTTATCCAATTCCCTTTTGAAAGCCGCAATTGAGTCTGCCTCCACCACCTTCTCAGGCAGCGCATTCCAGGTCCTAACTGTTATGACTTGAATAAAGAGTCAGACTAGATACTGCAAGTTCAAAGTAAGGTGTGACCGCAGTCCTTTATTACAGATCTCAGAGTGCCTCTCCAGCCTGTGAGGCCTCCTTATATACCAGTATGCCAAAGGATTGTGGGATCCCTTGGGACTCTAAGGGATAAGCCCTCAGGTGGTTAGATATGGTATTTGCAGATTTACATACATAACAACACTCCCCCCCCCCCCCAACCCCCGCCTGCCCAAAGTCAATAGTATAACTATTTACAATGTGAGTTGATCTGAGGCCTTCCTTTCCCTGGTTGATCGTCTCAGTGCAAATGCTGGTTTTGGTGAGTCGTTTGTTGGGCCCTTGCTGGGCTGCTGCGCAGCTGGCCTTGCTGGGCTGCTGGGGGTGGTGAGTCCTGCTGGGCTGCTGCGGGTGATGGGTTCTGCTTCGTGGTCAACCGCTGAGTCGGTTGCCACTTGTGTGTGTTGGAGGGTCAAAAAAGGTAGAGTCTATTGTGGGCTGTTCTGGATAGTCCGTAAATCTGAGTTTGGTTTGGTCCAAGTGTTTCCTGCAGGTGAGTCCATTTGAGAGTTTGACCACAAACACCCTACTCCCCTCTTTGGCCAAAACAGTGCCAGCAATCCACTTGGGACCTTGTCCATAGTTCAACACAAATACAGGATCATTTATCTCAATTTCGCGCGACACATTTGCGCGAACATGATATGTATTCTGTTGAAGCCGACTACTCTCTACCTGTTCATGTAGGTCAGGGTGGACTAACGAGAGCCTTGTCTTAAGTGCCCTTTTCATGAGGAGTTCAGCGGGAGGGACCGCCATGAGCGAGTGGGGCCTTGTACGGTAACTAAACAGGACTTGGGATAAGCGAGTCTGCAGTGAGCCTTCAGTTATCCTTTTCAAGTTCTGCTTGATTGTATGAACTGCTCGTCCTGCCTTACCGTTGGACGCTGGTTTAAACGGGGCAGATGTGACATGTTTGATCCCATTACTCAAGGGTCATGAACTCCTTGAGCTCGGCACTGGTAAAGCACGGCCCATTGTCACTCACAAGGACATCAGGCAGGCCATGCGCGGCAAACATGGCGCATAGGCTTTCAATGGTGGCAGCGGACGTGCTTGCCGACATTATCTCACGTTCAATCCATTTAGAGTATGCATCTACAACCACTAGGAACATTTTTCCCAAGAATGGGCCTGCATAGTCGACCAAGGTTTGGAGGGCCAGGACCATAAACTTAGTGGCGCCTCCCTGGGTGCATTGCTTAACTGTGAACATATATTACATTTGTGCACGCAGGACTCTAAGTCTGCATCGATACCGGGCCACACACGTGAGATCTGGCTATTGCTTTCGTCATTACGATACCTGGGTGGGTGCTGTGGACATCACTAACAAAGGTGTCCCTGCCCTTTTTTTGCACCACTACCCGATTACCCCATAGGAGGCAGTCCGCCTGTATAGACATTTCATCTCTGCTCTGCTGGTACGGCTTTATTTCTTCCTGTATCTCTAACGGGACACTAGACCAACTCCCGTGGAGCGCACAGTTTTTTTTACTAAGGACAGTAAGGGGTCCTGGCTCATCCAGGTTCTAATCTGTTGGGCGGTGACAGGTGATTGCTCACTCTCGAATGCTTCCATTACCATAACTAAATCTGTGGGCTGTGCCATCTCCACCCCTGTGGTGGGCAATGGCAGCCTACTGAGAGCATCGGCACAGTTTTCTGTGCCTGGCCTGTGGCGGATGGCGTAGTTGTATGTGGACAACGTGAGCGCCCATCTCTGGAGGCATTCGTATTTATCCCCTTGCTTTCAGAGAAAAGGGATATAAGTGGTTTATCGTCGGTTTCCAATTCAAATTTGAACCCAAACAGATATTGATGCATTTTCTTTACCTCGTAAACGTACGCTAACGCTTCTTTTTCGATCATACTGTAGGTCCTCTCAGCCTTAGACAGACTTCTGGATGCATAAGCAATCGGTTGCAATTTCCCAAATGCATTAGCTTGTTGCATCACACACCCGACCCCATACGACGATGCATCACTAGTGCCAAACGCTTTCATGGATCGTACAACACAGCCAATTTGTTTGAACATAACAGCTTCCTAGCTTTCTCAAAGACATTTTCTTGGCTTTTACCCCATACCCATTCATCTCCTTTACGCAGTAAAGAGTGCAGGGGTTCTAACAATGTGCTAAGACCCGGTAAGAAGTTAGCAAAATAGTTCAGGAGTCCTAGAAACGACCGCAGCTCCGTCACGTTCTGTGGCCTCAGTGCGTTCTCGAATCGGTGGCCTGATGCCGTCCGCCGCGATTCTCCTCCCCACGAACTCCACTTCAGGCACCAGGAAAACGCACTTCGAGCGTTTTAGCCTGAGCCCCACACGATTAAGCCGACTAAGAACCTCCTCCAGGTTCTGCAGGTGCTCGACGGTGTCCTGACCTGTAACCAAGATGTCGTCCTGGAAGACCACGGTGCGTGGGACCGACTTCAGTAAACTTTCCATGTTCCTCTGGAATATCACCGCGGCCGATTGAATCCCAAACGGGCATCTGTTGTAAATGAAGAGACCTTTGTGCGTGTTGATGCAGGTGAGGTCTTTCGATGATTCCTCCAGCTCCTGCGTCATGTAGGCCAAGGTCACGTCCAGCTTCGTGAACGTTTTTCCTCCCGCCAGTGTCACAAATAGGTCGTCTGCCATCGGTAGTGGGTATTGATCCTGCAATGAGAAACGATTGATAGTTACTGTGTAATCACCACAGATTCTTATGGTACCGTCTCCCTTGAGGACTGGAACAATCGGACTGGCCCACTCATTGAATTCGATCGGCGAAATGATGCCTTCTCGTTGCAGCCTGTCCAGCTCGATCTCCACCCTTTCTCTCATCATGTACGGTACTGCTCTCGCCTTGTGATGGATGGGTTGCGCCCCCGGATTCAAATGGATCTGCACTTTTTCTCCTTGGAACTTCCCGATGCCTGGCTCGAACAGCAAGGGGAACTTGCTTAGGACCTGGACATATGAGGTGTTGTCGACAGACGAAAGCGCTCGGACGTTGTCTGAGTTCCAGCGTATCTTTCCCAGCCAGCTCCTGCTGAACAGCGTGGGGCCATCGCCCGGTACCACCCAGAGTGGTAACTCGTGCACCGCTCCACTGTAGGAGACCTTTACGGTAGCACTGCCAATTACGGGAATCAGTTCCTTTGTGTACGTTCTCAGTTTAGTCTGAATGGGAGTCAGGTCAGGCCTTGAGGCCTTGCTGCACCACAATTTATCGAAAGTCTTTTTGCTCATTATGGACTGGCTCGCGCCCGCGTCCAGCTTCATTGACACCGGGAGTCCACTTAATTCAACCTTCAGCGTTATCGGGGAACACTTTGTGGTAAATGTGTGCACCCCATATACCTCTGCCTCCTCGGTCTGAGGCTCTGGTTCGTCCTCCTCTGCAACATGGGGGTGGTTTGCAGGATTAGCAGGGTTTGCAGCTCGCCTGCATATGCATTGGAGGTGTCTCATTGTTCCACAGCCCTTGCAAACATGTCCTTTGAAGCGGCATGAATGAAAATGATGGTCACCCCCGCAGTTAATGGCCTTGTATTCACCGCCCTTGATGGTGGACTCTGAATCATCTGCGGATGTGCAACTGCAGGAGTGTAAGTCCTGCCCTGTACATTTCGATTTGAAAACAACGTTACTTTGTTCACAGTACTTGCAGCAGCACGAGTGTGCTGAGAAATTTGTTTGGTATTGTCACTGGTGGCGATAAACGCCTGGGCTATCACTATGGCTTTACTCAAGGTTGGGGTCTCTACAGTCAAAAGTTTACGAAGTATTACTTCATGGCCAATACCAAGTAAAAGAAGTCCCTGAGCATGTGCTCCAAGTGTCCTTCAAATTCGTAATGTCCTGCAAGGCGCCTGAGCTCGGCGACATAGCTCGCCACTTCCTGGCCTTCAGACTCCTTGTACGTGTAGAAACGATACCTCGCCATCAGAACGCTTTCCTTCGCGTTTAGCTACTCCTGGAGCAGTGTGCACAACTCATTGTACGACATTTCTGTGGGTTTCGCTGGAGCGAGCAGGTTTTTCATGAGGCCATACGTTGGTGCCCCGCAAACGGTGAGGAGGATCGCCCTTCGTTTGGCAGCGTTCGCTTTTCCTTCCAGCTCATTGGCCATGAACCATTGGTCGAGTCGCTCCACGAAGGTTTCCCAATCATCTCCCTCCGAAAATTTCTCCAAGATGCCCACGGTTCTCTGCATTGTTGCGGTGAGGTTCGTCATCTGTATCTCGTCGCCAGTTGTTATGTCTTGAATAAAGAGTCAGACTAGATGCTGCAAGCTCAAAGTAAGGTGTGACCGTAGTCCTTTATTACAGATCTCAGAGTGCCTCTCCAGCCTGTGAGGCTTCCTTATATACCGGTACTCCCAAGGGATTGTGGGATCCCTTGGGACTCTGGGGGATAAGCCCTCTGGTGGTTAGACATGGTATTTACAGGTTTACATACATAACACTAACCACTCGCTGCGTAAAAGTTTTTCCTCATCTTAAATCTGTGTCCTCTGGTTCTCGACCCTTCCACCAATGGGAACAGTTTCTCTCGATCTACTCTGTCCAGACCCCTCATGATTTTGAACACCTCGATCAAATCTCCTCCCAACCTTCTCTGCTCCAAGGAGAACAACCCCAGCTTCTCCAGTCTATCCACGCCACTGAAGTCCCTTATCCCTGGAACCATTCTGGTAAATCTTTCCTGCTCCCTCTCTAAGGCCTTCACATCCTTCCTAAAGTGCGGGGCCCAGAATTGGACACAATACTCCAGTTGGGGCCGAACCAGGGTTTCAGTCACATGAGAAACTCGTTGAAGCATTGGGTGAGCATAATATTAACAACTTGCATTTATATAGTGCCTTTGATGTGGTAAAACATCCCAAGGTGCTTCACAGCAGCGATTATCCAAAAAAAAATTGACACCATGCTGCATTTGGAGATATTAGGACAGGTTGGTCAAGGAGGTGGGTTTTAAGGAGCGTCTTAAAGGAGGAGAGAGAGAGGCAGAGAGGTTTGAGGTGAGAATTCCAGAGCTTAGGGCCGAAGCAGCTGAAGGCACGGCCGCCACTGTTGGGACACAGGAAATTTGGGATGGGCAAGAGGCCTGAATTGGAGGAGCGCAGAGGTGTCGGAGGGTTGTAGGGCTGGAGGAGGTAATGGAGTTAGGGAGGGGGAGAGGGCCATGGAGGGATTGGAACCTAGGAAAAGCAGCTGTTTGTACTCTGGCTTGAGAGAGGTGACGTTTCAAGGACACCCTCAAAGCCTCCTTGAAACAGTGCAACATCCCCACCGACACTGGGAATCCCTGGCCCAAGAACGCTCGAAGTGGAGGAGGAGCAACCGGGAAGGCGCTGAACACCTCGAGTCTCTTCGCTGGGAGCACGCGGGGGCCAAGCACAAACAGCGGCAGCCCAAGCCCCCCACCCACCCGTCCCTCCAACCACCGTCTGCCCCATCTGTGACAAAGACTGTCGGTCCCGCATCGGACTCATGGGTCACCTGAGACCTCATGTCACTGTGGAAGCAAGTCTTCCTCGACTCCGGGAGACTGCTTAAGAAGAATGAGAGGTGATCTTATCGAAACGTATAAGATTATGAGGGGGCTTAACAAGGTGGATGCAGAGAGGATGTTTCCGCTGATGGGGGAGACTAGAACTAGGGGGCATAATCTCAGAATAAGGGGCCCCCCCATTTAATACTGAGATGAGGAGAACTTTCTTCTCTCAGAGGGTGGAATTCGCTGCCTCGGAGAACTGTGGAAGCCGGGACATTGAATAAATTTAAGACAGAGATAGACAATTCCTTAACCGATAAGGGAATAAGGGGAGCGGGCAGGGAAGTGGAGCTGAGTCCATGATCGGATCAGCCATGGTCGTATTGAATGGCGGAGCAGGCTCGAGGGGCCAAATGGCCGACTCCTGCTCCTATTTCTTATGTTCTTATGTACGAGTGCTGCAAGTCTCACGTCTCAGTGCTAGGAACACCTCCCCGAGGTCTAATAAAATCAGCATCAGCGAGAGAGAGAGAGAGAGGCTGCCTCATTCATTACTAATTCACAGATCGTTGGGCCGTTTGATAGCTGCCACCATCACCGCACACATCAGGAGAAGTCAGGATGATACAAAAAGATTGAGTGACGAGATTGACTATTTCCTGCATTGCTCGCCGGGAATGTCTGGCCAAAATGGAAAAACAGAAGTTTTAGCACAATTTAGGGGAAAGTCCAAAAGGAAATAAAAATGAAATATGAACGGAAGCGACGTAATGTAAAACTCGTGATTTACAGGCAACTTTGGTTTGGTTTCTCTGGAGCCGAGTTATTGTGTAGGTAAGAATGCTCGCGTTGAAGATATCATGACCAGCTCCACAGAAATGGGGAATCTTCCATCCCACCCTGCCGTGGAGTGGAATATCACTAGAAGCAAATTCATGGCAGGGTAGACTTTGAATTGGTAGAAATTGGCCTCTGGTCAGTTACAAGACCAATGGGCCAGTTACAATACCAATGGGTCAGTTACAAGACCAATGGACCAGTTACAATACCAATGGGTCAGTTACAAGACCAATGGGCCAGTTACAATACCAATGGGTCAGTTACAAGACCAATGGGCCAGTTACAATACCAATGGGTCAGTTACAAGACCAATGGGCCAGTTACAATACCAATGGGTCAGTTACAAGACCAATGGGTCAGTTACAAACTCTGTAGCGCCTCCCGTTATCGCCTCCGGGGGAGGGGCGCTACCTCCATACCGACCGGGCGCGGCGAGATGATTGGCCCCCGCCATATTTGGCGGGAGGTTCGCGGCGGAGGTTGGACGTTGTGCCTCGATCTCCTTCGCCCGGAGCCCGTGACGTCATCGCCGCGTGCATCGCACCGGTAGCACCCCAGACTCAAAATTTGCAATTTATTACCGATCCCCTCGTTGCCCCATGAGAAGATGGTGGTGAGCCACCTTCTTGAACCGCTGCAGTCCGTGTGGTGAAGGGGCTCCCACAGTGCTGTTAGGGAGGGAGTTCCAGGATTTTGACCCGGCGACGATGAAGGGACGACCGATATATTTCCAAGTCGGGATGGTGTGTGTGACTGGGAGGGGAACGTGGAGGTGGTGGTGTTCCCATGCGCCTGCTGCCCTTGGCCTTCTAGGCGGTCGAGGTCGCGGCTGTCGAAGAAGCCTTGGCGAGTTGCTGCAGTGCAACCTATGGATCACACTTTGGTGCAAATCTGCAGTTTCTCCCTCACAGAGAGTGATTGATAAATGGAATGCACTCCCAAGTAAAATTAGAGGGGAGAAAAACAATTGGAATAATTTATATTCAATGGATGCTTGAATGGGGGAAGTGGATGGATGAGATAAGATGGGCTGAATGGCCTTCCTGATGCATAATTATCTCAAGAAATATCAAAAGCCTCACTGTAGTGCTTAATGAATTAAAATTTTGCATTATAACTCCCGTATATTTCCTTTATTGCACTTCCCTGTGAATGCGGCCGCTATATTAGTTTGTGGCAGCATCATCACCATAGCCTCTTGTTTTTAATTTGGTGTCATTTAAGGTCATCCCTCTGCAGTTTATTTCCGTTTTCTCTCGCTGTGATGCTTCCGGGGTCAAATAGCCTGCCCGCTCTCACTGCCTAGGCTCACTTACCAAGGGTGACCATTCGGGTGAGGGTCTGTCGGGGCTTCTGGCAAACGTGTATCCACATCCAGCAACAGTCAGCACCTTTAGAAGAGGAAACGACTATTTTACAATCTTCCCTCAAGCTGTCCTGCTGAATCACAGTGGGGTTAGACAGGTTGTGGCCACCAACTAGCCTTTTCCACTTTAAGCTGAAGCGTTGGGGAGAATGTCCCTCTTCATTTGTTAGTTACAGGACCAATGGGTCAGTTACAGGAGCAATGGGCCAGTTACAATACCAATGGGCCAATTACAGGACCAATGGGTCAGTTACAGGACCAATGGGCCAGTTATAAGACCAATGGGTCAGTTACAATACCAATGGGCCAGTTACAAGACCAATGGGTCAGTTACAGGACCAATGGGCCCGTTACAAGACCAATGGGTCAGTTACAGGACCAATGGGTCAGTTACAATACCAATGGGTCAGTTACAGGACCAATGGGCCAGTTATAAGACCAATGGGTCAGTTACAATACCAATGGGCCAGTTACAAGACCAATGGGTCAGTTACAGGACCAATGGGCCCGTTACAAGACCAATGGGTCAGTTACAGGACCAATGGGTCAGTTACAATACCAATGGGTCAGTTACAGGGCCAATGGGCCAGTTACATGACCAATGGGTCAGTTACACGACCAATGGGCCAGTTACAATACCAATGGGTCAGTTACAATACCAATGAGCCAGTTACAATACCAATGGGTCAGTTACAGGACCAATGGGTCAGTTACAGGACCAATAGGTCAGTTACAGGACCAGTGGGCCAGTTACAATACCAATGGGTCAGTTACAATACCAATGGGTCAGTTACAGGACTAATGGGTCAGTTACAGGACCAATGAGTCAGTTACAGGACCAATGGGCTAGTTACAATACCAATGGGTCAGTTACACAACCAATGGGACAGTTACAATACCAATGGATCAGTTACAGGACCAATGGGTCAGTTACAGGACCAATGGGCCAGTTACACGACCAATGGGCCAGTTACAATACCAATGGGTCAGTTACACGACCAATGGGTCAGTTACAATACCAATGGGCCAGTTACAATACCAATGGGTCAGTTACAATACCAATGGGTCAGTTACAGGACCAATAGGTCAGTTACAGGACCAACACCAATGGGTCAGTTACAATACCAATGGGTCAGTTACAGGACTAATGGGCCAGTTACAATACCAATGGGTCAGTTACAATACCAATGGGCCAGTTACAATACCAATGGGTCAGTTACAATACCAATGAGTCAGTTACAATACCAATGGGTCAGTTACAGGACCAATGGGCCAGTTACACGACCAATGGGCCAGTTACAATACCAATGAGTCAGTTACAATACCAATGGGTCAGTTACAATACCAATGAGTCAGTTACAATACCAATGGGTCAGTTACAATACCAATGGGTCACTTACAGGACCAATGGGCCAGTTACAGGGTCAATGGATCAGTGTAAGACTCGAGGTGTGTGGAGCGAGAGCAATGCTGAATGGATTGTGTTTTGAAGGCGTCTGAAGGAAGTGGAATAGCTAAGTGTGCTAGAAACGTACCGTGATGTGAAGAGGAATATGTCTGGTCAGCAGAAGCTGATCTCAAGCTTCTCACGATCCAGCCAGAGGAAGCTGGCTGAAAACCTCAGTGCAGAGATACTGAAGCAAGTCATCAGGAAATAAGCTGACCCACACCCCGACTATTTAAAGATTGAACGGGAACCTCAACAGAGAAAAGTTGAAAGACCAATGCGAGCAGCTGAGAACAAGAAAGGGGAAGGGGTGAAGTCTGAGCACTGGACTGATTTTCATAACAATTTCGGGTATATTTCCAATTGGTGAAGCACAGCTTTGGACCATTAAATAAAATAAAATTCTTCTTCTTCTTAAGCAGTCCCCTGGAGTCGAGGGATGACTTGCTTCCACACTAACATGAGTTCTCAGGTGACGGATGAGACCAATGTGGGACCTACAGTCTCTGTCACAGGTGGGGCAGACGGTGGTTGTAGGGACGGGTGGGTGGGGGGGCTTGGGTTTGCCACGCGTTCCTTCCGCTGTTTGTGCTTGGCCTCCACGTGCTCCCGGCGAAGAGACTCGAGGTGTTCCGAGCCTTCACAGATGCTTCTCCTCCACTTTGAGTGGTCTTGGGCCAGGGATTGCCAAGGGTCAGTGGGGATGTACTGAGGAATGTATCGAGCCTTGTAGCTGACAGAGCCGAGGGAAGAGAGTTGGTTGTAAAAGTATGGTAAAAGAGGAGAGCCTTAAAAGAGATTTTGAACAGCAACAAAACAACGTGTATTTATATAGCGCCTTTAACGTAGTGAAACGTCCCAAGACGCTTCACAGGAGTATTATGCGTTAACAATTTGACACCGAGCCGCATAAGTAGAAATTAGCGCAGGTGACCAAAAGCTTGGTCAGAGAGGCAGGTTTTAAAGAGCGTCTTGAAGGAGCAGAGAGAGGCAGAGAGGTTTAGGGAGGGAGTTCCAGAGCTTGGGGCCCAGGCAACAGAAGGCACGGCCACCAATGTTTGAGCGATTATAATCAGGGATGCTCACAATTATAATCAGAATTAGAGGAGCACAGACATCTCGGGGGGTTGTGGAGATTATAGGGATAGTGAGGGGTGAGGGCCATGGAGGGATTTGAAAACAAGGATGAGAATTTTGAAATCGAGGCGTTGCTTAACTGGGAGCCAATGCAGGTCAGCGAGCACAGGGGGTGATGGGTGAGAGGGACTCGGTGCGAGTTAGGACACGGGGCAGCGAGCACAGGGGGTGATGGGTGAGCGGGACTCGGTGCGAGTTAGGACACGGGGGCAGCGAGCACAGGGGGTGATGGGTGAGCGGGACTCGGTGCGAGTTAGGACACGGGGCAGCGAGCACAGGGGGTGATGGGTGAGCGGGACTCGGTGCGAGTTAGGACACGGGGCAGCGAGCACAGGGGGTGATGGGTGAGTGGGACTCGGTGTGAGTTAGGACACGGGGCAGTGAGCACAGAGGGTGATGGGTGAGCGGGACTTGGTGTGAGTTAGGACGCGGGGCAGTGAGCACAGGGGGTGATGGGTGAGCGGGACTTGGTGTGAGTTAGGACACGGGGGCAGTGAGCACAGGGGGCGATGCAGGGTTAGGGTGAGAAGGAGATGCTTTGGAATTCCAGAGGGCGGTGCCAAGGATGCTGAGGGTGCAGCTCCCAGGGTGGAGCCAAGAGTTTGGGCAATGCCAAAGTAGGGCAGTGTTAGAAGAGCAGAGGGCATCACAGCGCTGGCAAAATATCATGGAGAGAAGGAGGGACTTGGGGGCGGAGAGGTTTAACATCAGATGATCCGGTCATTGTCACATTGCTGTTTGTGGGAGCTTGCTGTACGCAAATTGGCTGCCGCATTTCCCACATTACAACAGTGACTACACTTCATTGGCTGTAAAGCGCTTTGGAATATTCTGAGTTCATGCAAGTCTTTTCTCTTCTTTCCTCTCCAGTATCCCCTCCCCTCCATCCCCCATCTCCCCTGACACTGTAGTACTGGAGCCACTGGTCAGCCGATTGTACCTTCAGAACATTGAGGTTGTGGGTTCGAGACCCACTCCAGGGACTTGAGCACATAAATCCAGGCTGACACTCCCAGTGCAGTACTGAGGGAGCGCCGCACTGTCGGAGGGGCGGTACTGAGGGAGTGCCGCACTGGCGGAGGGGCAGTGCTGAGGGAGCGCTGCACTGTCGGAGGGGCAGTGCTGAGGGAGCGCCGCACTGTCGGAGGGGCAGTGCTGAGGGAGCGCCACACTGTCGGAGGGGCAGTACTGAGGGAGCGCCGCATTGTCGGAGGGGCAGTACTGAGGGAGCGCCGCATTGTCGGAGGTGCCGTCTTTCGGATGAGACGTTAAACCGAGGCTCTGTCTGCTCTCTCAGGTGGATGTAAAAGGTCCCATGGCACTATTTCGAAGAAGAGCAGGGGGAGTTCTCCCCGGTGTCCTGGGGCCAATATTTATCCCTCATGGTTAAAAGAGTTAAATGAAGGTCAAGGTGATAGGACGATCCAGGTCGCCACGTACGCACAGGCCTGGCTTCTGCAGCATGGGCTGGCCGACGGAATGATTCATAGCTGTCTCACCGCAGAGAAGGGGCAGCTCTCAAAGCATGGAATAAACTGAGTGAAACTGGATTGTGACCGTGTCGAGCAAGTGACAGGGAGTGCAGCTGCCAAGTGCGAAGAACTCATTGCTGCCCCTGATTAATGGCTGTGACCACAGTGAGTTTGCAACAAGTAAAAAGCTTGCACTCGATTTTGAGTTAACTTCTTCAGCTCGAACGGTTTGACTGATTTTCAAGATAAGTCATGTTGAGTTCTCAGTCAGAGGGCAGCAGAACTGTCGACAGGTTACCAGCAACGCTGGTGACACAGAAATAATTTTTATAAAACCACGGCAATTTAAGAATAGTGACTCGTTGAATTACTGGATTCAGGGCTATTAATAAAGGGTCTTGCATTTACTGCGAGACTTTCACCTCTGGATACCCCGTCCTTATCCCCAAAGGACCTATGAAGTAGCTTTGACGTATAGTCACTGATGTAATGCAGGCAAATGCGGCAGCCAATTTGTGCACAGCAAGCTCCCACAAACAGCAAATAACCGGATCACATGCTTTCCGTCATGTCGGAGGATTGTTGTCCGGGATTGGTAACAAATGTTCTGTAACCGGGTAACAATCACGTGCAAAAGGTTCCTTATATTTGAACTTGGTTAAAACCAGGAAGGCTAGTGTGAATGTATTTGCTTCATGGGTTCTTTACTTAAGAATTCGTAGCAACACATTGCTATTAAGAACTAGTTAGTTTATTAGCAAAGGTTTAACAATCACACGACTCCTTACCAGTTCATCCACTAGGCTCACAACTGCATATCTCATCGTCGAAGACCGAGACCCAACTGACTGTCACCTGGATTCTGGGTGAGGCAGCGGTGACGGCAAGACAATGGAGGTGCAAGTACGTGGCCTCTGTAGTGAGCTAGTTGTGGGGCGTTTCAGCTCAGGGTCAAACCGGATGCCAAGAACCCGCAGTGTCAGCTTCAGCCTGAGTGAACAGGCGGAAAGGTGTGCTGGGACCGGGAGCTGAGGTACAGAACTCAGCGGGGGCGGGTGCTGAAGAGGGATGACTTCGGCCTTGTTGGATGTTGAGCTGGAGGAAAGTTCGGGCTTGTCCGTGACTTGGCTGTTGGACGGGCAGCAAGAGTCTCGGGCGACAGCAGAGAGGCAGAGCTTGCTATTCCCGAGCCGATGATAAGAACATAAGAAATAGGATCCGGAGTAGGCCATACGGCCCCTCGAGCCTGCTCCGCCATTCAATACGATCATGGCTGATCCGGTCATGGACTCAGGTCCACCTCCCTGCCTGCTCCCCATAACCCCTTATTCCCTTATCGTTTAAGAAACTGTCTATTTCTGTCTTAAATTTATTCAATCTCCCAGCTTCCACAGCTCTCTGAGGCAGCAAATTCCACAGATTTACAACCCTCTGGGACAAGAAAGTTCTCTTCATCTCAGTTTTAAATGGGCGGCCCCTTATTCTAAGATTATGCCCTCTTGTTCTAGTCTCCCCCATCAGTGCATCTTCTCTGCATCCACCTGGTCTAGCCCCCTCATAATCATATACGTTTCGATAAGATCACCTCTCATTCTTCTGAATTCCATTGAGTAGAGGCCCAACCTACTCAACCTTTCCTCATAAGATAACCCCCTCATCTCCGGAATCAACCGAGTGAACCTTCTCTGAATTGCCTCCAAAGCAAGTATATCCTTTTGTAAATATGGAAACCAAAACTGCATGCAGTATTCCAGGTGTGGCCTTACCAATACCCTGTATAACTGTAGCAAGACTTCCCTGCTTTTATACTCCATCCCCTTTCCGATAAAGGCCAAGATTCCATTGGCCTTCCTGATCACTTGCTGAACCTGCATACTAACCTTTTGTGTTTCATGCACAAGTACCCCCAGGTCCCGCTGTATTGCAGCACTTTGCAATCTTTCTCCAGTTAAATCATAACTTGCTCTTTGATTTTTTTTCTGCCAAAGTGCATGACCTCACACTTTCCAACATTATACTCCATCTGCCAAATTTTTGCCCACTCACTTAGCCTGTCTATGTCCTTTTGCAGATTTTTTGTGTCCTCCTCACACATTGCTTTTCCTCCCATCTTTGTATCGTCAGCAAACTTGGCTACGTTACACTCAGTCCCTTCTTCCAAGTTGTTAATATAGATTGTAAATAGTTGGGGTCCCAGCACTGATCCCTGTGGCACCCCACTAGTTACTGGTTGGCAACCAGAGAATTTATCCTGACTCTCTGTTTTCTGTTAGTTAGCCAATCCTCTTTCCATGCTAATATATTACCCCCAAACCCGTGAACTTTTATCTTGTGCAGTAACCTTTTATGTGGCACCTTGTCAAATAAGTACATAAGGAGCAGGAGTCGGCCATACGGCCCCTCGAGCCTGCTCCGTCATTTAATACGATCATGGCTGATCTGATCATGGACTCAGGTCCATTTCTCTACCCGCTCCCCATAACCCCTTATCGGTTAAAAAACTGTCTATTTCTGTCTTAAATTTATTCCCATCCTAGGGTCCTGAGAGAAGTAGGGATTGTGGATGCAATTTACCAAGATTCCCTGGATTCTGGGGAGGTCCCAGCAGATTGGAAAAGTGCAAATGTAACGCCCCTTGTGGCACCTTGTCAAATGCCTTCTGAAAGCCCAAATACACCACATCCACTGGTTCCCCTTTATCCACCCTGTTCGTTACATCCTCGAAGAACTCCAGCAAATTTGTCAAACATGACTTCCCCTTCAGAAATCCACGCTGACTCTGCCTGACCGAGTTTTGCTTTTCCAAATGTCCTACTACTGCTTCTTTAATAATGGACTCCAACATTTTCACAACCACAGATGTTAGGCTAACTGGTCTATAGTTTACTGCTTTCTGTCTGCTGCTTCCTTTTTTAAATAGGGACGGACATTGCAATTTTCCAATCTGCTGGGACTTCCCCAGAATACAGGGAATTCCCCAACAGGAAGACAGCAGGTGAGGTCAAGCCAGGAGCCAAGGATAAAACCTTGGATCACATTTGAGGTGACTGTGTGGGCAGTTGTAGATGTACTTAGTACGTTTGCAGAATCTCCCTAGATTCCTGTGGGACTCGAGGGGAATATTTCATCCTGTCAAATGTAGTTACAATTTGAACCTTATTTTAAAAAAAACCCATCGTGTAGCAGATGGCAGTTGCTGTAAAGACCCCTGGAAAGTTTTCAGCTTTATTCTCTTCTGAGGGATCAGAGATTAACGTCATCGCCTTGAGTTTCTGTTAGCAATAACAGGATGACATCTCTGACCCTTATCTTCAAATGTTCTCCCCTCGTTTCCCGACTCTCACTGCCCGCTCTCTGGTCCCTCTCCCAAGTGGCTGTTGCGATAGGCTATTTGGCTGATCCTGTCCTTGCTTGACCATTCACACACACGCACGCACACACACACATACACACACACACACACACACACACACATGTTCAAGCAGGAGTCAATCGATAGTGATCAGAAAGAATAAAATAAAGAAAGACTTGTGCTTGTATAGTGCCTCTCACAGCCTCAGAACGTCCCAACCCCTATACTGCCTATGAATTACTTTTGAAACTGTAAAGTCCTGTCCCCTCAGTACAGATTCACACGAGGCATGTAGTGAAGTCAAGGTCACTCTGGACCTGCACCTTTATTTCACAGCTCTGGAATGCTGCACTTGCCTGAGACCTGTCCTTATATACCTGTCTCTTGCAAGTGCACCCCTGGTGGTAAGGTATGCTGGTGGTTACAGGTCATATCTTATTACAGTCATGTATAGCATGTTAGGATACAGTTATATATAATAATGTAAGATACATGACATCACCCTCCCCCAAGGTCGTATTGGCTTTATAGGTTCAGTCTCTCAGGTGGTCTACGCTCTCGCGTGGAGCGTCTGAGTTGTGGTTCAGTTGTTTGCCTTGGTGTCTGTTTTTCTTTGGGTGTGGTTGCTGGTATCTCGCCTGGGCTGTCTGTTTCGATTGGTGTGATTGTTGTTGACTCGCCTGGGCTGTCTGATGGGATTGCCCTTTCCTCAGGTTGTTCCCTCTGTCTGTCCACCAGGTGTGGTGCGAGTTCCACATTGTAGTCTGCCTCTGGTTCCGCAGTGTTGTTGGTAAATCTGCTTTTGACTTGGTCTACATGCCTCCGGCAGGTTTTGCCATTGTCCATTTGTACTACCAGTAGCCTGTTTCCTTCCTTGCCCGTTACTGTCCCTGCAAGCCATTTGGGACCCCTGCCATAGTTTAGTACAAACACTTTGTCCCCTATCTCATTCCATCTCCCCCTCGAATTTCTGTCATGGTACTCAGTCAGCTTACGGCGCTTTGCCTCAACGATTTTGTGCATGTCTGGGAGGATTAATGAGAGCCTTGTTTTTAAAGTCCTTTTCATCAACAGTTGCGCGGGGGGGATCCCAGTCAATGAGTGCGGACGAGATCTGTATGCCAGCAGCAGTCGCGACAGGTGACCCTGCAGCGTGGGACCTTGGATTTTAAGCAAGCCTTGTTTAATGATTTGCACTGATCTCTCCGCCTGGCCGTTGGAGGCCGGCTTGAACGGTGCCGTCTTGACGTGATTTATGCCGTGGTCAATTATAAAGTCTTGGAATTCTGCGCTGGTGAAGCGCAGACCATTGTCACTGACCAATATGTCAGGAATTCCGTGCGTAGCAAACATGGTTGCGAGGCTTTCCACAGTGATGGAGGTTGTGCTCGAGTTTAAAATGGTGCATTCGATCCACTTTGAAAATGCATCTACAACTGCGAGGAACATTTTGCCCATGAATGGGCCCGCATAGTCTACGTGCACCCGCGACCACGGTTTGGTAGGCAAGGGCCAGGGGCTCAGTGGAGCCTCCCTGGGGACATTGCTGAGTTGGGCACAAATGGTGCACCTTCGGACGCAGAGCTCCAAGTCCGCGTCAATACCAGGCCACCAGACGTGGGATCTGGCTATGGCCTTCATGAGAACGATCCCCGGGTGCTCGCGGTGGAGCTCCCGGACAAATGCCTCTCTGCCTCGCAGAGGCATGACTACTCGGCTGGCCCACATCAGGCAGTCTGCTTGTAGTGATAGCTCATGCATGCGCCTGTGAAAGGGTTTTAATTCCTCAGGGCAGGCATCGTGAGCCTCTGCCCAGTCACCGGTTAGGACACATCTTTTTACTAAGGATAACGTGGGGTCGCTGGCCGTCCAGGCTCTAATTTGGCGAGCCGTCATGGGCGAACCTGTGGACTCAAAGGCATTGATTGTCATGACTATCTCACAGTCCTGTTCATCAGACCCTTCCGTGGTCGCCAGGGGTAGCCTGCTGAGCGCGTCGGCACAGTTGTCTGTGCCTGGACTGTGCCTTATTGTGTAGTCATAGGATGCCAGCATGAGTGCCCACCGTTGAATTCGCAGCGAGGCATTGGCATTTATTGCCTTGCTCTCGGATAGGAGGGACGTGAGGGGCTTGTGGTCGGTTTCTAACGCGAACTTGGCCCCGAAAAGGTATTGGTGCATCTTTTTGACACCGTATACGCACGCGAGCACCTTCTTCTCTACCATTCCGTACCCGTGCTCCGCCCGCGAAAGTGACCTGGAGGCATAAGCTATGGATTGTAATTTGCCCGGACTATTGACATGTTGCAAAATGCACCCGACCCCATACGCTGACGCATCGCATGTGAGAACTAGCTTTTTACCTGGATCAAAGAAAGTCAAAACACTGTTTGAACACAGAAGGTTGCGTGCCTTATTGAAGGCGCGTTCCTGGGCGTCCCCCCAAAACCAATCGCATCCCTTCCTGAGTAGCATGTGGAGAGGCTCCAGCAGCGTGCTTAAGTTCTGCATAAAGTTCCCAAAGTAATTGAGTAATCCGAGAAAGGTGCGCAGTTCTGAGACATTCCGGGGCCTGGGTGCCAGGCGAATTGCTTCTGTTTTGGACTCTGTTGGGCGGATTCCATCAGCGGCAATCCTTCTGCCCAAAAATTCAACCTCGGGTGCGAGAAACAGGCACTTGACTCGTAGGCCTACCCGATCCAACCGCTTTAGTACTTCCTCCAAATTACGGAGATGGGAGTCGGTGTCCCTGCCCGTGATAAATATGTCGTCTTGAAATACAACCATCCCCGGGATGGATTTGAGCAGACTCACCATGTTGTGCTGGATTATGGCAGCTGCTGACCTGATGCCAAATGGGCATCGATTGTACATGAAAAGGCCTCGATGTGTGTTGATGGTGGTGAGTAGCTTGGATTCCTCGGTCAATTCTTGCGTCATATACGCAGATGTAAGGTCTAATTTTGAGAAAAGTTTACCTCCAGCCAATGTGGCAAATAAGTCCTCTGCTCTGGGCAGCGGGTACTGGTCCTGTAGGGAGACTCTGTTTATGGTAGATTTGTAGTCCCCACAGATTCGTACGGATCCATCAGGCTTCATGACTGGGACGATGGGACTTGCCCAGTCGCTAAATTCCACAGGTGATATAATGCCTTCCCGCAGAAGTCTGTCTAGTTCGTGTTCAATCTTTTCCCTCATCACATAGGGTACAGCTCTGGCCTTGTGATGGACTGGTCTAGCATCCTGTGTGATGTAGATTTTGACTTTGGCCCCTTTGAAAGTGCCCACACCTGGTTGAAAGAGATGTTCAAATCGCTTTATAACTGTTGAGCAGGAGGTCCGTTCCTCCAATGACATGACATGGACATCATCCCATTTCCAGTTTAGTTTTGCCAGCCAGCTTCTCCCCAGCAGTGCTGGGGGGTCTCCGGGGACAATCCACAGGGGAAGTCGGTTCACTGTCCCTTTGCGCTGCCGAGGACTGGTACGATTTCTTTGGTATAGGTCCTTAGTTTGGTGTCGACCTTAGTGAGTTTTGGTCTGTCTCTTTTATGCGGCCACAGTTGTTCAAATTGTTGAGCGCCCATGAGAGATTGACTCACTCCCATATCCAGCTCCATGTTGACAGATATTCCATTGAGTAGGACCCTCATCATTATAGGAGGCGTCCTGTTGTAGGAGCAGCGGCCATTGATCATGTTGACCTGCTGTACATCGGTGTCCCGGGTACTGTCCCCACCATCTTCTGGTCCACTTTCCGACCCATCCGATTCATATACCAGCCGAGCTGCCGTTTTTCTGCACATGCGGGCCAAATGCCCTGTATATTCACAATTTCTGCAAACAGCCTGCTGAAATCGACATCCCCTTGACCAGTGCCCACCCCCACACCTCCAGCACAGACCTGTTCCATTGTTCAAAGTGTTTCCAAAGAATGAGCTGCATCTGGCTGATCTCTCTTGAGCTTCTCTCAGTTTGTAGTTGATTGCTCGCATTGTGGGTTGATGAGGTGTGAACGGCCATTCCTGCGGCCCTTGATGGCTTCTGCCTGCTGTCGAGAGCGTGTTCTCCCGGTTTTGTCTGTGTGTGGGTATAACAGCTTGTTTAGTGCTGTGAACTTCTTGTTCCGATATTTCGTAAGATGTCGTACCTGCATTGTAAATCAACCTCGTTTCTTCTTCCCCTACCAAGAATGTCTGTGCAACCAGTGCTGCTGCCTCTAAGGTCAGGTTCTTGATTTTATGAGCTTTCAGAATAAGCCTGCAATGAAAAAGTCTCTCAGCATTTCTCTCCTCAGTTCATCGGAGAACTCACATAAACTAGCCAACCTCCGAAGTTCCGCCACGAAGTCGGGTATGCTCTGCCCCACACAGCGTCTGTAGTTGTAGAACCTGTGTCTGGCCATGTGTAGGCTGCTCGCTGGCTTCAGGTGGTCTCTTACCAGTGTGCTCAATTCTTCAAACGACTTGCTTGCTGGTTTCTCGGGTGCCAACAGATCCTTCATTAAAACATATGTTTTCGAGCCACATCTGGTCAAGAGATGGGCTCTTCTCTTGTCTGCCTTATCGTCGCCTAACCAGTCTTTGGTTACAAAGCTTTGCTGGAGCCTTTCTATAAAGTCCTCCCAATTGTCTCCCGCATTGTACTTTTCATCTGATCCGTTGTTCGCCATTCTGTGGATTCTGTAATCCCGTAACTCGTCGCCACTGTAAAGTCCTGTCCCCTCAGTACAGATTCACACGAGGCATGTAGTGAAGTCAAGGTCACTCTGGACCTGCACCTTTATTTCGCAGCTCTGGAATGCTGCACTTGCCTGAGACCTGTCCTTATATACCTGTCTCTTGCAAGTGCACCCCTGGTGGTAAGGTATGCTGGTGGTTACAGGTCATATCTTATTACAGTCATGTATAGCATGTTAGGATACAGTTATATATAATAATATAAGATACATGACAGAAACGCGGCCACTGTTACCATCTTCATAGGCAGTCCCTCGAAGCGAGGATGACTTGCTTCCAAAAAGGGATGAGTTCACGGGTGTTTCAATGAAGGGCCTAATATTCCGGATCCTGAACTACATCGTGAAGGTGGAAGATGCCTGTGCGTGGATTTTTTTAACGTGGGGTGGCCGTTGCACACCAGCCACCACACGGGCTCGACAGAGCGAGGTCTTGGTCCAGTGGCAAGGATTACCCGAGACTAACTGGAGACCAGCTTTACTGCACATATCGCAGTGTGGGCTGGGCCCGTGCTGCCCCTGGGCCCTCGCCTCTCCTGGGCCCCGGTCACTTCCTTCTACAAACTCTCGCCGCTCCTTCAGCGCTCCTGCTGTGCCTGCCCGCACTGTAGTCAGCGACCTGGCTTTGCACCGCTGCCCTCCTGCAGCAGCACGCGCTGCTCTGCTCCCTGCGTGTGGTGGCATACCACTGCAGGAACACTTTTGTAATGTAGGAAACGCGGCAGACAATTCGCGCACAGCAAGCTCCCACAAACAGCAACGCGACAATGACCAGATAATCTGTTTTTTTGCGATGTTGGTCGACGGATAAATATTGGGCCCCCAGGACACCGGGGAGAACTCCGCTGCTCTTCTTCGAAATAGTGGCCGTGGGATCTTTGACCTCCAACCGAGAGGGCAGGCGGGGTCTCGGTTTGACATCAAATCCGAAACACGGCACCTCCGACAGTGCGGCACTCCCTCAGGAGCAAAAACCATGCCTGATTTTTTTTTCCCCCTAGCCTCCTCCATTCCACCCCCTCCCCCCATGCCCTTGCTCCAAGCCCAGAGACACTGAGGCCAACTCTGATCCCTGGGCTACTGAAACAAGGGAGAGAGAGAGTGAGAGAGAAAAATCAGCCATGGTCCTGCTGTTAATCGCTATCCATGTGTGTAAGTCAGGATTGGAGGCCGTTGTGATGCATCTACAGTGGAATAGCCAACTGCTACTCAATGTCGTGAGCTCACATATAAAGAGAGTCCACTTGGCCGAATTATCAGGGAGGCCGAAATGCCATTATGGGACGTCACCTTCAAGAGACGAGGGAGAAAATGAACCTCAGCCTCCAAAAAAAAATCCCCAGGTTTCGCTTTCAACGTGTTTACAATTTGACACCCTGCATCTTTTATGTCTGTGGTCGTTTATCATCAAACCATAAGGTTTAACCAGAATGAACAGGTGCGCGCTGTTGCCCTTCACAGTCAAACACATTGAAGTAACGTAAACATGCGTCATTTGGGTTTGTGCAACTCTCTCAGTGCGAGCTTCCTGTTAACCACACAGTTCCAGCCTGCATGGTCCGACAAGCCCACAGAATCACTCGGCAACACCCAAGAGCTGGAAACTGCCGCCGCTTAAACCGTTACCAGCTCGCGGGCAGAACCCGCCAGAGAAAGGACATATCCGAGAGAGAAAAACGATCGGAACACGAGGCTCAAGCCGGCTTCATTCTCAGGGGTAAGTTTCAAAAGAAGACAAAAATCTTTTCTGTATGTTTAGAAGAAGATGAACATTGACTCTTGTACAGCTTTTATGCACCGTCGTTAAGTTTGTACCGAAATTAGCGTAAGCAAAATAATGGTCATGAAGAAAGTAATGGCATCAATGAGTGACAAATACCCCAGCACTGTTCGGTTTCCATCCCAGGGTGAGAACATTGCAGATGGTCTAACTACAATCTTGCAGAGTTTGCTCAATTTGGGAATCTTTCCTTTAGATTGGAAAATTCCGTTATTTACGAAGGATGAGAGAGGGAAACTATTGAATTATAGACCAGTTAACCTATCATCTGTTGTCAGGAAATTACTAGAGTCTACAAACTAAGGATAGAGAGACTGAACACCGTGACAATTTTCAGCCATTCAAAGAGAGCCAGCATGGATTTGGGAAAGCTAGGTCATGCCTGCCGAACCTGACTGAAATTTTTGACTAAAGTAGTGGGCAGGGGAATGTCTAGGGATGTTATTTATATGGACTTCCAGGAGCCATTTGATAAAGTCCCACATCAGAGACTGTTAGCTAAAGTTGAAGCTCATGGATTTGAGGGCAAATTATTGACCTGGTTAGGTGGTACACTCGTAATAAAGGATGAAACTGAGTACTGTGTACAATGAGCAAATGTGACCTTAGCTCCTTTAATAAGACTCCAGAGTGCAGGTACCTCTTAGGGGGTGAATAGCCTGGGATCCTTAATACACGAATTTGCTTCAGAGGTTGGCCCCACCTCCTGTATTTGGTAACTCTTTGTCGCAGTCAAAATGTTGTAGAATCTTAAAATTGATATGCTCCTTCCCATAGATGTTTAGGGGATCTCAAGCTTCTGTAATTTAGGTCCATTTTGAATTCCCTTTCCTATGAGTCCAAACACTGGGGGGGGGTCTCCATGAATGCGTCCCCTTTTATCCCCCGCAGGCATTGTCTGCCCCTTTAAACTCATTTTAAATGCCCAGAAAGGGATTCTTCTCCTCTGCAGGGGAAAGGTACCTGGAATCTTTGCGAGATATTGGTAAATTCTACATAACACACACCCGACCCCGTATGACGACGCATCGCAAGCTAACACTAATTGTTTACAAGGGTTATACATGACAAGCAGTTTGTTTGAACACAACAGATTTCTGGCTTTCTTAAAGGCAGCCTCTTGTGAATTCCCCCATACCCAGTCGTCTCCCTTGCCCAGTAGCGCATATAGGGGATCTAGCACGGTGCTTAACCCAGGTAGGAAATCACCGAAATAGTTAAGGAGTCCCAGGAACAACCACAGCTCCATAACGCTCTGTGGTCTCGCACGTTCTTGATGGCCTCCATCTTGGCTTCGGTGGGTCTGGTGCCGTCTGCCGTGATTCTTCTTCCCAAGAACTCGACGTCCTGTGCCAGGAAAACACATTTCGAGTATTTCAACCTGAGCCCCACGCAATCCAACCGACTAAGAACCTCTTGCAGATTCTTCAAGTGTTCAATGGTGTCCTGACCTGTAACCAGTATGTCGTCCGGGAAAACCACGGTGCAAGATATTCGCGGCCGACCGAATCCCGAACGGGCACTGGTTATAGATGAACTGACCTTTGTGAATGTTGATGCAGGTGAGGCCTTTCGAAGACTCCTCCAGCTCCTGCGTCATGTAGGCCGAGGTCAGGTCCAGCTTGGTGAACGTCTGTGGAATTCTCTACCCCAGGGAGCTGTGGAGGCTGGGTCATTGAATATATTTAAGGTGGCGATAGACAGATTTTTGAACGATAGGGAATCAAGGGTAATGGGGAGCGGGCGGGGAAGTGGAGTTGAGGCCAAGATCAGATCAGCCGTGATCTTATTGAATGGCGGAGCAGGCTCGAGGGGCCGAATGGCCGACTCCTGCTCCTATGTTTTTACGATGGAGTGTTGTGTGGGACGTGATGATTCCTGTGGTTGTGCCCATGGAAATATAATACCAAAGTAGACAACCTTAATCTCTCTATCTAGTTCAGATGCTTACTGACCTGATGTGTATTTAAGAACATAAAAAGTAGAACCAGGACTAGCCTGCTCTGTCATTCAATAAGATTATGGCTGATCTTCTACCTCAACATGTTCCCACCCAATCTCCATATCCTTTGATTCCCTTAGTGTCCAAAAATCTATCGATCTCAGCCTTGAATATATTCAACGACTGAGCCCCCTCAGCCCTCTGGGGCAGAGAGTTCCAAAGATTCACAACTCTCTGGTTGAAGAAATTCCCCCTCATCGCAGTCCGAAATGGCCGCCCTCTTTTCCTGAGAATGTGTGATCCCTGGTTCTAGATTCGCAAACCAAGGGAAACAGGTATTTACCCAGTCAAACATTCTAAGAATTTTATACATTTCATTGAGATCACCTTCTAAATATAGGCCCTTTCTACTCAGACATTTTCCATAAGTGTTGGTTGATCACTTGTGTTTTGAAGCTGTTTTACGCTGAACCAGTGCCAAAGGTCGTGTTTGTCAGAATGTTTTCGAGTGAACTGGGTTTGAGGTTAACCATTCATACATTAACTCACTTGCTCTCTTAACCATTACTTGGTATTTTTATGTTGTGATTTGGCTTAACCTATTTTTCATTGTGTTCTTCCAGATCTTTTGCTGCCTGGTTACCAAACCCTCTACATCTCACCATAAGTCCATTCATAGAAAGCATGAACCAATCAACGAGCACGGTAATCTATTGTAACCAGACCCTGTGTGAGATTGATTTCAGACAGAACAGCGTTGAATTGGCGGCGATGTACGGTGTAATCTTTATTGTGAGTTTCACCGTGAACCTTCTGACCCTGTGGCCAATCATCTTGCAAGTCAAGCAGAAGAACACTCTGGGGATTTACCTTCTGAGCCTGTCCATATCCGACCTGTTCTACGTCTTGACCATTCCCCTCTGGGTCGTGTATTACTACAACGGCCACCAGTGGAGTCTGAGCTGGGCTGCCTGCTACTTCTCGGGCTTTATGTTCTACTCCAACGTCTACATCAGCGTCTTCCTGCTCTGCTGCATCTCCGTGGACCGCTACTTGGCGGTGGTCTATCCCATCGAGTCCCAGAGCTTCCGTCGGCCCAGCAAAGCCGTGCAGGTCAGCCTGCTCATCTTCCTGACCATCTTTGCCTTGCACCTGCCTGTTTTGCTCGGGTCCATCATCCAAGACGGAGCCCACGAAGAGGACAACCAGACCTGCTTTGAGCACATTCCTCTCATCAAGCCGGTGGCCATCACGAACTACTTCCGATTCGTCGCTGGCTTCTTGGTACCGCTTGCGGTGCTGATTGTGTGCTACCAGAGGATTTGCAAAGGCGTCAAAAAGAGCTCGACTCTTGGCACGGAACAGAAGGCCAAAGTCAAACGTCTTTCCATCGCAGTCATCCTAATATTCGTCGTCTGCTTCGCCCCCTATCATATCATCCTCTTGCTCAGGACAATCATCTTCACCCTGATGGACTGCAGTTGTTACTTTGAGCGGAATAGCCACCTCTACTTCAACATCTCCTTGGCTCTGTCCAGCTTCAACAGCGCGGTGGACCCCATTCTCTACGTGCTGGTCAGCGACAGTGTCAAAAAGGACCTGAAGAAATCTTTCACCTCCGTCGGTTATGCAGGCTTCCTGAAGAGGAAAGCAAATGGATCTGCCGGTTCATCTACTAAGACCACAACCAGCCCATGAGTGACCAGGGAAGGGAGCAGGCAAAACAATGGGAGAAGAAGTAGCCCCTTCTCGACTGACTAAAAGGAGGTCTATTCGTGCTGCTACCTATTCCTCAACTCCCCAACCAGACAAGAGGCAAGATGTGGACAAGACAGCAAGTGGAATCATGGCTTCTGATAATAACTATAATCAATTATGACCCGCTTAATAAAATGGACTTCTTTTATTTTAGTTGATGTTGTTATTTTATTTTATAAACTGACTTTGAGTGTCCGGTGTGCAGTTTAGAAATTTCTGCATGGACCATTCTAATCCTGGACTGCCCATACAATAACTGACCAAGTGTTGGACCAGAGGTATGGTTACTGGCTGTAATGTTGGCACCTGTGAGCATGCTCTCGGGTTTGTAGAGCTGTTGAGGGGTGCCATCAGCCGGTCCAGGCAGCGGGCGGTCGAGGGGGTCGTTCAGCCCGACTGCCTGCCTCTCTTCCACGGTTACATCCGAGCCAGGGCGTCCCTGGAGATGGAGCACGCGGTGTCCACCGGTACGCTCGCGGCCTTCCGCTAGAGGTGGGCGCCGGAGGGACTGGAGTGCATCATCACCCCCAGCAACCAAATTTTAATTTGATTTTATATGTCTTAAAGTTTAATTTGTTTTAATTGCCGGGTTTTAGTGTCCCCCTCCCCTTTTATAGGGGACACTTGTAAAAAAAAAAGTATGCTTTTAGTGCCCAAAAAACCCAAAAAAGTCCCACAAAAAACACAAAAAAACCCCACAAAAAGGGCCTTGATACGTGTTTGAAGTGTCCCCCAGATTGGGGGGCACTTGATTTAACTTTTATTTTGGTTCTCCAATCAAAAGAGTTGTAGAGCTGTTGAGGGGTGCCATCAGCCGGTCCAGGCAGCGGGCGGTCGAGGGGGTCGTTCAGCCCGACTGACCTGCCTCTCTTCCGCGGTTACATCCGAGCCAGGGTGTCCCTGGAGATGGAGCACGCGGTGTCCACCGGTACGCTCGCGGCATTCCGCGAGAGGTGGGCGCCGGAGGGACTGGAATACATCATCACCCCCGGCAACCAAATTCTAATTTGATTTAAGTCCCTGGCAAAAGTTTAATTTGATTAATGTGTTGGTTTTACTGCCCGCCCCCCCCCTTTAATCAGGGGGCACTTGTGTTAAAGTTTGCCATCTAATTTACCCCTTTAATAAGGGGGCATTTGATTTACAGGCGCAATTAAAATAGTTGTAGAGCTATTGAGTTGGGAGTGACCTAGCCAGTCACGTGATGTTCACAAGACTCAATAAAACCCCAGCCAGTTGGGTTCGGGGGATCCACGATGGGGCAGGTGGTTGTGAGCCTGGTGGATGAACTGGTAATGTGTCGTGTGATTGTTAAACCTTTGCTAATAAACCAACTAGTTCTTAATAGCAATGTGTCGCTGTGAATTCTTAAGCAGAGAACCTGTGAAGCAAATACATTACAGCGGCTAAGGTGGACTGTCAGGTTTTTTTGATCGCGACAAGAAGTGATATCCACTCGCGGAGTCAGGCCGATGCTCCCTCCTACCCTACCCCGCCCCGTATTGTGAAGACGGAGCACTCTACGGCCAGAGAATTTGTACAGCAAGCCCAGATCTGGAGACACGGACCCAGTGAGGTGCGTCAGGTCACAATGGCAGACTGTGACCCCACACTTTGCTCCTCAATGACAGAGTTCAACCTCCTAGCTGCTGAGCTAACGAGACCCTTTGCCTTTTGCATACGAGATACCCGAGTGTGCACAGTTGTAATGAAATAAGCAATATTTGCACCTGTAATGAGATGCGCATGATCTGCATGCCTAATGAGATGCTAGAATTTGCATATGCAATGAGATCCCCGCAATCTGCATATGCAATGAGACACCCACGATTTGCATATGTCATTAAGATTAGAATTATGATATATTTTCCATTGGAAAAGGTCAAGTTCACTCACACATTGCGTTATAGAGATTATATTGTAATTACGTTAGCTTATTTCTCTATTTCCTATATATTGCCCTCTCTGCTGCTGTTCGGGGGTGATGTCAGGAAACACTTCCTCACGCAAAGGGGGGTGGAAATCTGGAACTGTCGCCCCCCCCCCCCAAAAAAAAAGCTGCTCAGGCTGGGGGTGGGTCAATTGAAAATTTCGAACTGCGTTTGATGGATTTTTGTTGGGTGAGGGTATGAAGGGTTACGGATCCCAGGCGGGTAGATGGAGTGGAGATACAGATCAGCCGTGATCTGATTGGATGGTGGAACGGGCTCGAGGGGCTGAGCGGCCTCCTCCAGCTGGAGCCAGTGGATGAGTGGGAGCGATGCCAGTCTGGAGATAACCCCTGGGGTTTAATGCCGAGTGATTGAGCTGGCTGTGTGTGGGGGGGGGGGGGGGGGGGTGGGGTTGTGAGTGCAGCCTTGCCCATTCCCGAACGTTGTAAAATCCAACCGGGGTAAAATCTGTTGCAGCTTCATCGTGATAGTTTGAGGAGATGGAGACGCTCCCCCTCGCTTTCCTCACAGAGCAGGGCATCTCCAGTTTGTACCCACCACTGTCCGAAGGTTGCGGGATTTCAACCAACTATTGAGGGATTGGAGGCAAAACCTGCCAATCCGGTTGGGGCTCCTTCTCTCTCTTTCACTCTCTGTCTGCCTGTGTCTTTCTCTCTCTCTGTCTCTCTTTCCTTCTCTTTGTCTGTCTCTGTGTGTGTCTCTCTCTATCCCTCGCTCTGTCTCTGCCTCACTCTCTCTCTGCATCACTGTCTGTCTCTTTCCCTCTTTATCACTGTGTGTCTGTCTGTCTCTGCCTCTCCTTCTTTCTCTCTCGCTCTCTCTCTCTCCGTCACTGTGTCTCTCTCTCTCTCGCTCTGTTTCTGCCTCACTCTCTCTCTGTATCCGTGTCTCTCTCTCTCTGTCTTTATGTCTCTCTCTGCCTCTGTCTCTGTCTCTCTCTTTGTCACTGTCTGTCTTTGTCTGTCTCTCTTTCCTCTCTCTTTTCTCTCTGTCACTGTGTGTGTCTCTCTCTCGATCTCCCGCTCTGTCCCTGCCTCACTCTCTCTGTGTCACTGTCTGTCTTTCTGCAGTTATGTCTCTCTCTGCCTTTCTCTCTCTGTCACTGTGTGTGTCTCTCTCGCTCGTGTTGTCAGTAACTAATGAGGAGTTCAGAAGGATGAGAGATTGTTGTGTATGTAAACTTTGTAATAGTGTAAGACTTGCCACCAGGGGGCGCACCTGTTGGAGACCCAAGGGTCACCTGCACACCTCGTGCAAGCAGGTATAAAGGGTTGTCTGCCATGTACAGTTCTGCCTGAGTTTCGATGCTGAGAAGATATCTATTTAGTGTTATCGTTCGTGGACATGAAAGCCTGGGCTACCGTGATGGCCTTGCTCAGATCTAGGGATTTGGCAGACAGCCGTTTGCAAAGAATGACCTCGTGGCCGATTCCAAGCACGAAAAAGTCCCTCAACATTTCCCCCAAAATTCCGGGAAATTCGTACGGTCCCGAAAGGTGTCTTAGATCAGCGACATAGCTCGCCACGCCCCGACTCTCGGAGCGATGGTGTGTATAAAACCGATACCTGGCCATTAAGGTGCTCTCCTTCGGCTTGAGGTGCTCCCGAAACAGGGTACGCAACTCTGCATATGTCTTGTCCGTTGGTTTCGTCGGTGCTAGCAGATTTTTGATGAGGCCGTATATCGTGGACCCACAAACGGTGAGGAGAATCGCCCTGCGTTTGACCGCGTTATTATCCATATCCAGTTGGCCACAAAGTACTGGTCAAGACGCTCAACAAAGGTTTCACCCTAAAATCATCACCCTAAACAAATCTCTCAAGAATACCAATGGCAGCCATAACCGCGTGAAAGTTCATGCTCTGTTACTCGTCGCCAATTGTTATGTTCAGAATAACTCCACAAGACTGTATTGTAAGCTCAAGCTGATGTGACCTTAGTCTCTTTAATCAAACTCCAGAGTGAAGAAGCAGCATGGCAGACAACCTTTTATACTCGCTTGCACGAGGTGTGCAGGTGACCCTTAGGTCTCCAACAGGTGCGTCCCCTGGTGGCAAGTCTTACACTATTACAATGTTTACATACATAATAGAGGTGATCTTATTGAAACTTATAAAAGAATGAGGGGGCTCAACAAAGTGGATGCAGAGAGGATATTTCCACTCATAGGAGAAACTAAAACCAGACATCACACAGTCTCAGAATAAGGGGCCGTCCATTTAAAACTGAGATGAGGAGAAATTTCTTCGCTCAGAAGGTTGTAATTCTGTGACATTCTCTGCCCCAGAGAGCTGTGGAGGCTGGGTCATTGAATATAGACAGATTTTTGAGCGATAAGGGAGTGAACGGTTATGGGGAGCGGGCGGGGAAGTGGAGTTGAGTCCATGATCAGATCAGCCATGATCTCACTGAAAGGCGGAGCAGACTCGAGGGACTGAATGGCCGACTCCTGCTCCTATTTCTTATGTTCTTATGTTCTTCATCGTCATAGGCAGTCCCACAGAATCGAGGAAGACTTGCTTCCACTCTTAAAATGAGTCCTTAGTATTGTGTCTGTAAGCACTCCAGTAATGATTCCACGAGGTAAGGTATTGTACTTGAACTGTGGTGACCTTAGTCCATTTATTGCAGCTCCTGAGTGAGGGAACAGCATGGTGAGCTCCCTTTTATACCTGGTTACCTGTCGTGTACAGGTGACCCCTAGGTCTCCACCAGTTGCACCCTCTAGTGGTACAGGCACAGTATATACAGTGTGAAGATACATCAGTAGTCTTATGTAACTGTACATTGAGTGTACAGGGAGTATACTTATATTATACATACACAACATCACTCTCCCCTAAGTCTTGTGCCACTGGCCTGTGCACTGTGTGCTCTGGCCCTAGACTTGAGTGCCCAAAGCCCTTGCACCTCGTCTATGCTTTGGCTTGGCTCTCTCCCAGTAGATCCCCAAGTCCTATTTGCCACAACATTGGGTTGGAGGTTGCAGTGGGGGTTGAGTGGGTTCTGGGTGTGATCCATGTGTGCCCATGGCTACATACATCCATTCGCCCCTCCCCCCCATTACATAGACCATGTGTGTGGCTCAACATCTGCAAGTGCATACATGTACAGACGGAAAGAACAAAAAAAAAACCATGGGGCATCACATTGGTCCCAGAGGCGCAGGCTACATGATCGGGTAGCCCGCTGGACCTGGGTGCTTCCAACGGGAGGTTGCCCTTGGTTTTGTCGGCGTAAATGTCGAACCCGGCATCGGACATCATTTCTTCATTTACTGTCATAATACATTGGCTCCGACCGCAATCGCCCGCAATGGGTCGTTACATTTATATACTTGCATTTGTCAATTACATCTTTTACATGTGTATTACCGGCATCGCTGTACAAAGAGTGGAACTGTCCCTTTAATTTCAATGGGTTGCCGGTCTCCTTTAAGAGGGCCTTGCAATCTTTACACCAATCCGGTTCGCTGCTCGGCATCACGTGTTGCTCCCTCAACGCTGCCCCTCGTGGTCTGGCCGCCGCCATCTTTACTTCAGGCGCTTCACCTCGTGGTGCGGGCGCCATCTTCTTTCTCTCCACGAGGTAGGCTGCGGTGATCCTTTTCTCCCCAGGTTCTGCCACGGAAACAGGGAAGTTGCCTTCTGCGCCGATTCTCTTCCTCCGGAGTCCTGCCACTGGAGCCTGGAAGGGTCGTTTGGGCTGGATCGTCTCGCCGTTGGGTTGAGCGGTCTGTGTCGTCGCCACGCAGTCGAGTTGGACGGTAGGATCTTCAGGTGTTGTGCTGGGTCCAAATTTGGGGCCGTGTAGGACGTCGATCGCCGGGGCCTGGAGGTTTCCCCAGCTCCAACGGATTTGTTTCATCCATCTCCTTCCCAGCAGCGTTGGGCCATCCCCAGCAGCGATCCACAAAGGTAACTTGTGCATCGCGCCGCCATGGGACACCCGGACATCCACGCTGCCAACCACTGGGATGGTGTCGTTTGTGTTGGTGAGCAGCTTCACCTGGATCGGGGTCATTTTAGGTCGTTCGATTGGATTGTCCCAGAGTTTCTCAAAGGCCGCCTGATTCATCAGCGATTGGCTCCATCGAGGCTGGAACACCGTTAATTTCAACTTCCATTTTCAGCGGAGAACTCTCGGTGGTGCAGGTAAACACGCCGTACACCTCAGCGTGGGGCTGAGCTACCTCACGGACTCTCTCTTCATCGTCGCTGGAGTCCGGGTGATCGGCCAATTCTTCAGCGACTCGGTGAGTACAGTTTCTCTTGCACATTCGCTGGAGGCGGCCCTTTGTGTTACAGCCTTTGCAAGTATAGTCTTTGTAACGGCACTGGTGAGCCCTGTGATTTCCTCCACAGTGCCAGCACGGGGTTGGCCGGTTGGCCCCCATGTGGCGGACTCAGGGTTGTGGAACTCGGGGTTCTGTCCTCTCTACCCTGAGAGAGACTGCTTGCAGCAGCCTTGCCTCTGAAAGGCGGCAGTCAGTTCACGGTACTTGCCGGGTTAGAGTCCTGGGTTTGAGTCATCATCCGCTTAGAATCACAGGCAGAGGCCATGAACGCCTGGCTCACGTTAATTGCCTTCTGCAGGGTGATCGTGGTGTCCGCAGAAACCAGCCTGTGGAGAAGGTCCTCATGGCCGATTCCAATAACGAAAGTGTCCCGCGGTGCTTCGGAGAGGTGGTCACCAAAATCACACGGTGCAGCCAATCGTCCGAGGTCTGCAGCATATTTTGCGATTTCTTGGCCTTCGGGCCGTCGGTGGGTGTAGAACCGGTGTCTGGCTCTGAGGATGCTCTCTTTAGGTTTGAGCTGCTCCTGTATCACCGTTACGAGCTCCGCATACGTTTTGGTCGTTGTCTTCGCTGGGGCTGGCAAGTCCCTGACGAGGCCATAGACGGTGGGCCCACAACTGCTGAGCAGGATAGCTCTGCGTTTATCAGCCAGCGAGGTCGGGGTGTCTCCCGCCAGGTCGTTTGTGACAAAGAAGTGTTCGAGCCTTTCCACAAAGGCAACCCAATCTTCCCCATCGGCGAATTGTTGAAACATGCCAAGGTTAGCCATTTTTGCATGGAAATTCGTAATCTCGTCGCCAGTTATTGTGTCTGTAAGCACTCAAGTAATGACTTCACGAGGTAAGGTATTGTACTTAAACTGTTGTGACCTTAGTCCATTTATTACAGCTCCTGAATGAGGGTACAGTATGGTGAGCTCCATTTTATACCTGGTTACCTGTCGTATACAGGTGACCCCTAGGTCTCCACCAGTTGCACCCTCTGGTGGTACAAGCATAATGTATACAGTGTGAAGATACATCCAGTGGTCTTGCACAGGGTATATACTTATGTTATACATACAAAACACTTAGGTGGCTGAACAGTCCAATATGAGAGCCACAGACTCTGTCACAGGTGGGACAGATAGTCGTTGAGGGAAGGGGAAGGTGGGACTGGTTTGCCGCACGCTCCTTCCGCTGCCTGCGTTTGATTTCTGCATGCTCTCGACGACGAGACTCGAGGTGCTCAGCGCCCTCCCGGATGCACTTCCTCCACTTCGGGCGGTCTTTGGCCAGGGGCTCCCAGGTGTCGGTGGGGATGTTGCACTTTATCAGGGAGGCTTTGAGGGTGTCCTTGCAACGTTTCCTCTGCTCACCTTTGGCTCGCTTGCCGTGAAGGAGTTCCGAGTAGAGCACTTGCTTTGGGGAGTCTCGTGTCTGGCATGCGGACAATGTGGCCCTGCCCAGCGGAGCTGATCGAGTGTGGTCAGTGCTTCGATACTGGGGGTGTTGGGCCTGGTCTACGACGCTAACATTGGTGCGCCTGTCCTCCCTTATGATGTTCTGATGATGTGTCCCTTTCTCTAACTGTCCTGCCCCTCACTCACTCTCTCCCCTTTGCACACATCGAGATAATGAATGGGCTGAAAGTAAGTGCCGTTTTTTTAAATGAAAGAAGATTGAGAGCAGCAAACTCGTGCCTGTTTACTAAGACGCAGGGAGCTATCGGACATGACGAGGCGATACGATCGCGGGAAGGAGGCAGTTAACACCTGCTTCTAAACCACGCAGCTGTGGAACCAAACCACACAGGAGTGTGACTGACATCGGCAGCAGCTCGAGACGAGAAGCCGAGACCACGGAAAGTGTGAGCCACACCCAGGAGGGAACACATTTCTCGACAGGAAGCTTCTGCTTACATTTTCCGTCCATGGGTAGTGTCACGGTTAGCTCAGTGCCAGATGCCAATGCGTTGGGGGTGTTTCTCATTGAAACGTATAAAACTCTGACGGGGTTGGACAGACTGGATGCGGGGAGGATGTTTTTACCCCCGGGGCTGGGAAGTCTAGAACAAGGGGGTCACACAGTCTCAGGATACGGGGTGGGAAATTTAGGAGCGAGATGAGGAGAAATGTTTTCACTCAGAGGGTGGCGAACCTGTGGAATTCTCTACCACAGAAGGCTGTGGAGGCCAAGTCACTGAATATATTTAAGAGGGGGACAGATAGATTTCTAGAAACAAAAGGCATCAAAGGGTATGGGGAAAAAGCAGGAATTTGGTGTTGAGAGAGAGGATCAGCCATGATCATATTGAATGGCGGTGCAGGCTCGAGGGGCCGAATGGCTGACTCCTGCTCCTATTTTCTATGTTTCTATGTTGGGCACGCAGCAAACCCAGACATTCACAAACCTGGAGATAAGGTTCGAGGTTAGAGAGACAGAGAGGTTCCTGCATTTATATAGCGCCCTTTCGTGACCTCAGGATGCCCAAAGCGCTTCACAGCCAATGAAGTACTTCTGAGCAACCGTTGCTGTGGAGACAACTTGCGCACAGCAATCTCCCACCAACTCCAGCGAGGTCAACGCCCAGATAACCTGCTTTTGCCGTTGTCAGTTGAGGCGTGCATGTTGACCTCGACACCGGGGATCTTTGTTGTCTTCTTTGAAAAAGTGCCCCCTTCTAATCTTATATTAAACCGAATGATCTCCTGGTCACTACTTGCCAAAGGTTCCTCTGTCTTTAGGATGCCCACTTGCTCCATGTCAGTTGTGTCAGCCCAGTGGGCAACACTCTCTCGCCTCTGAGTCAGAAAGTCGTGAGTTCAAGTCCCCCTCCAGAGACTTGAGCACAAAAATCTAGGCCGACACTCCTAGTGTAGTGCTGAGGGAGTGCCGCACTGTCGGAGGGGCAGTACTGAGGGAGTGCCGCACTGTCGGAGGGTCAGTACTGAGGGAGTGCGGCACTGTCGGAGGGGCAGTGCTGAGGGAGTGCCGCACTGTCGGAGGGTCAGTACTGAGGCAGTGCGGCACTGTCGGAGGGGCAGTACTGAGGGAGCGCTGCACTGTCGGAGGGGTAGTATTGAGGGAGTGCCGCACTGTCGGAGGGGCAGTACTAAGGGAGTGCGGCACTGTCGGAGGGGCAGTACTGAGTGAGTGCCGCATTGTCGGAGGGGCAGCGCTGAGGGAGCGCCGCACTGTCGGAGGTGCCGTCTTTCGGATGAGACGTTAAACCAAGGCCCCGTCTGCCCTCTCAGGTGGATGTAAAAGATCCCACGGCAGTATTCCGAAGAAGAGCAGGGGAGTTCTCCCCGGTGTCCTGGGGCCAATATTTATCCCTCAAAAAACAGATTATCTGTTCATTATCACAATGCTGTTTGTGGGAGCTTGCTGTGCACAAATTGGCTGCCGCGTTTCCTACATTACAAGAAGTGACTGCACTCCAAAAGTACTTCATTGGCTGTAAAGCGCTTTGGCACGTGCGGTGGTCGTGAAAGACGCTATATAAATGCAAGTCTTTCTTTTTTTATGTCATTCTCAAGAGCCACTTATTGTTCCGGTCTTGCTGGAGCAGACTCAACCACAGTACACTGGCCAGTGAACAGCAGGCACCAACAGGGGGCAGTGTGATGGTGTATCTAGTGCCTTGCCTGCTAAGACCGCACCCCAGGATTGTCGCTAAAAATCCATCTGGTTCACTGATGTCCTTTAGGGAAGGAAGCCTGCCACCCTCACCCAGGTCCATGCCTTTGTTACCTCCAGACTTGACTATACCAACGCACTCCTGGCTGGCCTCCCACATTTCTACTTTATGTAAACTAGAGGTGATCCAAAACTCGGCTGCCCCGTGTCCTAACTCGCAGCGAGTCCCGCTCACCCATCACCCCCTGTGCTCGCTGACCCCGTGTCCTAACTCGCACCGAGTCCCGCTCACCCATCACCCCCTGTGCTCGCTGACCCCGTGTCCTAACTCGCACCGAGTCCCGCTCACCCATCACCTCCTGTGCTCGCTGACCTGGTGTCCTAACTCGCACCAAGTCCCGCTCACCCATCACCTCCTGTTCTCGCTGACCCCGTGTCCTAACTCGCACCAAGTCCCGCTCACCCATCACCCCCATTGCTCGCTGACCCCGTGTCCTAACTCGCACCAAGTCCCGCTCACCCATCACCCCCTGTGCTCGCTGACCCCGTGTCCTAACTCGCACCGAGTCCTACTCAACCATCACCCCCTGTGCTTGCTGACCCCGTGTCCTAACTTGCACCGAGTCCCGCTCACCCATCACCCCCTGTGCTCGCTGCCCCGTGTCCTAACTCGCACCGAGTCCCGCTCACCCATCACCCCCTGTGCTCGCTGACCTACATTGGCTCCCGGTTAAGCAACGTCTCGATTTCAAAATTCTCATCCTTGTTTACAAATCCCTCCATGGCCCTCGCCCCTCCCTATCTCTGTAATCTCCTTCAGCCCCACAACCCCCCGAGAAGTCTATGCTCCTCTAATTCTGCCCTCTTGAGCATCCCTGATTATAATCGCTCGACCATCGGTGGCCGTGCCTTCTGTTGCCTGGGCCCCAAGCTCTGGAACTCCCTCCATAAACCCCTCTGACTATTTACCTCTCTCTCCTCCTTTAAGATGTTCCTTAAAACCAACCTCTTTGACCAAGCTTTTGGTCACCTGCCCTAATTTCTCATTATGCGGCTCGGTGTCAAATTTTTTGTCTCATAACACTCCTGTGAAGCACCTTGGGACGTTTCACTAGGTTCAAGGCGCTATATAAATACAAGTTGTTGTTGTTGTCTGGGACTATAGGTGACTCCAGACGCACGAATTGTGGGGGCTGCTCTCTGAAATGGCCACTCAGTTGTATCAAACTGCTACAACAAAGTATATTAAGAATCACCACACGGACTGCAGCGGTTCAAGAAGGCGGTTCACCACCACCTTCTCAAGGGGCAGTTAGGGATGGGCAATAAATGCCGGCCTTGCCAGCGACACCCACATCCCGAGAATGATTATAATGAAGAATGCGATTGTGGGAGTTGACGTATGATGGAGTTGCGATCAGCAAATGAGGAGACAGCGCCACCCAGTGTTCAGACAATAATTTATACACAGAGCAAAAAGAGTGAAAATCAAACGCTCAGTGTCGGAAGTCGTATAGAAAGAAAGACTTGCATTTCTACAGCACCTTTCATGTCCACCTGACATCTCAAAGCACTTTACAGCCAATGAAGGACTTTTGGAGTGCAGTCACTGTTGTAATGTAGGCAGCCAATAGTGCACAGCAAGCTCCCACAAACAGCAATGTGATCATGACCAGATAATCTGTTTGTGTTATGTTGATTGAGGGATAAATATTGGCCCCAGGACACCGGGGAGAACTCCCCCTGCTCTTCTTCAAAATAGTGCCATGGGATCTTTTACATCCACCTGAGAGAGCAGACGGGGCCTCGGTTTAACGTCTCATCCAAAAGACGGCACCTCCGACAGTGCAGCGCTCCCTCAGGAGTGTCGGCCTGGATTTTTGTGCTCAAGTCTCTGGCGTGGGATTATGAACCCACAACCTTCTGACCCAGAGGCGAGAGTGCTGCCCACTGAGCCACACCATCATACATATAGAATGATACAGCCCAGAAGGAGCCATACGGCCCATCATGCCTGTGCCCATTCTTTGAAAGAACGATCCATTTAGACCCCTGCCCCCTGCTCCTTCCTCATAGCCCTGCAATTTTTTAATTTTCAAGTCTATATCCAATTCCCGGTTTGAAAGTCACTATTGAATCTGCTCCCACCGCCCTTTCAGGCAGCGCGTTCGAGACCACAGCAACTCGCTGCATAAAAAACTTGTCCTCATCACCCCCTCTTATTCTTTTGTCAGTTATCTTAAATCTGTGTCCTCTGGTTACCCACCCTCCCACCACTGGAAACGGGTAGTGGTGAACCGCCTTCTTGAACCGCTGCAGTCCGTGTGGTGAAGGTGCTCCCACAGTGCTGTTAGGGAGGGAGTTCCAGGATTGTGACCCAGCGACGATGAAGGAACGGCCGATATATTTCCCAGTCGGGATGGTGTGTGACTGGGAGGGGAACGTGGAGGTGGTGGTGTTCCCATGCGCCTGCTGCCCTTGTCCTTCTAGGGGGTAGAGGTCACGGGTTTGGGAGGTGCTGCCGAAGAAGCCTTGGCGAGTTGCTGCAGTGCACCTTGTAGATGGTGCACACTGCAGCCAGGGGGCGCCGGTGGTGGAGGGAGTGAGTGTTGAAGGTGGTGGGTAGCGTGCCGATCAAAGCGGCTGCTTTGTCCTGGATGGTGTCGAGCTTTAGGATGGTATCCAGTGTGGCTACACTGAACCCATCCAGCCATCGTGTCTCATACTTCTGACTCTGCTCTTCAGCTTCATTCTGCTAAGTCCTGTACAACAACAACTTGTATTTATAGAGCACCTGTAACGTAGTGAAACGCCCCAAGGCGCTTCACAGGTGTATTATGCGATACAAATTTGACACCGAGCCGCATAAATAGAAATTAGGGCAGGTGACCAAAAGCTCGGTTAAGGAGCCTCTTGAAGGAGGAAAGAGAGGTGGAGAGGTTTAGGGAGGGAGTTCCAGAGCTTGGGGCCCAGGCAACAGAAGGCACGGCCACCGATGGTGGAGCGATTATAATCAGGGATGCTCAGGAGGGCAGAATTAGAGGAGCGCAGACATCTCGGGGAGTTGTGGGGCTGGATAACTTGTATAAAACACTGGTTCTGCCTCAACTGCAGGACTGTGTCCAATTCTAGCTGAAGTGCTCTTGCAGAGAACCGGCACGGGCTCAACGAGCTGAATGGCCTCCCTCAGTGCTGTAACTGTTTTATGATTCTATGATTCTATCTGCCACACGAGGACGCTCTCCACAGCACCATCTCCAGGTGGAGAGAACAGGTTGGCGGCATCATAAAGTGACAAGTTACGATTATGTTAAAAATACCTTCCTCGAAATAAAAAGATCATTTTTACTGAAGTCATGCTGTCACAAGCTGTTGGACGGTCCTTTACTGACATTTGGTGATTTCTTACATAGAGGCAGGAACAGTTGTCAAGATGTTTTTCTGAAAGAGAGAAAGGAAGGAAGAAAGAAATAAAGAAAGAGAAAAAGAACGAAAGCAAGAGAAAGAAAGAGGGAGAGAAAGGAAGGGAGAGAAAGAAAGAGGGAGGGAAAGGAAGAGGGAGAAATAAAGAGAGCGAGAGAGAGAAAGAAAGAGAGAGAGAAGGAGAGAGAGAAAGAGAGAGAGAAAGAAAGAGAGAGAAGGAAAGAAAAAAGAGAGAGAGAAAGAAAGGAAGGAAGATTTGCATTTATATAGCGCCTCTCACAACCTCGGGACGTCTCAAAGCGCTTTACAGCCAATGAAGTACTTTTGAAGTCACTGTTGTAATGTGGGAAATGCAGCAGCCAATTTGCGCACAGCAAGCTCCCACAAACAGCAATGTGATAATGACCAGATCATCTGTTTTTAGTGATGTTGGTTGTGGAATAAATATTGGTCCCAGGACACCGGGGAGAACTCCCCTGCTCATCTTCAAAATAGTTCCCGGAGGGGTCTTGTGCATCCACCTGCGTACTGGCACAGGATTATGTACTCAAGGCCCATGGTGGTGCAATTTGAATCCACAAGCCTCTGACTCGGAGGGAAGACACACAGCCCACTGAACCACGGCAGATGCTAAAGCGAGCCAAGGCTGTGGCTGTGTGAGGCATTTTAATGATGTGCTAAAGTCCAAACCTTTCCTTCTGTTCTCTGTGAGTGGAATCACTAGATCAGGAACGCAAATGGTATGTTGGCCTTTATTTCAAAAGGATTTGAGTATAAGAGTAAAGACGTCTTACTGCGATTATATAGGGCCCTGGTGAAACTACACCTGGAGTATTGTGTACAGTTTTGGTCTCCTTACCTAAGGAAGGATCATCATAGGTAGTCCCTCGGAATCGAGGAAGACTTGCTTCCACTCTAAAAGTGAATTCTCAGGTGGCTGAACAGTCCAATACGGGAATTACAGTCCCTGTCACAGGTGGGACAGACAGTGGTTGAGGGAAGGGGAGGGTGGGACTGGTTTGCCGCACGCTCCTTCCGCTGCCTGCGCTTGGTTTCTGCACGCTCTCGGCGACGAGACTCGAGGTGCTCAGCGCCCTCCCGGATGCACTTCCTCCACTTAGGGCGGACTGATCTTTGGCCAGGGACTCCCAGGTGTCGGTGGGGATGTCGTACTTTATCAGGGAGGCTTTGAGGGTTGTCCCTGTAACGTTTCCTCTGCCCGCCTTTGGCTCGTTTGCCGTGAAGGAGTTCCGAGTAGAGCGCTTGCTTTGGGAGTCTCGTGTCTGGCATGCGGACAATGTGGCCCGCCCAGCGGAGCTGATCGAGTGTGGTCAGTGCTTCGATGCTGGGGATGTTGGCCTGGTCGAGGACACTGACGTTGGTGCGTCTGTCCTCCCAGGGGATTTGCAGGATCTTGCGGAGACATCGTTGGAATGATATCATTGCCATAGAGGAAGTGCAACGAAGGTTCACCAGACTGATTCCTGGGAAGGGGGGGATTGCCCTATGAGGAGAGGATTGAGTAGCCTAGGCCTATATTCTCTAGAGTTTAGAAGAATGAGAGATGATCTAATTGAAATGTTTAAATATAAATTTTTTACGGCGCTTGACAGGGTAGATGCAGGGAGAATGTTTTCCCCGGGCTGGGGAGTCTAGAACCAGGGGTCACCGTCTCAGGATAAGGGGTCGGCCATTTAGGACTGAGATGAGGAAAAATTTCTTCACTCAGAGGGTGGTGAATCTTTGGAATTCTCTGCCCCAGAGGGCTGTGGAGACTCAGTCGTTGAGTATATTCAAGACAAAGATTTGGAAGGGATATGGGGATCGGGTGGGAAAGTGGAGTTGAGGTCGAAGATCAGCCGTGATCTCATTGAATGGCGGAGCAGGCTCGAGGGGCCGAATGGCCTACTCCTATTTCTTATGTTCTTATCTTATGTATTCAATCCTTCACCATTTATAATAGACTCTTATGTTCTTATAGACTCTTACAGCAGGGCAAGGATCTGGCTCTGTGACAATGACCCCTGAAGCTGAATGGCGTGCTGACCCCGACTCCCTGGGGTCATACCTAAAGACTGCCGGGTAGACCTGGGTACCAGAGGATGTCCATCACGCGAGGAAGCCTCAGCAGGGGCCAGCGATTGGTGGGATCGACTTAGAAAAGAAAAAAAAAATCCGCCCTACTTAACAAACGAGTAAGCGTTAACATGTACATTCCCCCCTGCATTAACTCTGTACAGGGTCCGGGAGGCCTGCCAATGGACGTTCTGGCAACAGTCCCGTCTCAGGGCTTCAGCTGACCACTGTCCCTGAGAATCATCCCGTGTTATTTATTCATAATGTTTATCCAGTAGATTCCTCGTGTGTGTGCCAATGATTGTGGAGGGAGGGGCCACGTGACAGCGCCCCCTGGTGGCTCCCTGTGTAAAGACTTACGGGGCTGGAAATTCCGTCAATTGCCACCTCGAGACGTGCCCCGGAGGGGGCGGCAATGGCGGCCCGGAAATAATTTCCGGGCTGGCGGCTTCCAGCGCCCCGCTGGGACATTCGGTGTCGGGTTTGCGGGGACGCGAGGCAGTACGGCCCGGGGGTGGGGGCGGAGGAGGGGCGAGCCGGTGTGTGAGGGGGCGCGAGGCAGTACCGCCCGGGAGGGGCGAGCCGAGCCGGTGTACAACGAACCCCAGTCGCGACACCGTTTTGAAATTTGTTGCTGGCGGGACGCGCGGCGTAGCGCCCCCTAGTGGGAACGCCTGGGAAAGCGGGCGGTCCGAGCTGTAGCGTCCACAGCAAGGGAAGGAATGTCACCCTCGGTTAAATGTGATTGCTTTTTATTTTTGAACTTTTGCGATTGGCGTGGCGTCAGTGAGGTATCGGGACTGTTTTTGGTGTTCATTTTGCCGATCTTTTTTTTCCCACAGAAGCCTCTCTCGGGGAGCTCCGAGGCCGGCTGGTTAGCTCGGGATTTTATTTGCTCAGCCGGCCTAGCGCCCTGTGAGAGGTGTGCAACGCCTCCCCCTTAGCGCTCCGCCCCACACACAGGGCCCAGCTGACGCAGTTGCAGACACAAACCATTTCCTGGCGCAAAATTTACCGCCCCACCGCCATTAGAAGCCTCAAAATGGGCGGAACCGAGTTTCCACCCCACAGTGTGGCCGGTACTGAGCCCTCACAGTCCAGGGCCCTCCTCCCCCGCCCCAAAATAAAAATAAAGTCCTGCATTTGTACCAAGGTTAGCAAGGCCATAAAAAAAGCAAACCAAGAATTAGGGTTTATTTCTAGAATTGAAAAGTAGGGAAGTTATGCTAACCCTGTATCGAACCTTGGTTAGACCACACTTGGAGCACTGCGTACAGTTCTGGTCGCCATATTATAAAAAGGATAGAGAGGCACTGGAGAGGGTGCAGAGAAGATTTACAAGGGCGATACCAGAAATGCGAGGGTTTACATATCGGGAAAGGATGAACAGGCTGGGTCTCTTTTCTCTTGAAAAAAGGCTGAGGGGTGACCTAATAGAGGTCTTTACAATGATGAAAGGTTTTGGTAGATTGGATACAGAGAGAATGTTTCCACTTGTGGGGAAGAGCATAACTAGAGGCCATCAATATAAGATCGTCACCGAGAAATCCAATCGGGAATTCAGGAGAAACCTCTTTACCCAGAGAGCGGTGAGAATGTGGAACTTTCTGCCACAGGGAGGGGTTGAGGCGAATAGTATCGATGCATTTAAGGGGAGGCTGGACAAGTATATGAGGGAGAAGGGAATAGAGGGTTAGGCTGATAGATTTAGATGAGGAAAGACGGGAGGAGGCTCGAGTGGAGCATAAACGCCGGCATGGACTGGTTGGGCCGAATGGCCTGTTTCTGTGCCGTATATCCCGTGTCATCCTACTTATGTAGCGCCTTGCACAGCCTCAGGATGTTCCAAATGCTTTACAGCCAATGAAGTACTTTTTGAAGTGTAGTCCCCGTTGAAATGTGGGAAACACGGCAGCCAATTTGCGCACAGCAAGCTCCCACAAACAGCCATGTGATAATGACCAGATCATCTGTTGATTGAGGGATAAATATTGGCCCCAGGACACCGGGGAGAACTCCCTGTGCTCTTCTTCGAAATAGTGGCCATGGGATCTTTTATGTCCACCTGAGAGGGCAGACGGGGCCTCGGTTTAACGTCTCATCTGGAAGAAGTCAGAATGGTTTCAGCGGGTGCGAGGAGCCTGATGGCTGAGGGAGCGACTTCAGTGGTGGCGGAGTTAATGGAAATGTAATTGAAGCGGGGCCTCTATGGCCAGCTCTCTCGGGCAGCCGAGCTGCATTGTCACAGTGATGGATCGAGCGAGGCTGAGCAACTCCATTCTGCAGCCCGGGCGCATGTGACTGTTCCTGTTGCCTGGCAACAACCAGAGATAATATTGTCCGCCGCGAGCACCACCCTTCTCTGCATTCCCGAACACTTAAAGTCAAGCTCAGATCCCGAAACGGTCCCTCTTCTTCGGAAAGGTGACACAGTGCACTGGGACTGGGCAAGGAGCGTCTCACGCCTGACTTCCACCAGGCCCGGATTAATGACTCCTCCCGGGGAGGGGGCTTTAGGCTGAAGGAGGCAGTCGCCTGCACTCGCACAGGCCGGTATAAGGAACACCATTCCCCCGCCTCTACTCCCACTCTGATAGTGTTCGAAGATCGGGCCCTCAAATCTGGCACCAAGCTTTTGGTCTACAGGGCAGTAGTGATACCCGCCCTCCTGTATGGCTCAGAGACGTGGACCATGTACAGCAGACATCTCAAGTCGCTGGAGAAATACCACCAACGATGTCTCCGAAAGATCCTGCAAATCCCCTGGGAGGACAGATGCACCGACCATTGACTTGACTATTCCAATGCACTCCTGGCTGGCCTCCCACATTCTACCCGACCTAAACTTCACCCAAAACTCGACTGCCCCGTGTCCTAACCCGCACCGAGTCCCGCTCACCCATCACCCGCTGTGCTCGCTGACCTACATTGGCTCCCGGTTAAGCAACACCTAGATTTCAAAATTCTCATCCTCACTTACAAATCCCTCCATGTCGCCCCTCTCTATCTCTGTAATCTCCTCTTTTTGTGGTGGAGGAGAGGCGAGAGATTGTGGGCGGAGGTGCGGCGAATGAGGGCACGGGGTCCAGAAGAGGCGAGGGCCCAGGGGTAGCACGGGCCCAGCCCACACACTGCGATATGTGCGCGCACTAGGCCCGTGCAGCAGAGCTGGTCTCCAGTCGTCCTGGTTAACCCTTGCCACTGGACCAAGACCTCGCTCTGTCAAGCCCCGTGTGGTGGCTGGTGTGCAACGGCCACCCCACGTTAAAAAAATCCACCCACAGGCATCTTCCACCCCTTCAACTGGAGTTCAGGACTGGAACATCGGGTCCTTCATTGAAGCATCTGTAAACTCTTGTGGAAGCAAGTCATCCTCGTTCGAGGGACCGCCTATGATGAATCTCCTCCAGCCCCACAACCCCCCGAGATGTCTGCGCTCCTCTAATTCTGCCCTCTTGAGCATCCCTGATTATAATCACTCCACCATTGGTGGCCGTGCCTTCTGTTGCCTGGGTCCCAAGCTCTGGAACTCCCTCCCTAAACCTCTCCGCCTCTCTACCTCTCTTTCCTCCTTCAAGACGCTCCTTAAAAAATATCTCAAGGTTTTGGTCACCTGCCCTAATTTCTTCTTATATGGCTCGATGTCAAAGTTTTGTTTTATAACACTCCTGTGAAGTGCCTTGGGATATTTTACTATGTGTGTCAGCCGGGGCTCAGTGGGCAGCGCTCTCTCTCGCCTCTGAGTCAGAAGGTCGTGGGTTCAAGTCCCACTCCAGAGACTGGAGCACGTAAACACAGGCCGACACTCCCAGTGCGGTGCTGAGGGAGCGCCGCACTGTCGGAGGGGCCGTCTTTCGGATGAGACGTTAAACCGAGGCCCCGTCTGCTCTCTCAGGTGGATGTAAAAAGATCCCACGGCACTATTTTGAAGAAGAGCAGGGGAGTTCTCCCAGGTGTCCTGGAGCCAATATTTATCCCTCAATCAACAACATTAAAATGTATTATCTGGGTCATTATCACATTGCTGTTTGTGGGAGCTTGCTGTGTGCAAGATGGCTGCTACGTTTCCTACATTACAACAGCGACTACACTCCAAAAGTACTTCATGGGCTGTAAAGCGCTTTGGGTCGTCCTGAGGTTGTGAAAGACGCTATATAAATGCAAATCTTCCTTCCTTTCTTTCTCTCTCTCTTTCTCTCTCTCTTTTTTCTTTCCTTCTCTCTCTTTCTTTCTCTCTCTCTTTCTCTCTGAATGCCCGAAGCCGGGCTGTGGGGTGCTAACACGGAGTAATGGTGCTCGCCTCGTCTGGATTTCCTTCTCTACGTTGCCTCAAGAAAGGTTGGGCCTCTACTCATTGGAATTCAGAAGAATGAGAGGTGATCTTATCGAAACGTATAAGATTATGGGGGGGCTTGACAAGGTGGATGCAGAGAGGATGTTTCCGCTGATGGGGGAGACTAGAACTAGAGGGCATAATCTTAGAATAAGGGGCTGTCCATTTAAAACAGAGATGAGGAGAAATTTCTTCAAAGAGAGGGTTGTGAATCTGTGGAATTCGCTGCCTCAGAGAGCTGTGGAAGCCGGGACATTGAATACATTTAAGACAGAGATAGACAGTTTCTTAACCGATAAGGGAATAAGGGGGTGGGCGGGGAAGTGGAGCTGAGTCCATGATCGGATCAGCCATGATCATATTTGATATGTCCTTACTATACCAGTCTCCTTTATTACCAAGACCTCAAGTGATGAAGGTGGGTGGAGCTTCCCCTTTTATACCTGAAAGTCCAGGTTCGGAGTGTCTCCCACAAGTTCACCCCCTTGTGGTCAATGTTCTCAAGGTGTACAACTTAGGTCAGATTATACATGGGTTACAATGCTGGTTGAATACATGACATCACCTCCCCCCCAAAGTCTTATTGGGATCACAGGTTGAGTCTGTCTGGTGGTTTACGCTCCCTTGTAGAGCGCCTGAGTTGGGGCTCCGGTTGTTGGGCGCTGGCCTGAGTGTCTGCTGTTTGCGGTGCCTCAGGCCTGTCCGGACTGCCCACAGTGACTGGGCTCTCCTCCACTTGGTTCCGGTGTTCGGTCACCTGCGGTGGAGTAAACTCTACATCGTGTTCTTCCTCTGCTTCTTCTATGGGGCTGCTGAACCTCCTTTTAGTTTGATCCACGTGTTTGCGGCAGATTTGTCCGTTGGTAAGTTTAACTACCAAAACCCTATTCCCCTCTTTGGCTAATCACAGTGCCTGTGAGCCATTTGGGCCCTGCAGCGTAATTAAGGACAAAAACAGGGTCATTGACATCAACACATCGCGCCCTCGCATTCCTGTCATGGTAGTCACATTGTGACTGACGCCTGCTCTCAACAATTTCTTTCATAGTAGGGTGTATAAGGGATAACCGGGTTTTGAGCGTCCTTTTCATTAGCAGCTCTGCGGATGGAACCCCTGTGAGCGAGTGTGGTCGGGATCTATTGGCCAACAGGAGGCGTGATAAGCAGCTTTGTAGGGAACCCCCTTGGATTCTGAGCATCCCCTGTTTGATTATCTGCACTGCTCGTTCTGCCTGGCCGTTTGAGGCCGACTTGAACGGTGCCGTTCTGACATGGTTGATTCCATTGCCAGCCATGAAGTCCTGGAATTCTGTGCTTGTGAAGCACGGGCCATTGTCGCTGACCAAGACATCTGGTAGACCAGGGGCGGTGAACATTGCCCGTAGACTTTCTACCGTGGCAGAAGGTGTGCTTGAATTTAAAATGGCACACTCAATCCATTTGGAGTAGGCGTCTACTACAACCAAAAACATTTATCCCATGAAAGGACCTGCGTAGTCCACATGGATGCGTGACCATGGCCAGGACCAGGGGCTAAGGGGGGCTTCCCTGGATGCATTGCCCAGCTGAGCACATGTGTTGCACCTGCGAACACAAAGTTCCAGGTCTGCATCTATCCCTGGTCACCAAACGTGTGACCTGGCAATTGCCTTCATCATGACAATGCCCGGGTGCTCATTGTGAAGTTCTCTGATAGACACCTCTTTGCCCATCTGGAGCATGACTACTCGGTTTCCCCACAGTAGGCAATCGGTCTGAATCGAGAGTTCATCCTTGCACCTATGAAACGGTTTAAATTTCTCAGGGCATGCCCTGTACGTGGCTGCCCAGTCCCCATTCAGGACACATTTCTTAACTAAAGACAGTAGCGGGTCTTTATTTGTCCAGACTTTAATCTGACGGGCTGTCACAGGTGAGCCTTCGCTTTCGAAAGCTTCAACAGCCATGACCATCTCAGCATCATGCTCAGCTGCCCCCTCAGTGGTGGCTAGTGGGAGCCTGCTGAGTGCATCGGCGCAGTTTTCGGTGCCCGGTCTGTGCCGAATTGTGTAGTCATAGGCGGCTAACGTGAGTGCCCATCTCTGTATGCGGGCCAATGCATTCGCATTTATGGCCTTGTTGTCAGCCAAAAGGGACGTTAGGGGTTTGTGATCTGTCTCCAGCTCAAACTTCCTGCCAAACAGGTACTGGTGCATTGTTTTTACTGCATATACACATGCTAGCGCTTCCTTTTCTACCATCCTGTAGCCCCTTTCTGCCTGGGATAGATTTCTGGAGGCATAAGCTACCGGCTGTAACTGACCCTTGGCATTCACATGCTGCAACACACACCCGACCCCATAGGATGACGCATCGCACGTTAAAACAAGTTTCTTACACAGATCATATAACGTTAACAGTTTGTTGGAGCATAACAAATTGCATGCTCTATCAAAAGCCCTTTCCTGGCTGTCCCCCCAGACCCAATCGCGACCTTTGCGTAGGAGCACGTGTAGCGGCTCTAACAGCGAGCTCAATTTGGGAAAAAAGTTATCAAAATAGTTCAGGAGCTCCAGGAACGAACGCAGCTCCGTCGTGTTACGGGGTCTGGGTGCTCTCTGGATCGCTTCCGTCTTGGATGCAGTAGGGCTGATCCCGTCTGCTGCTACCCTCCTTCCCAGGAATTCTATCTCTGGAGCTAAGAAGACGCACTTCGTCTTTTTCAGTCGCAGCCCTACCCGGTCCAGTCTGCGTAGCACCTCCTCCAGGTTGTGGAGGTGTTCTTCAGTATCGTAACCCGTGATGAGGATGTCGTCTTGAAAAACCACCGTCCCTGGAATCGACTTGAGGAGGCTTTCCATATTTCGTTGGAAGATCGCGGCGGCCGAACGAATCCCGAACGGACATCTGTTGTACTCAAACAACCCCTTGTGTGTCGTGATGGTGGTCAGCTTCTTCGACTCACTCGCCAGCTCCTGGGTCATGTAAGCTGAGGTCAGGTCCAATTTTGAAAAAAGTTTGCCACCGGATAGCGTCACAAAGTGGTCCTCCGCTCTCGGTAGCGGGTACTGGTCTTGGAGTGACACCCGATTGATGGTGGCCTTGTAATCGCCACATATCCTGACTGACCCATCCGCCTTGAGCACCGGCACTATCGGGCTCGCCCAGTCACTGAATTCGACTGGCGAGATGATGCCTTCCCTCAGCAGGCGGTCCAATTCGCCTTCTATCTTTTCCCGCATCACGTACGGCACCGCTCTGGCCTTGTGGTGTACTGGCCTGGCGTCCGGGTTTATGTGAATCACTACCTTGGCCCCCATGAAAGTGCCAATGCCGGGTTGAAATAATGAGTCAAATTTGTCCAGGACCTGTGAGCATGATAGTCGCTCCACAGAAGAAATTGCATTGACATCGCCCCATTTCCAATTCATGACAGCAAGCCAACTCCTCCCCAGTAGTGCGGGACCATCCCCCGGGACAATCCAGAGTGGTAACCTGTTCTCTGAATCTTTGTGGGTCACGACTACCGTGGCGCTGCCTAGCACCGGAATGATCTCTTTGTATACGTCCGTAGCTGTGCGTCAATCGGCAATAATTTTGGCCTCATGGCCTTGGACACCCACAACCTTTCGAACTGTTTGATACTCATCAGGGATTGGCTGGCCCCCGTGTCCAGCTCCATTAATACTGGGATGCCATCGAGGAGCACTTTCATCATTATCGGTGGCATCCTGGTATATAAACTGTATATGTGCTCCACATGAACTCGCTGAACTTCAGCTTCCAGCGATTTCCCCCAGTATTCATTTGGCCTCGTAGGGCTTACATCGGGCCCGTCCTCCTCGTACATCAACCTGGCTGCAGGCTTCCTGCACATACACGCCAAGTGACCGCTGATGTTGCAGTTTCTGCAGTTATATTGCTGATACCTGCAAGCTCTGGCTGGGTGTTTGTCTCCACACCTCCAGCATGAGCTGGAGGCCCTGTTGTTGGAAACAAAAGGTCCATTACCAGTCGATCGTCTCTGACTGTCTCTGTAACTGTCCTTAAGCGCACCATTAACAGGTGTTGATGGCCCCATTACTGGCCGCATTGTCCATTGCGATGGCATGAATCGCCGTTCAGCTAGCCATTGTCTCTATTGAATTCCCCCTTTGGGTTCGACTACATGCTAGGGCATGTCCGATTGCCCTTGTCTATCTAGAGAACTGTGTGCCGCATTAACAATGTTGACTCCCTGGTCGTTTGCCGCATTTGAGCCAAGATTTTTGTCATACATCATTCTGGTCTCTTCCTCCCCTGAGATAAATGTCTGGGCTATCAGAGCCGCCGCTTCCAAGGTCAAGTCTTTGGTCTCAATCAGTTTCCTGAAAACCCCAGCGTGCCCGATGCCCTCAATGAAAAGGTCTCGCAGCATCTCCGCTCTGCATGCATCTGGGAACTTACATAGGCTCTTCAGTCGCCGGAGATCTGCCACGAAGTCTGGAACGCTTTGCCCTTCTCGCCGCCGGTGCGTGTAAAACCGGTGTCTCGCCATGTACATGCTGCTCGCCGATTTAAGGTGTTCCCCGATCAACTTACTGAGCTCTTCGAACATCTTGTCCGCCGGCTTCAGGGAGTACGTTCTGGATCCACAAAGCGTCAGGAGATGAGCCCTGCGTTTGTCGGCCGAATCCTGTCTCAGCCATTCCTTAGTGACAAAATTTTGCTGTAGCCTCTTAGTAAAGTCATCCCAATCATCAACAACACAGTACCTCTCTTTTGTGCTGCTAGTGGCCATGCTCGCGTGGTTTAAATCCCAGTTTCTCGTCGCCAATGATCTGTGCTTACTATACAGTATAAATGCACACGAGGCCCATACTTGAGACCAGTTACCTTTATTACCAAGACCTCAAGTGGTGAAAGTGGGCGGAGCTTCCCCTTTTATACCTGAAAGTCCAGGTTAGGGGCGTCTCCCACAAGTTTGCCCCCTTGTGGTCAATGTTCTCAAGGTGTACAACTTAGGTCAGCTTATACATGGGTTGCAACGATAGTTGAATACATGACAATATTAAATGGCGGAGCAGACTTTAGGGGCCGTATGGCCGACTCCTGCTCCTATTTCTTATGTTCTTAGAAGACGAGAGGCTGCCGTTTTAAACAAATAAAGCCCGGCTTGTCTGTCTCTCCAACACAGCTTCCTCATTGTCAGATAGCAGCTTCTTCACTGCAGTGCGCAGGCGACATGGTCGGTTGTACAGCGTGTGCGGATAGCAGCTGGCAATTGGTCGCACACAAGGTACACGGCCGCAGAGGTTTGTGAATCGTCAGCTGAATAGGTCAGATTTAATGCCTTTCTCCGGTTTCTACCTTCCTGCAATACCAGATGTTTACTGCATCTATCCTCTTTAAAGAATATTTTAATCCACATCGCAATTCTGCACTGCCCCCCACCCCCACCCCCCGAGCACAGGAAAGTGCCAGCTCTCCACTTGCCGGCTAACCTCCCGACCGCTCGGCTCAAAACTTGGCCAAGTACCGCTGACCAAATCGTTCGGAACCCGTGCAGCCAGAACCGATGATCTCTGGGGCACTGCGGGAGAGATTGGGAGTTCGGCGATAAAACCAGCTCGGTTTGCTGGACTAAGTCTTTTCAAAGGAGGACGTAATTTTAACTCTCTGAGCCCCATGAATTAATTGTGGATTAGTATCAGCCGTGGCTCAGTGGGTAGCACTCTTGCCTTTTGAGTCAGAAGGTCGCGGGTGCAAGTCCCACTCCAGGAACTTGAGCACATAATCTAGTCTGACACTCCCAGTGCAGTGCAGAGGGAGCGCCGCACTGTCACAGGTGCCGTCTTTTGGATGAGACGTCAAACCGAGGCCCCGTCTGCTCTCTCAGGTGGACGTAAAAGATCCCACGGCACCATTTCGAAGAAGAGCAGGGGAATTATCCCCTTGTCCTGCATCCAATATTTATCCCTCAACCAACATAACAAAAACAGATTATCTGGGTCATTATCACATCGCTGTTTGTGGGAGCTTGCTGTGCGCAAACTAAATGCCGCGTTTCCCACATTACAACAGTGACTACACTCCAAAAAGTGGCTGTCAAGCGCTTTGAGACATCCGGTGGTCGTGAAAGGCGCTATATAAATGCAAGTCTTTATTTTGTGCTCAATCTCCTTGGCTCCGAGGAGAACAACCCAGCTTCTCCAGTCTATCCACGCGACTGGCGCCCCTCATTCCGGGAATCATTCTCGTAAATTCCCCCATTACAACAGTGACTACACTCCAAAAGTACTTCATTGGCTGTAAGGTGCTTTGAGACATCTGGTGTTCGCGAAAGGCTCTGTATACCTCTGTAATCTCCTCCAGCCCCACAACCCCCCCGAGATGTCTGTGCTCCTCTAATTCTGCCCTCTTGAGCATCCCTGATTATAATCGCTCAACCATCGGTGGCCATGCCTTCTGTTGCCTGGGCCCCAAGCCCTGGAACTCCCTCCCTAAACTTCTCCGCCTCTCTACCTCTCTTTCCTCCTTCAAGACGCTCCTTAAAACCGACCTCTTTGACCCAGCTTATGGTCACCTGCGCTAATATCACCTTATGCGGCTCGGTGTCAAATCTGTTATCTCATAGCACTCCTGTGAAGCACCTTGGGACATTTCACGAGGTTAAAGGTGCTATATAAATACAAGTTGTTGTTATTGTTGATATATATAGAAACATAGAAAATAGGTACAGGAGCAGGCCATTGGGCCCTTCGAGCCTGCACCACCATTCAATAAGATCATGGTTGATCATGCAACTTCAGTACCCCATTCCTGCTTTCTCTCCATACCCCTTGATCCCTTTAGCCGTAAGGGCCACATCTAACTCCCTTTTGAATATATCCAACGAACTGGCCTCAACAACTTTCTGTGGTAGAGAATTCCACAGGTTCACAATTCTCTGAGTGAAGAAGTTTCTCCTCAACTCGGTCCTAAATGGCTTACCCCTTATCCTTAGACTGTGACCCCTGGTTCTGGACTTCCCCAACATTGGGAACATTCTTCCTGCATCTAACCTGTCCAATCCCGTCAGAACTTTGTATGTTTCTATGAGATTCCCTCTCATTCTTCTAAGTTCCAGTGAAGATAAGCCTGGTCGATCCAGTCTCTCTTCATATGTCAGTCCTGCCATCCCGGGAATCAGTCTGGTGAACCTTCGCTGCACTCCCTCAATAGCAATAAATGCAAGTCTTTCTTTTTTAAACCTTTTCTGCAACCCTCTCTAAGACGGTCACATCCTTCCTAAAGTGCAGAGCCCAGAATTGGACACATCGCTCTGGTTGGGAGCTTAGACGGCGAGAGAGGTTACAGGAGGAGCGGCGGGGCAGTGAAACCAGAGGGGAGAGGGCCAGGCGGTTTGAGATGTTGGTTGAGACCACGGGTGGGTGAGCAGTCCCCTTTAAGAAGCAAGGCAGCTGAAAATTGTTATGTTTAAGCGAGTATTGCTTGCTCAGAAAACAAGAATGTTTGGACAATCTTATCTCTTCCCCTCACAAAGGAGCAGATACAGTGACGGAAACGGGATTGTAAGCCTGACACAGCACTGGTGACAGAATCCCGCACTCCGCTCCCCACAACAATTAAACACATTTTTATCCTCAAGACAGAGGCCCCTGCAATTGCCTACCTTTCTGCATTTCTTTTTTTTTCCCCCAAGTCCTTTTTTTTCAGCTTCTCGAGAAATAGAATTGAAAAGCAGAGAGGTGTTGTTAAACCCGTATCATAAGAACATAAGAAATAGGAGCAGGAGTCGGCCATTCGGCCCCTCGAGCCTGCTCCGCCATTTAATACGACCATGGCTGATCTGATCATGGACTCAGCTCCACTTCCCTGCCCGCCCCCTTATTCCCTTATCAGTTAAGAAACTGTCTCTCTCTGTCTTAAATTTATTCAATGTCCCGGCGTCCACAGCTCTCTGAGGCAGCGAATTCCACAGATTTACAACCCTCAGAGAGAAGAAATTCCTCCTCATCTCAGTATTAAATGGGCGGCCCCTTATTCTAAGGTCATGCCCCCTAGTTCTAGTCTCCCCCCATCAGTGGAAACATCCTCTCTACATCCACCTTGTCAAGCCCCCTCATAATCTTATACATTTCGATAAGATCACCCCTCATTCTTCTGAATTCCAATGAGTAGAGGCCCAACCTTGGTTAGACCACACTTGGAGTCGTAAGAAAGAAAGAAAATGAGAAAATTTCACAACCACCGGACATCTCAAATTTCTTTACAGCCACTGAAGTATTTTGGAGTGTAGTCACAGTTGTAATGGTTATAGAAGCACTGGAGAAAATGCAAAAAAAAATAACAAGGATAATACCAGAATTATCAGAAGGCTGGGGTTTTTTTCTCTAGAAAATTTAGGCTGACGCTCCCAGTGCAGTACTGAGGGAGTGCTGCACTGTCGGAGGGGCAGTGCTCAGGGAGCGCCGCACTGTCGGAGGGGCAGTGCTGAGGGAGCGCCGCACTGTCGGAGGGGCAGTGCTGAGGGAGTGCCGCACTGTCGGAGGGGCAGTGCCGAGGGAGCGCCGCACTGTCGGAGGGGCAATGCTGAGGGAGCGCCGCACTGTCGGAGGGGCAGTGCTGAGGGAGCGCCGCACTGTCGGAGGGGCAGTGCTGAGGGAGTGCCGCACTGTCGGAGGGGCCGTCTTTCGGATGAGATGTTAAACCGAGGCCCCGCCTGCTCTCTCAGATCCCGTGGCACTGCTGTGCAGAAGAGCAGGGGAGTTCTCCCCGGTTCCTGGGGCCAATATTTATCCCTCAATCAACATAACAAAAACAGTTTATCTGGTCATCACATTGCTGTTTGTGGGAGCTCGCTGTGCGCAAATTGGCTGCCGCGTTTCCCACATTACAACAGTGACTGCACTCCAAAAGTACTTCATCGGCTGCAAAGCACTTTGAGACAACCGGTGGCTGTGAGAGGCATATTAGAAATGCAAGTCTTTCGTTCTTTCTTTCTGAGAGGTGACCTGAGAGAGGACATCAGAATTACGAAGGGTTTCGACAGGGTAGACGTAGAGAAGGTGTTGGGGAAGACCAGAACTAGAGGCCATCAATATAAGAGTCACTAATAAATCCAATCGGGGAATTCAGGAGAAACTTCCTTACCCAGAGAGAGGTGAGAATGTGGAACTCACTGCTACAGGGAGGGGTTGAGGCAAATAGCAGGGATGGATTTAAGGGGAGACTGGATAAACACATGGAGAACGGAATAGAAGGATATGTTGATGGGATGAGATGAAGAGGGGTGGGAGGGGCCTCAAGTGGAGCATAAACCCCGGCACGGACCGGTTGGCCTGAATGGCCTGTTTCTGTGCCGTAAATTCGATGTAACTCTCAATGTGAGAGATAGAGTAAGACCTCTTGACAAAAGCACACGTTCCCGTCGTCCCAACATTAACCAATAGCTACTGTCTAAAATCAGGGAAGTCTTGCTACAGCTATACAAGGTATTAGTGTCGCCCACCTGGAATACTGCGAGCAGTTTTGGTTTCCATATTACTTGCTTTGGAGGAAGTTCAGAGAAGATTCTGATTGGAATTCAGAAGAATGAGAGGTGATCTTATCGAAACGTATAAGATTATGAGGGGGCTTGACAAGGTGGATGCAGAGAGGATGTTTCCACTGATGGGGGGGGACTAGAACTAGGGGGCATGGTCTTAGAATAAGGGGCCGCCCATTTAAAACAGAGATGTGGAGAAATTTCTTCTCTCGGAGGGTTGTAAATCTGTGGAATTCGCTGCCTCAGAGAGCTGTGGAAGCCGGGACATTGAGTAGATTTAAGAGAGAGCTAGACAGTTTCTTAACCGATAAGGGGTTATGGGGAACAGGCAGGGAAGTGGACCTGAGTCCATGATCAGATCAGCCATGATCGTATTAAATGGCGGAGCAGGCTCGAGGGGCCGTATGGCCTACTCCTGCTCCTATTTCTTATGTTCTTATGTTCTACCGAGCGAGTGAAGCTTCGCAGCACATTGTGGAGATCTGCAGAGTGCGAGATACAGCACACGCTGCGTGCAGTATGACTTGGGTTTTGCCAGCCTCAGTTTACTCACCCCGGTCAGACCAATCTCGCGGTTTAACGTTCTGTTAACCGACCCACCGGAGTCCGGCAAGTTTATTTTGGTTTGGATTCGAGTTCTGTGCACCTGGAACTGGGGGAACGGAAGAAAGAAAGGCTTGCATTTCTATAGCACCTCTCACGACCACCGGACATTCCCAATGTGCTTTACAGCCAATGAAGTACTTTTGGAGTGCAGTCACTGTTGTAATGTAGGAAATAACAGCAGCCTATTTGTGCACAGCAAGCTACCAAAAACAATAATTTGATAATGACCAGATCATCTGTTGCACTGTGAGTGGCTTAGCCAGTCACGTGATGTTCACAAGACTCAATAAAACCCCGGCCAATTGGGTTCGGGGGATCCACGATGAGGTATGCAATTGTGAGCCTGGTAGATGAACCGGTAATGTTTAGTGTGATTGTTAAACCTTTGTTAATAAACCAACTAGTTCTGAATAGCAATGTGTTGCTATGAATTCTTAAGCAAAGAACCCATGAAGCAAATACATTACAGTGATGTTGATTGAGGGATAAATATTGGCCCAGGACACCGGGGATAACTTCTTCGAAATAGTGCCGTGCGATTTTTTACGTCCACCTGAGAGAGCAGATAGGGCCTCGGTTTAATGTCTCATCCGAAAAACGGCACCTCCGACAGTGCGGCGCTCCCTCAGCACTGCACTGGGAGTGTCAGCCTAGATTTTCTGCTCAAGTCTCTGGAGTGGGACCTGAACCCACAACCTTCTGACTCAGAGGCGAGAGAGTGCTGCCTTCTTGACTCGTGCAGTATAATGGCAACAGAATTGCCGCTCAATGCCAATTTCAAGGGGTTAGCCCGAATGGGCTTTAACGTGGCCAGGAGTCAGATCCCAGGCCCTCGTGAATTATATTACGGTAGAAACCAGTTAAGCTCTACGTAAGATCAGCCATAGAACCGTCCCAACTCTCTCATCTATTGTGTTTGTCACTCCACCATTAGCAGCCGTACCTTCAGCTGCCTCGGTACCAAGCTCTAGAATTCCTTCCGAAACCTCTCGGTCCCACTCACCCATCACCCACTGTGCTCGCTGACCTGCATTGGTTCCCGGCCCGTCAACACCTCGATTCAAATAATCTCACTCTTGTTTTCAAATCCCTCTGTGGCCTCACGCCCCCCTCGCTCCCCCCCCCCCCTCCCTCCCTATCTCCCCGACCTCCGAGATCTCTGCGTTCCTCCTATTCTGACCTCCAACTCATCCCTGGACCTCGAAGCTCTGGAATTCCCTCCCAAAAGCTCGTCGCCTCTCTCGCTCCTCCTTTTAGATGCTCCTTAAAACCTGTCTTTTAAAAAAAATATATATATATTTTATTCATATAACATTTTCACAATACATTGAAAAATAGTTCAGTACCTTACGGTCAGCAATTCCAAACAATTCGTTTGGACGCTGACAGCAGTTCCATACAACGCACTCGTGTGCATTTCATTTCAAGGTACAGTTTAGTACAATCCGTAAATCACGTTACATGTAGTACTGAGCAAATAAGGGTATTACATGGAGCAGATGAGAACAGGTTTGCATTACATTCCAGGATACATTTCAATACCGATCACGAATAAAACCTGTCTCTTTGACCAAGACTTTAACAGCACTGTGTGGGAGCACCTTCACCACACGGGACTGCAGCGGTTCAAGAAGGCAGCTCACCACCTACTCGTGGGCGATTAGGGATGGGCAATAAATGCCAGCCTTGCCAGCAACGTCCACATCCAACAAAAGAATAAAAATGAAAGCTTTTGGTCACCTGCCCTAATATCTCCTTATGTGGCTCGGTGTCAAATTCTGTTTGATAATCCTGTGAAGCACCTTGGGGCATTTTTCCAGTGAAAGGCGCCATGCAAATGCACTTTTTTGTTGTCTACAATTTATACCACGAGTGAAAGACTTGCCCCTGGGTTTAATACACAAGCAATTGTTCTTTGCAAATGGCTATAAATATGGTTTTAACTGCACACAGGGCTGAGATAAACTAATGCTGGCACCTGTTTGCAGGTGGGCGTTTTTTGCTGCTTGCGGCTGTTCCATTCAAACACTCGTTGTGTTGACACAATACACACGGGCTGCGCGTCACGTGATCCACTGCTGGCAGGAGCCGAGTGCTGAGCAGTAACATTACCTGCTGAGCACCGAGCGCTGTGAGCAGGAGCCGACGCTGGAGCTGGCGAGGGGACAAGACAGCGCTTCCCCCTTCCCCGTGACCGCTTCGAGGGGTGGTCCGGGACAGGTGACTCAGGGCTGAGACTTCCCTCGACCTCCTCCGCTCAGCTGCCCCACCGCCCTCCCGGTAAAAGCAGGTACGTTCCGTTTCACCGGTCATTTGAACAAATTGACTGCTCTCTTTCAAAGTTGCCGTGGCGTGTTTGCAGCCGTCCGCCTACGCCGGAGGTGGGGACCGGCCCGAAAGGGTGTAGGAGGCCGAGTCAATTGCGGTTTTCGAAGGAAATTAAAATTTGCAAAGTGACGGGGAGAGGGCGAGGGAGGGGGCAGGGTGGAGGGAGTGGGATTGGCTGAGGGGCTCTCGCAGAGAACCGGCACGGGCTCGAGGGGCCCGATGGCCTCCTTCTGTGCTGTAACCGCTCTGCGATTCGGTGATTCTATACCCTGCGTGCCGGAAGCAGAGATGCGTTTGGACGCTGAGTGCACGTGGCCGAGAATGTGCGCCAGGGTTTCTGTTCCTGAAGCATCCTGAGCCGATGTCCAGCACGCGGCCACTGCCATCGAGCCGCTAAAAACAGCGGCGGGCCCTGACTCCGTTAGGTGTGTCGAGGAGGCTCGAGCACGTGGGGAGATCCCGTCCGAACTGACCCCCATCCCGGACGGAATTCCTCATCGGCGCCAAGCCCCGAAACCTCCCTCGGGAGCCGGCGCCTCACAACTTGAGCCGCCTCGGGGAAATCCCCTCCGTGCCTTTCAGCTCTGCGCGGAGGGGTTTCCTGTACGGGCTGCTCCTGCACACTCTCCGCCTTGCCATCCTCGTCTGCCGTCCGGACACGCCACGGCGCACCATCTTGCCGCCCGGAGGAGGCGGGGGTCCCCGATGGAGCGCACTCTACGCGGGAGCCCTCCCCCTATCTATCAGGGGACTTGGCCTGGAGGGTGGTGCACGGAGCAGTCCCGTGCAATTAAGTTTTTAAGTCGGTTCACGGGCCTCCCAGGTCGCCTGCAATTTCTGCGGGGGGGCCTGAAGGAGTCTGTGTTCCACGCCTGCGCGCTGTGTGCGAGGTTGCAGCCCTGATTCCATTATTTGAAGGGGCTGCTCCATGATTTCTGGCTGCGCTTCAGCCCCACGCTCCCCGGGGGGGGGAGAGGGGGGCCGAACTTGGTGCAGGTTACGGCCGCAGCCGGCGAGGACCCGACGTGATTCCTCCGGCACCGCCCACCTGCCGTCCAGGTTCCGCCCGGCGCGAGATTGGCGGCGGAGAGGTCCGCCGGCGTGACGCCATGCCCGCCTGTGCCGGATGATGCAAATCGGCCATTTTGGTGAGGGACGCTGGCCTCAGGTCGACCTGCCGCCCGCCAGAAGGACCGCTGGCAAAAAGCAGGCGTGAGCTGGCCGTGAGTCGGGCGACAAGGGAGAAGGGTTGCACATCGCGGCGATGGTGCAGGTGCTCGGCCTTCAGCAGTGGGAACTGCTGGAAAAAAGTTCGGTGGATCTTGCTTTACTTTCTTGCTGATGGTCATGTTTAATTTGGATGTGATAAAAGCGACTGAAATGTGTCGAGGCTGATGGCAACATCTTCCTTTGACCTTGTTGAAAGACCTTCATTGAGAAGGCCAATGGCAAAGGCAAAATAATTATGAATAAGTGAAAAGTCACATTTTGTCCATCCAAGCTGGTTAGTTTAAAACTGAGATGAGGAGGGATTTCTTCTCTCAGAGGGTTGTAAATCTGTGGAATTCGCTGCCTCAGAGAGCTGTGGAAGCCGGGACAGTGAGTAGATTTTGGTGGTAAAAACAGAGAGACAGACTATTATCTGAATGGTGACAGATTAGGAAAAGGGGAGGTGCAAAGAGACCTGGGTGTCATGGTACATCAGTCATTGAAGGTTGGCATGCAGGTGCAGCAGGCGGTTAAGAAAGCAAATGGCATGTTGGCCTTCATAGCAAGGGGATTTGAGTACAGGGGCAGGGAGGTGTTGCTACAGTTGTACAGGGCATTGGTGAGGCCACACCTGGAGTATTGTGTACAGTTTTGGTCTCCTAACCTGAGGAAGGACATTCTTGCTATTGAGGGAGTGCAGCGAAGGTTCACCAGACTGATTCCCGGGATGGCGGGACTGACATATCAAGAAAGACTGGATCAACTGGGCTTGTATTCACTGGAGTTCAGAAGAATGAGAGGGGACCTCATAGAAACATATAAAATTCTGACGGGGTTAGACAGGTTAGATGCAGGAAGAATGTTCCCAATGTTGGGGAAGTCCAGAACCAGGGGTCACAGTCTAAGGATAAGGGGTAAGCCATTTAGGACCGAGATGCGGAGGAACTTCTTCACCCAGAGAGTGGTGAACCTGTGAAATTCTCTACCACAGAAAGTTGTTGAGGCCAATTCACTAAATATATTCAAAAAGGAGTTAGATGAGGTCCTTACTACTCGGGGGATCAAGGGGTATGGCGAGAAAGCAGGAATGGGGTACTGAAGTTGAATGTTCAGCCATGAACTCATTGAATGGCGGTGCAGGCTAGAAGGGCCGAATGGCCTGCTCCTGCACCTATTTTCTATGTTTCTATGTTTCTATGTTTCTATTTGAGACAGAAATAGACAGTTTCTTAACCGATAAGGGGTTATGGGGAGCGGGCAGGAAAGTGGACCCGAGTCCACGATCGGATCAGCCATGATCGTATTGAATGGCGGAGCAGGCTCGAGGGGCCGAATGGCCGACTCCTGCTCCTATTTCTTACGTTAATTCTGCGACACAGTCCTTCAAGAAGTTCTCAGGGAAGCACGACGTATCACATCGAGGGCGAGGGGGTTAGGGTTAGAATGATCTATTGTATGCCTGAGACAGCTGCAGACTCTGACAACATTTGGAAAAGGGTATAAAGTTACAGCTATTCGACTTTAGGGGCAGCGCGATTACAGAGCAAACTGAGGAAGGACGACGGTCAATAGAACACAGCGAGGGACAAGTGCCCGAGTGACTCAGTGGCATACCGTTGAACGACTAGACTAGACTGTCCCTATCGCCTTGTTAATGTGTCTTTCGTTGTACTGCAAGGAAACGACTTCATAAAATCTGTTCTGATTCATCACAAAAGACCTGTACCCAGCGTGCCTTGTTGTGGTGACCGACATAAGTCTATTCTGAGAGATGTAATTAATCGAATAACCCTCACAGCGATGGCCTGATGACCGTACCCATTATACAGTGCAGTCATATGTGGATGGAAAGATATTCCTGATAAAGCATATGACCCGAGGGGCAGATGTCTGTTTCTCATAAGGCCCCACACATGACATTAAAATCAGACACTCACCAAGAGAGGGTCAACAATGGAGTGTATTTACAAGTGCACAATAACAAAGGTTACAAAATATTATTACATGTACAAACATTTATACCACCAACACCCACCCCTCTCCCCAGCACCACCACCTCTCTTACCCCCCCATGGGGAACCATCTTGTCTTCCAGAGGAGGCGGGGGTCCCCAATGGAGTGCACTCTACACGGGAGTCCTCCCTCTATTTATTGGGGACTTGGCCTGGAGGGTGGTGCACGGAGCAGTCCCGTGCAATAAGTTTTTAAGTCGGTTCACGGACTCCCAGGCCGGTTGCAATTTTCTGCGGTCTGGAGGAGTCCGTGTTCCACGCGTATGTTCAGTGTGCGAGGTTGCAGCCCCTCTTCCAATATCTGAAGGGGGTTCCCCTCGATTTCTGGTTGCACTTCAGTCCCGCGCTCCTGATCTTTGGGCACCCTGTGCGGAGGGGAGCGGGCAGGTCCGAGGGCCTCCTCTTGGGACCGTTCCTGGGCCTGGCCAAGGGGGCCATCAGCCGGTCCAGGCAGCGGGCGGTCGAGGGGGTCATTCAGCCCGACTGGCTGCCTCTCTTCCACGCTTACATCCGAGCCAGGGTGTCCCTGGAGATGGAGCACGCGGTGCCCACCGGTACGCTCGCGGCCTTCCGCGAGAGGCGGGCGCCGGAGGGACTGGAGTGCATCATCACCCCCGGCAACCAAATTTTAATTTGATTGGTTTAAGATCCCAGTTGATTTGGAAATGTGTGGGTTCTGGTGCCCTTAGTAAAAAGCGGCACTTGATTTAATGTTCTATCTAAAATAGTTGTAGAGCTGTTGCACTGTGAGTGGCTTAGCCAGTCAGGTGATGTTCACAAGACTCAATAAAACCCCGGCCAGTTGGATTCGGGGGATCCACGATGGGGCAGGTGGTTGTGAGCCTGTTGGATGAACTGGTAATGTGTAGTGTGATTGTTGAAGCATTGGGCCCAAGTTTCCACAAGAAAAAAAACGGGCGCCCCTCCGAGCTGGGTGCCCGTTTTTCGCGCCTAAAACGGCGCCTAAAAAAATCCTCGGTATTCTCCACCTACTTACAGGTCCTCTGGCCCTCGGCGCAGCCAGCACGAGCTGTGGGGGGGGGGGGGGGCGGAGCCAGGTCCCGGCGCTGAAAACAGTGCCGGGACCTCTGCACGTGCGCGCTACAGTCGGCACGCAAGTGCAGTAGCTCCAGGCGCCGAACTGTGTGGGAGGGGCCCGAAGCACGCAGCCCCTAGCCCTGGCTGAATGGCCTCACTGGGGCTGCGTGAATAAGGCTCCTCCCACGGCCAGCTCCTGCTCCCCCCGCCGACCAGACCCGACCCGACACCCGCTCCCCCCCCCCCCCACCCCGACCAGACCCGACCCGACACCCGCTTCCCCCCCCCCCGACTGACCCGACCCGACCCGCGCTCCTGTTCCCCGACCTGACCCGCCCCCCCCCTCCCCCCAACCCCCCCACTGGACCCGACTCCCGACTCCCGGACTGGATCCGATCCGACCTGGCCTCTCCTTTCCCCACCCCCCCCCCCTCTCTCTCTCCCTCCCTCCCCTCTCTCTCTCTCTCCCTCCCTCCCCTCTCTCTCTCTCCCTCCCTCCCCTCTCTCTCTCTCTCTCTCCCTCCCTCCCCTCTCTCTCTCTCTCCCTCCCTCCCCCTCTCTCCCTCTCTCCCTCCCTCCCTCCCTCTCTCTCCCTCCCTCCCTCCCTCTCTCTCTCTCTCCCTCCCTCCCCTCTCTCTCTCTCTCTCCCTCCCTCTCTCTCCCTCTCTCCCTCCCTCCCTCCCTCCCTCGCTCTCCCTCCCTCCCTCCCTCTCTCTCTCTCTCTCTCTCTCTCCCTCTCTCTCTTTCTCTCTCTCTCCCCCCCCTCCTCCCGCTCAGCAGCACGAACGGGTGCAGAATTCTCCCTGGCTGAAGCACTTTCACACAGGTAGGAAGATGGTTTATTTAATCTTTTCTTTGCTTATAAATGTTTATTCAGGTTGGATTTATTTGTATAATATTTGTATTAGTATAAATAAGGATTTATTGTCAAATTTAATGAGTTCCCTTCCCCCCCACCTCATTCTGGCCGCCTAATTTGTAACCTGCGCCTGATTTTTTAATGTGTAGAACAGGTTTTTTTCAGTTCTACAAAAATCTTCACTTGCTCCATTCTACTTTAGTTTGGAGTACGTTTTCACTGTGGAAACTTTCAAATCAGGCGTCAGTGGCCGGACACGCCCCCTTTTGAAGAAAAAATTCTGTTCTAAACTAGAACTGTTCTACCTGACTAGAACTGCAGAAAAAAAAATGTGGAGAATTGCGATTTCTAAAATAGTCCATTCTCCACCAGTTGCTCCTAAAAATCAGGCGCAAATCATGTGGAAACTTGGGCCCATTGTTACTAAACCAACTAGTTCTTAATAGCAATGTGTTGCTATGAATTCTTAAGCAAAGAACACATAAAGCAAATACTTTACAGCATCCCACTGGGCAACCTGTGCATTTTAAAGGGGCCACAATCTGATGAGATACGTAGCTGGCTCGATGCCTTTGGTCTGGCGGTGATGTCAATGAATTGTACGTCACCTGCTCCCAAGTCTCTCCCCACCTCCCCGGACTCGTACTGCGATTCCACGGGCTTTGGCTGCCCTCCAGCCCCTCATCCGAATGCTCATTCCTCGTTTGGAGTTTAGACAGTGTAGGTCGACTGTTCCACCATGGAAGTCATCACGGTTGTGCCCAATCCTGCCCTCACCTGACATCCACATGTACCCTTTCCAGCGTGAACCACTGGGTAACGTTCGGAGGGAAGGAAGGAAGGAGGGAGGAAAGCATAGAAACATAGAAAATAGGTGCAGGAGTAGGCCATTCGGCCCTTCGAGCCTGCACCACCATCCAATAAGATCATGGCTGATCATTCACCTCAGTACCCCTTTCCTGCTTTCTCTCCACATCCCTTGATCCCTTTAGCCGTAAGGAAGGGAGGGAGGGAAGAAGGGAGGGAGTGAGGAAGGAAGGAAGGAGGAAGGAAGTAAGGGAAGACAGAAAGAAAAGGAGGGAGGGAGGGAGAAAGGAAGGAATGAAGGGAGGAAGGGAAGGAATGAAGGAGGAAAGGAGGGATGGAGGGAGGAAGTAAGTGAGTAAGGAGGAAGGAAGGGAGGAAAGAAGTAAAGATAGAAAGAAAGTAAGAACGAAAGAAACGAGGCCATTCTGTGCCCACGACCGAGTGTCTCACTCTCGCAGATAATTCCATGCCTTTCTTGGACTGCAGTCAAAACCTTTTGCATTTCTTTTGTCTGTTCCTGCCGCCGACCAGAAGGCCCTCCATGTGAGCATGTACTATGACACAGAACCGGTCAACCTGGGTCTCCACTGCCCCTCCCAACCGTCGCTGTGGCAAGTGAAGCACAGGGTTCTGTGGGACATCGAGCTGCCAAGAAAGACATATATAAAGTGACTATCTCTGTACAATGGGCCCTGGTAGCAAAATGACTCCATTCAAGGTAAGGGTTCCTCTTCAAAGGAGGTCTGCTGGCCAGACCCTCTCGCTAAAGGGGCTGTGATTAGGATGTTCTCTCGAATGGGGACCCAATGAAATTATTCCCTCTGAAAAGGGCTTATTGATGAAGGACATCACAATGACTTGACACCCTCTCTAGAGGGGGTCCAATTGGCAAAGCATCTCCTACAGAAAAGCTTCCAAGGACGAAGGGTGTGGGATATATCCGAGTGTTATAGTGAGGGGTGTGGGGTATATCAGTGTTACAGTGAGGGGTGTGGGGTATATCAGTGTGTTACAGTGAGGGGTGTGGTATATATCCGAGTGTTATAGTGAGGGGTGTGGGGTATATCAGTGTGTTACAGTGAGGGGTGTGGTATATATCCGAGTGTTATAGTGAGGGGTGTGGGGTGCATCAGTGTTACAGTGAGGGGTATGGGGTATATCAGAGTGTGTTACAGTGAAGGGTGTGGGGTATGTCAGAGAGTGCTACAGTGAGGGGTGCGAGGTATATCAGTGTTACAGTGAGGGGTGTGGGGTATATCAGAGTGTTACAGAGGGGTGTGGGGTATGTAAGAGTGTTACAGTGAGGGATGTGGGGTATATCAGTGTTACAGTGAGGGGTGTGGGGTTTATCAGAGTGTTACAGTGAGGGGTGTGGGGTTTATCAGAGTGTTACAGTGAGGGGTGTGGGGTATATCAGTGTTACAGTGAGGGGTGTGGGGTATATCAGAGTGTTACAGTGAGGGATGTGGGGTATATCAGTGTTACAGTGAGAGATGTGGGGTATATCAGTGTTACAGTAAGGGGTGTGGGGTATATCAGTGTTATAGTGAGGGGTGTAGGGTATATCAGAGTGTTACAGTGAGGGATGTGGGGTATATCAGTGTGTTAAAGTGAGGGGTGTGGGGTATATCAGTGTTACAGTGAGGGGTGTGGGGTATATCAGAGTGTTACAGTGAGGGATGTGGGGTATATCAGTGTTACAGTGAGGAGTGTGGGGTATATCAGTGTTACAGTGAGGGATGCGAGGTATATCAGTGTTACAGTGAGGGGTGTGGGGTATATCAATGTTACAGTGAGGGTTGTGGGGTATATCAGAGTGTTACAGTGAAGGGTTTGGGGTATAGCAGTGTTACAGTGAGGGGTGTGTTGTATATCAGTGTTACAGTAAGAGGTGTGGGGTATATCAGTGTTACAGTGAGGGGTGTGGGGTATATCAGTGTTACAGTGAGGGGTGTGGGGTATATCAGTGTTACAGTGAGGGGTGTGGGGTATATCAGATTGTTACAGTGAGGTGTGTGGGGTATATCAGTATTACAGTGAGGGGTGTGGGGTAAATCAGCGTTACAGTGAGGGGTGTGGGGTATATCAGTGTTACAGTGAGGGGTGTGGGGTATATCAGTGTTACAGTGAGGGGTGTGGGGTATATCAGTGTTACAGTGAGGGGTGTGGGGTATATCAGTGTTACAGTGAGGGGTGTGTGGTATATCAATGTTACAGTGAGGGGTGTGGGGTAAATCAGTGTTACAGTGAGGGGTGTGGGGTATATCAGTGTTACAGTGAGGGGTGTGGGGTATATCAGTGTTACAGTGAGGGGTGTGGGGTATATCAATGTTACAGTGAGGGGTGTGGCATATACCATTGTCACAGTGAGGGGTGTGGCGTATATCAGTGTCACAGTGAGGGGTGTGGGGTATATCAGTGACTCTTTTTATTCCAACTCCTTTTATCTGCAATTATATCATAATAACGTTCCTGCTGCTCAACGTGCCTTCACTCTATCGATCTGTTGAGTTTTGCACGCTGCGCTTTGGCCCATCACCCAGCTTGGATGCAGTCAGGTAAGCTTCATAAATTAGACGCATTGCTAGCACCTTTTATGTGCTTGAATCTGTGGAGCTAATTTTACAACTACTTAATATTAATGAGGTGGAAAATGGGAACCAAAGTCGCTGATAGACTTGGCACCATGTTGCAGGGGAGTGGTTGTTCCCCTGTCGGAAGATTCAACAGCCTCTCTCTGCACAGCAAGATCCCACAAGCAGCGAGCGGGATGAAAGACTGGCTGACTCGCTTTTAGTGACGGTGGCTGAGGGATACGTGCTGGCCCCAGGACACTGGGGGATTGCAGGGGGCGGAGAATTTCCATTGCCTCCTTCGAAACAGAGGCAGCGGGATCATTAACGTCCGCCTGGTAGGGGAGGTGTGGGCGGGCAGGTGGGGGACTCGGTTTAACTCCTCATCCGAACGTCGGCACATAAACGGTTACTGCACAAGATGAAAAACTCACGGGGCTGGGGGTAGTACGATGGGCCTGAAATCCTGGCTTCCGCAGGTCCGTACGGAGTGTGTACGGATCCGGGAAGGCATCGCAAATGTCGGTTTTCCGATCTGTCAAGTTCTGGCTTGACAGATCCTCCTCATCCCCACAGCTAGGACATTCGCGTGGGCAAGCTTGCGGCATTTACCCATCTCTTGCCCAGCGAATGTCCTTAAAACACTTGCGCCTGGTAAAAGCATATCCTACTTTTTACCAGCGTAAGAGTTTTAAAACATATAAAAAAGCATATAAAGATAAAATTTAAAAACACCTTTTTCTGTTAAAACCCTGCCCACTAAGCAAAGTTTATTTTAACCCTAATTTCAAAACTTTTTTAAATATCCGAAAAATACTTTTTTTTTCTAACACATTTATTAACTTTAATTTAAATTAATGTTAAATATGTGGGGGGGTTTTATTTGTGTTTAGGTGTTTTCGGGGGGGGTGGGTTCTCATTCATAATAATGAGAACTTGTACTTACGGAGCTACCATTATTATGAATGAGAAAATACTTTACCTTGATTGGGTGTCCAGGCCCACGTGACTCCAGCCCCAGCTCTATGTCCGTTCAGACGTGCACGTGCTCCAATGCGCATCTCTTAGGTGTAAAACCGAAATCGCTGGTGGGCGCCTGAGCTAAAGGTAAGTGTGTATCTTTTCGATTCTTTTCAGGCGTCCGCCTGCGGGAAGCCCAGAACCGGGATTTCAGTGCCAATAGCATGGATAGAGGATTGGCTAACTAACAGAAAACAGAGAGTCGGGATCAACGGGTCATTTTCCAGTTGGCAAACAGTAACTAGTGGGGTGCCGCAGGGATCAGTGCCGGGGCCTCAACTATTTACAATCGATATTATCATCATCATAGGCAGTCCCTCTTAAAATGAGTCCTTAGGTGGCTGAACAGTCCAATACGAGAGCCACAGTCCCTGTCGCAGGTACAGATAGTCGTTGAGGGAAGGGGTGGGTGGGACAGGTTTGCCGCACGCTCCTTCCACTGCCTGCGCTTGGTTTCTACATGTTCTTGGCGACGAGACTCGAGGTGCTCAGCGCCCTCCCGGATGCACTTCCTCCACTTAGGGCGGTCTTTGGCCAGGGGCTCCCAGGTGTCGGTGGGGATGTTGCACTTTATCAGGGAGGCTTTGAGGGTGTCCTTGAAACGTTTCCTCTGCCCACCTTGGGCTTGCTTGCAGTGAAGGAGTTCCGAGTAGAGCACTTGCTTTGGGGGTCTAGTGTCTGGCATGCGGACAATGTGGCCCAACCAGCAGAGCTGATCAAGTGCTTCAATACTGGGGATGTTGGCCTGGTCGAGGACACTAACGTTGGTGCGTCTGTCCTCCCAGGGGATTTGCAGGATCTTGCGGAGACATCGCTGGTGGTATTTCTCCAGTGATTTGAGGTGTCTACTGTATATGGTCCATGTCTCTGAGCGATACAGGAGGATTGGCTAACTAACAGAAAACAGAGAGTCAGGATCAATGAGTCCTTTTCCGGTTGGCAAACAGTAACTAGTAGGGTGCCGCAGGGATCAGTGCTGGGGCCTCAGCTATTTACAATCTATATTAATGACTTGGATGAAGGGACCGAGTGTAATGCAACTAAGTTTGCTGATGATACAAAGATAGGCGGTGTGAGGAGGACACCAAGAATCTGCAAAAGAATATAGATAGGTTAAGTGAGTGGGCAAAAATTTGGCAGATGGAGTATAATGTGAGGTTATCCACTTTGGTAGGAAGAATAAAAGAGCAAATGATTATTTAAATGGAGAAAGACTACAAAATGCTGCGGTATAGAGGAATCTGGGGGTCCTTGTACTTGAAACATAAAAAGTTAGTATGCAGGGATAGCAAGTAATTAGGAAGGCAAATGTAATGTTGGCCTTTATTGCAAGGGGTTGGAGCATAAAAGTAGGGAGTCTTGCTACAACTGTACAGGGTATTGGTGAGGCCACACCTGGAGTACTGCGTACAGTTTTGGTCTCCTTATTTAAGGAAGGATATACTTGAATTGGAGGCTGTTCAGAGAAGGCTCACTCGGTTGATTCCTGAGATGAAGGGATTGTCTTATGGAGGAAAGGTTGAGCAGGTTGGGCCTGTACTCATTGGAGTTTAGAAGAATGAGAGGTAATCTTATTGAAACATATAAGATTCTGAGGGGGCTGGACAGGGTAGATGCAGAGAGGATGTTTCCCCTAGTGGGGGAATCTAGAACTAGGGGGCATAGTCTCAGAATAAGGGGTCGCCCATTTAAAATGGAGATGAGGAGGAATTTCTTCTCTCAGAGGGTCGTGAATCTGTGGAATTCTCTGCCCCAGAGAGCTGTGGAGACCGAGTCATTGAATATACTTACTTCGTTGGGTGTAAAGTGCTTTGGGACGTCCGGTGGTCGTGAAAGGCGCTATATAAATGCAAGTATTTATTTTTTCTTTATATTCAAGGCGGAGATAGACAGATTTGTGAATGATAAGGGAGTCAAGAGTGATGGGGAGCAGGCAGGGAAGTGGAGTTGAGGCCAAGGTCAGATCAGCCATGATCTTATTGAATGGCAGAGCAGGCTCGAGGGGCCGAATGGCCGACTCCTGCTCCTATTTCTTAATAAAGGACTTGAAACCCCTCGACCTTTTAGCTCAGAGGTGGGTGTGTTCTACACATAAAAAACATTAAATGGAGAATATATCTTGCCAAGCTGAAAGGGCCTTTTACAGCTTGAGCGAACGTTGTCTCCTGCAATAGGAAAGACAATTAGTAGCAGACTCCAGCAACCCGTGACTTGTTTCCTCGTGCGCTGCGACACAGATTTATAAATAATTGTGAGCAGGTAGCAATTGTGTAAGCTGCCGTCTGCATCAATCACAGCCCGCCGTGTTCCTTTCGCCTGCCGGACATGATTTATTTTTTTTGATGGCAATGTTAGGGAAAGGATTGGCAATGTTCTGGGAGATAGCAACGAAATGCCTGGGGTCGAAAGGTCAGAGCTCACCAACCAGCTCTGCTTTGCGAGCTGCCCCTTCTCAACCTCACCCAGCCAGCCATTGTTTTATTATCGTTCTTCAGGATGTGGGCGTCGCTGGCAAGGCCGGCATTTATTGCCCGTCCCTAATTGCCCCTCGAGAAGGTGGTGGTGAGCCCCCTTCTTGAACCGCTGCAGTCCGTGTGGTGAAGGTGCTCCCACAGTGCTGTTAGGGAGGGAGTTCCAGGATTGTGACCCAGCGACGATGAAGGAACGGCCGATATATTTCCGGCAGGATTCCCCTCCACACACACCTCACTCTTTTCCTCACACAGCACAATCCTGTTCTCCCCCTCTCCTCCCCTCCCCTCCCCTCTCTTCCTCCTCTCCTCTCCCATCCCATCTCCTCCCCTCCCCTCTCCTCCTCTCCCTTCCTCTTCCCTCCCCTCTCTTCCTCCTCTCCTCCTCTCCTCCCCTCACCCCTCTCCTCTCCTCCCCTCTCCTCCCTCCCCTCCCCTCCCCTCCCCTCTGCTCCCCTCCCCCTTTCCTCCCCTCTCCCCTCCTCTCCCCTCTCTCCTCCCCTATCTCCCTCCCCCCTCCCCTCCTCTCCCCTATCCTCCCCTCTCCTTCCCTCCCTTCTCTCCCCTCTCCTCCCCTTTCCCCACCCCTCCCCTTCCTCTCAGCAGTGAATTGGCCGGGAGTCAGGGCCTCAATATTTAAGCGGGGCCTGGGAGTCGAATGGCTCCAGACCTCGGTATGTGAGGTTGTCGCCTGCCCAGACCCGCACCCTGGCACAGCCCGATCCCCTCCTGTTTCTCCGGGTGTCTCTACCTCTGTACCCCAGGCTCTGTGCATCTCTCTGGCTCCGTGTCCTGCCTTAGTGTCAGAAGTTGAGTTTGACCGGGATTTGTGCGTGCTTTCTCTCCCCTTGAGCTGCCACTTGGTGGGCTTTGCTGCTTCGGGATGAGCGCCCTCTCCCAGATGCCGCGAATGGCAGGGATGCGATAAGGCTATTTGACTGGGGAGGGCATCGCAGCTACATTTGATCCTGTTCTTCACACCACCTTGCAGCAGGGGGAGTGGGACTAAGTGGAGAGTTCTTTCATACAGCCAGCACAGGCGTGATGGGCTGAACGGCTTCCTGTTGTGCGGTAATATTCTAACGACTCCAGCAACTTGTTGTCTGTGACACGATTTCCATCGCTCCGCCATTGGCGGCCGCTCCTTCAGCTACCTTGATCCCAAGCTCTGGAATTCCCTCCCGCCTCTCCCTCCTCCTTTAAGACGCTGCTTAAAACCTGTTATGTCTGTAATGGACTTATGAATGACTCCACGAGGCAATGTGTTGTACTCAAACTGTAGTGACCTTGGTCCTTTACTCGTAACTCCAGAGAGAGGCACAAGCATGGTGAGCAGCCTTTTATACTGGGCCCTGCACACCTATGCAGGTGGCCCTCAGGTCTCCCACCGCAGTGCCCCCTGGTGGACAGCCTCTGCCACAGGGGCAGGAAACCCCGGTCTCCACCAGTTGCACCCTCTAGTGGTGCCAGCCTAGTATAAACACAGTGTAAACCTTATTGATAGTACATCAGGTAACAAGTCTCCATCTTATGCAACTATACAGTGACTACACAGAGAGTATATCTACAGTGTGCATATATAACAAAACCGACCTCTTTGACCGAGCTAGTGGTCACCTGTCCTGTTTTCCCCTTACGTGGTTCGGTGTCAAATTCCTTCCACTCATCGCTCCTGTGACGTCTTGCGCCCTGGGATGTTTTACTGCCCTAACAGCACGATCTAAATGCAAGCTGTATTTGTGACACTCTTCGAGGGCATTGCACGTGGCGAGGCAGTTTATAAAACTGCAAGCTGGTCCTTCCTCTGCACAAAATACAGCGCGCTGGGAAAAGCAAGAATCAAACGGTCTCTGAGGGAATCGCAAACTGCACAATCTTCGGAAAATAGTACAATCAATGCCTCCCCGGCAGGCAGCTGTTTGGTTCACAGAGATTGCCAGTGCTGTTTGCGTCGTTCAGTCTGTGCATATCTTGGTCGCACAGGACATTTGGAAAGCAGTGACAGGATCGGACCAAGTCAGCATGGATTTATCAAAGGGAAATCATGCTTGACGAATCTTCTGGAATTTTTTGAGGATGTAACTAGCAGAGTGGACAAGGGAGAACCAGTGGATGTGGTGTATTTGGACTTTCAAAAGGCTTTTGACAAGGTCCCGCACAAGAGATTGGTGTGCAAAATCAAAGCACATGGTATTGGGGGTAATGTACTGACTTGGATAGAGAACTGGTTGGCAGACAGGAAGCGGAGAGTCGGGATAAACAGGTCCTTTCAGAATGGCAGGCAGTGACTGGAGTGCCGCAGGGCTCAGTGCTGGGACCCCAGTTCTTTACAATATACATTAACGATTTAGATGAAGGAATTGAGTGTAATATCTCCAGGTTTGCGGATGACACTAAACTGGGTGGCGATGTGAGCTGTGAGGAGGACGCTAAGAGGCTGCAGGGTGACTTGGACAGGTTAGGTGAGTGGGCCAATGCATGACAGATGAAGTATAATGTGGCTAAATGTGAGGTTATCCATTTTGGGGGCAAAAACACGAAGGCAGAATATTATCTGAATGGAGGCAGATTAGGAAAAGGGGAGGTGCAACGAGACCTAGGTGTCATAGTTCATCAGTCACTGAAAGTGGGCATGCAGGTACAGCAGGCAGTAAAGAAGGCAAATGGTATGTTGACCTTTATAGCTAGGGGATTTGAGTATAGGAGCAGGGAGGTCTTACTGCAGTTGTACAGGGCCTTAGTGGGGCCTCACCTGGAATATTGTGTACAGTTTTGGTTTCCTAGTCTGAGGAAGGACTTTCTTGCTATTGAGGGAGTGCAGCAAAGGTTCACCAGACTGATTCCAGGGATGGCTGGACTGACATATGAGGAGAGACTGGATCAACTGGACCTGTATTCACTGGAGTTTAGAAGGATGAAAGGGGATCTCATAGAAACGTGTAAGATTCTGACGGGACTGGACAGGTTAGATGGGGGAAGAATGTTCCCGATGTTGGGGAAGTCCAGAACCAGGGGACACAGTCTTAGGATAAGGGGTAAGCCGTTTAGGACTGAGATGAGGAGAAACTTCTTCACTCAGAGAGTTGTTAACTTGTGGAATTCCCTACCGCAGAGAGTTGCTGAGGCCAGTTCATTGGATATATTTAAGAGGGAGTTAGATATGGCCCTTACAGCTAAAGGGATCAAGGGGTATGGAGAGAAAGCAGGAAAGTGGTACTGAGGTGAGTGATCAGCCTTGATCTTATTGAATGGCGGTGCAGGCTCGAAGGGCCGAATGGCCTACTCCTGCACCTATTTTCTATGTTTCTGTGACATTCGCTCAGGTTCCTCCCCGACACTGCTCCACTACCGCAACTTCCAGTTCTACTCTGTTTCTATTCCCACACTCCCAATCTCATCCCACCCCGTGCCCCCTGCACCAACCCACCCTCTTACCCTCCCCCCCCCCCACCTCCACTCCTCCAGTGTTCCCCGTTGTACTGTATTTGGGTTCTTTGCTTAAGAATTCATAGTGTAATGTACGCACCAGGGAGTATGCTCAAAGGTTTGTACAGCTGTTGAGTTGTGAGTGTCTTAGCCAGTCACGTGATGTTCAGAAGACTCAATAAAACCCCAGCCAGTTGGGTTCGGGGGATCCACGGTGAGACAGGTGGTTGTGAGCCTAGCGGATGAACTATTAATCTGTCGAGTGATTATTAAACCTTTTGCTAATAATCATCATCATAGGCAGTCCCTCGAAATCGAGGGAGACTTGCTTCCACTCTAAAAGTGAGTTCTCAGGTGACTGAACAGTCCAATACGGGAATTACAGTCTCTGTCGCAGGTGGGACAGACAGCGGTTGAGGGAAAGGGAGGGTGGGGAGCCTGGTTTGCCGCACGCTCCTTCTGCTGCCTGCACTTGCTTTCTGCATGCTCTCGGCGATGAGACTCGAGGTGCTCAGCGCCCTCCCGGATGCACTTCCTCCACTTAGGGCGGTCTTTGGCCAGGGACTCCCAGGTGTCGGTGGGGGATGTTGCACTTTATCAGGGAGGCTTTGAGGGTGTCCTTGAAACATTTCCTCTGCCCACCTTTGGCTCGTTTGCCGTGAAGGAGTTCCGAGTAGAGCGCTTGCTTTGGGAGTCTCGTGTCGGGCATGCGAACAATGTGGCCCACCCAGCGGAGCTGGTCGAGTGTGGTCAGTGCTTCGATGCTGGGGATGTTGGCCTGGTCAAGGACGCTAATGTTGGTGTGTCTGTCCTCCCAGTGCTGCTATGAATTCTTGAGCAAAGATCCCATGAAGCAAATACATTACACACAGCAACACATTGCTAATAAGAACAAGTTGGTTTATTAGCAAAAGGTTTAACAATCACACTACACATTACCAGTTCATCCACTAGGCTCACAACAGCATACCTCATCGTGGATGACCTGGACCCAACTGGCTGGGGTTTTATTGAGTCTTGTGAACATCACGTGACTGGCTAAGCCACTCACAATGTAACAGTTCGACAAACCTGTGAGTATGTTCACAGGCGCATACATTTCACCCGTAATGATTTTTTGGCCCCGCGGTCACTTTTACGGACAATTTAAAAACCAGCTCACTGGCTGTACAGGACCCCTAGAGCGCTGCTTAAAGGGAACACTGCACCCATCCACCCCCCCCCACCCCGCCCCCCCAGCTCCCCCTCTACCGCGGTTGCTTATTCGGGTTGGCGATGAATTTTCATCGGAGCCAACATCAGAACGAAGTCTGATGTCACCATGGCAGCTGGGGGGATTTAAATTCAATTAATTCAATGCATCTAGAATTTTTAAAACGGCTAGTATCAGTATCATCATCATAGGCAGTCCCTCGGAATCGAGGAAGACTTGCTTTCACCCTAAAAGTGAGTTCTCAGGTGACTGAACAGTCCAATACGGGAATTACAGTCTCTGTCACAAGTGGGGCCGACAGTGGCTGTGAAGGAAAGGGAGGGTGGGAGGAGGAGAGCGTGCCGGGAGATCTCAGAGATGCAGCGATCGTGACCATCTTTAAAAAAAAGGGGACAAGTCCGACTGCGGCAACTACAGAGGGACCTCCCTGTTATCAGCCACTGGGAAAATCGTCGCTAGAATCCTCCTTCTCCCTGTGGCCGAGGAGTTCCTCCCGGAGTCACAGTGCGGATTTCGTCCCCTACGGGATACACCGGACATAATTTTTGCAGCCCGACAGCTGCAGGAAAAATGCAGGGAACAGCGCCAGCCCTTGTACACAGTATCAGTAATGGCGACCACGAAACTACCAGATTACCGCAAAAACACAACTGGTTCGCTAATGCCCCTTTAGGGAAGGAAATCTGCCGCCCTTACCCGGTCTGGCCGATATCTGACTCCAGAACCACAGCGATGGGGTCGACTCTTAACTGTCCCCTCTGAAATGGCCCAGCGAGACGCTCCGTTGTACCAAACCCGCTACGACAAAGTCAGCGCTGTGTGGGAGCACCTTCACCACACGGACTGCAGCGGTTCAAGAAGGCGGCTCACCACCAGGTTCTCAAGGGGCGATTAGGGATGGGCAATAAATGCCGGCCTTGCCAGCGACACCCACATCCCGTGAACGAATAAATAAGATAAAAAATGCTCCAGGTGGATAGGGAGGAGGTTGCAGGAAAACCCAGAGCTACGTGCCCTCGAAATCCTCCCTTTCCTCTCCTCCTCCTGCGCTGCCTCCTCCCTGGTATCAGCCTTGCCATCGCTCGGGGGACATCCCACATGCAACGACGGGTAATTGTAACCCCCCCAACCACGCGTGGGTTTGTGTCGGGTGAGAGGTTAAGATTTCAAAACCACCTTGATACTTTTTTAACGGAGGCAGGACGGAGGGGTGGGCAGCCAATCAGCTCTCAGGAGGCGGGTCGGTCGGTGAGAGCATTTAAGGAGGCCGCGTGGCTCCATTTTAATAAGCTTCTTATTTTTAACCTGTGCCGGACAGGTCTCCCGGGCCTCAAATCTCAGACCACCGATCAGGCTGGCTGTCGAGTGGGAAACCAGCAGAGAACAATTCAAAAGACAACCTGTAGACAGGGAAACTTGTACTTCTGGGATTCCCGTCCACAACTCTTCCCCTCCAAACAAGCAGCCCCATAAACATCAGGCTCTTTGAAATCTGACTTTGCTCAGTGGGCAGCACCCTCGCCTCTGGGTCAGAAGGTTGTGGGTTCAAGTCCCACTCCAGAGACTTGAGCACAAAAATCCAGGCTGACACTCCCAGTACAGTGCTGAGGGAGCGCCGCACTGTCGGAGGGGCAGTGCTGAGGGAGTGCAGCACTGTCGGAGGGGCAGTACTGAGGGAGTGCCGCATTGTCGGAGGGGCAGTGCTGAGGGAGCGCCGCACTATCGGAGGGGCACTGCTGAGGGAGCGTCGCACTGTCGGAGGGGCAGTGCTGAGGGAGTGCCGCACTGTCGGAGGGGCAGTACTGAGGGAGCACCGCACTGTCGGAGGGGCGGTGCTGAGGGAGTGCTGCACTGTCGGAGGGGCAGTGCTGAGGGAGCGCCGCACTGTCGGAGGTGCTGCCTTTCGGATGAGACGTTAAACCGAGGCCCACGTCTGCCCTCTCAGGTGGCTATAAAAGATCCCATGGCCACTATTTCGAAGAAGAGCAGGGGGAGTTATCCCCGGTGCCCTGGGGCCAATATTTATCCCTCAATCAACATAACAAAAACAGATGATCTGGTCATTATCACATTGCTGTTTGTGGGAGCTTGCTGTGCGTAAATTGGTTGCCCCGTTTCCCACATTACAACAGCGACTACACTTCGAAAAAGTGATTAATTGGCTGTAAAGCTCTTTAGAATGTCCGGCGGTTGTGAAAGGCGCTATATAAATGCAAGTCTTTCTTTCTAATATCCTGCTGAGCAAAAATCTATTGCTTCTTGGTTCTGAAAATGACTCTCTGAGCTGGCATCTGCTGCTTTTCTGCGCGAGAGAGATCCACACGTCAACCGCACTGTGCAGGAAGAATCGATTCCTAACTGCTCCCCGTCTCTGATTTTAAGGCCCTGCCCCTTCACCTAGACTCGGCCCACCGACAGAAAGAGCGCTTTAAAGCCAATGAAAGTACTTTTGGAGTGCAGTCACTGTTGCAATGTGGGAAACGCGGCAGCCTAATTTGCGCACAGCAAGCTCCCACAAACAGCAATGTGATAATGACTTGTGTTTTTTTTCAGTGATATTGATTGAGGGATAAATATTGGCCCCAGGACACCGGGGAGAACTCCCCCTGCTCTTTTTCGAAATAGTGGCTGTGGGATCTTTTACATCCACCTGAGAGGGCAGACGGGGCCTCGGTTTACACTGCACTCTAGAGCGTGCAGAAACCAAGCGCAGGCAGCGGAAGGAGCGTGCGGCAAACCAGTCCCTCAACCACTGTCTGTCCCACCTGTGACAGAGACTGTGGCTCTCGTATTGGACTGTTCAGCCACCGAAGGACTGATTTTGAAGAGTGGAAGCAAGTCTTCCTCGAGGGACTGCCTCTGATGATGATGATGGCTCCAAAAGTACTTCATTGGCGGCGAAGCGCTTTGAGATATCCGGTGGCTGTGACAGGTGCTATAGAAATGCGAGGCTTTAAGGCGGGTAGGCTTCGGAATGCGAATTTAAGTGGCGCCAATGTTCGGGGCTGACCGATTGCACGGTGGCCGATCCCAGCGCTGCCTAACAGGGTCCCGCCGACAGCGCGAGGGATATCTGTCCCTTGTTGTGTTCCGCCTGTGACCGTTCTCTAAACATCTCTTTCAGCAGCTTTCAACCTCGCTGGCGCAGAGATGATAAGATCGAGACACTGGCACAGCAGGAAAGTGCAGGTGTGTTCTTCCCCAACACCCCCTCCTCTCCCGCCCCTTCAATACCATGGGAATATGGACATGTCAGCTGTGGAACAAACAGTGATTTATGACGGTCGGAGTGTTCAACTGCTAATCTGCAGTGGATCGGGGAGAAAGATTTGTTTCCTATGTTTGCAGCTTGCGATTTTCTCACAGGAATTTCCCGGTTGAGAAGAGTGAGATTTAGATTTATAAGGCGCCATATAAGTGGAGTTGAGGCCAAGATCAAATCAGCCGCGATCTTATTGAATGGCGGAGCAGGCTCGAGGGGCCAAATGGCCGACTCCTGCTCCTATTTCTTATGTTCTTATGTTCATTACGACCGGACGTCTCAAAGCGTTTTACAGCCAATGAAGTACTTTTGGAGTGCGGTCACTGTTGTAATGCGGGAAACGCGGCAGCCAATTTGCGCACAGCAAGATCCCACCAACAGCAATGTGATAATGACCCAGATAATCTGTTTTTTTTGTTATGTTGATTGAGGGATAAATATTGGCCCCGGGACACCGGGGATAACTCCCCTGCTCTTCTTTGAAATAGTAGCCGTGGGATCTTTTACGGCCACCCGAGAGAGCAGATGCGGCCTGGGTTTAACGTCTCATCTGAAAGGTGGGCACCTCCGACAGTGCGGCGCTCCCTCAGCACTGCACTGGGAGTGTCAGCCTGGATTTTTGTGCTCGAGTCCCTGGAGTGGGACTTGAACCCACGACCTTCTGACTCCGAGGCGAGAGAGCGTGCTGCCCACTGAGGCGCGGCTGACTATAGGCCTCAGCTAAAAGCCGTCTCGCTTCGCGGCCAGACGGGAAACGAAGGTCTAACAGGTTGGCCCCTCGGGGCGAGGGGGAGCCGGGACAAACAACAGCAGCCAGCACGGAGGAGCACGGAGCCTTTGTGTTGTACTTGTGCTGTGGATGTGGGCCACGCTGGCACGAACACATTCCTAGTTGCCCTGAGGGGACAGCGTTGAGCCGTCACGTGACCCTTTGCCGTGATCACTCACTGCGCCACTATCAAACACATAGCGTGAGACTGAAACCCTGGCAGTACTACGTCAAGGGGCCATCAGTCACCGCTCCCCTCAAGGACTTCGATGAAAAGAAAACGAAAGGACTTGCATTTCTCTAGCGCCTCTCATGACCTCAGGATGTCCCCAAAAGCGCTTTACAGCCAATGATGTACCGCCTCAGAGCCGGGCATGGTAGATGCAGCCACCTTCTCAACAACAACAACAACTTGTATTCATATAGCGTCTTTAATGTAGTGAACCGTCCCAAGGCGCTTCACAGGAGTGCTATGAGACCAACAATTTGACACCGGAGGATAAGGAGAAATTAGGACATGTGACCGAAGGCTTGGTCCAAGAGATTGGTTTTATTATTATAATAACTTTTATTTATATAGCCGCTTTAACGTAGTAAAATGTCCCAAGGTGCTTTAAGGAGCGTCTTAAAGGAGTTGAAAGAGGTAGAGAGGCGGAGAAGTTTAGAAAGAAGAAAGCATTTTTATAGCGCCTTTTACGACGCCTGGACGTCCCAAAGCGCTTTACAGCCAATGAAGTACTGTTCTGAAGTGTAGTCACTGCTGTAATGTAGGAAACACGGCAGCCAATTTGCGCACAGCAAGCTCCCACAAACAGCAATGTGATAATGACCCAGATCATCTGTTTTTGTGATGTGGATTGAGGGATAAATATTGGCCCCAGGACAGTTTAGGGAGGAAATTCCAGAGTTTAGGGCCCAGGCAACAGAAGGCACAGCCGCCAATGGTGGAACGATTATAATGAGGTGATGCTCAAGGGGGCAGAGATCTCCGTAGATGGAAGATTAAAGCAGTGGAACCCCAAATATCATCGAGCGCTGGCTTCAGAGGGAGTTGGCAGGCAGCCTACAAGATATCCACGTTGTTACACCGGAAGCTTTGGCCTGGATATCCAACTTAAATATTTACATTTGATTTGTTTTGCTACTACCGTATAAAAGAAGATGTACTTTATGAAGCATAACCACAGTTGTAATTTCGGAAATGCGATAGCCAATTTGTGCACAGCAAGACTCCACTAACAGCAAAAGCTGCCGGCTTGTTGCAAAAGCCCCCCTCCAAACTAACAAAAAACAGGGAGTCGGGATAAATGTGTCAGTTTCCGGTTGGCAAACAGTAACTAGTGGGGTGTCTCAGGGATCAGTTCTGGGGCCTCAGCTATTTATATTAATGACTTGGATGAAGGGACCGAGTGTAATGTAGCCAAGTTTGCCGATGATACAAAGATGGGTGGGAAAGCAAATTGTGAGGAGGACACAAAAATATCTGCAAAGGGATATAGACAGGATAAGTGAGTGGAAAAACATTTGACAGATGGAGTATAATGTGGGAAAATGTGAGGTTATCCACTTTGGCAGGAAAAATAGAAAAGCAAATTATTATTTAAATGGAGAAAAGTTGCAAAGTGCCGCAGTACAGCGGGACCTGGAGGTACTTGTGCATGAAACACAAAAGGTTAGTCTGCAGGTACAGCAAGTGATCAGGAAGGCCAATGGAATGTTGGCTTTTATTGCAAGGGGGATAGAGTATAAAAGCAGAGAAGTCCTGCTGCAACTGTACAAGGTATTGGTGAGGCCACACCTAGAGTACTGTGTACAGTTTTGGTCTCTGTATTTAAGGAAAGATATACTTGCATTGGAGGCAGTTCAGAGAAGGCTCACTAGGTTGATTCCAGAGATGAGGGGGTTGACTTATGGAGATAGGTTGAGTAGGTTGGGCCTATACACATTGCAGTTCAGAAGAATGAGAGGTGATCTTATCGAAACCTATAAGATAATGAGGGGTCTCGACAAGGTGGATGCAGAGAGGATATTTCCACTCATCGGGGAAACTAGAACTAGGGGACATAGTCTCAGAATAAGGGGCCGTCCATTTAAAACTGAGATGAGGAGGAATTTCTTCTCTCAGAGGGTTGTAAATCTGTGGAATTCTCTGCCCCAGAGAGCTGTGGAGGCTGGGTCATTGAATATATTTAAGGTGGAGATAGACAGATTTTTGAGCGATAAGGGAGTCGAGGGTTATGGGGAGCGGGCGGGGAAGTGGAGCTGAGTCCATGATCAGATCAGCCACGATCTTATTGAATGGCGGAGCAGGCTCGAGGGGCCGAATGGCCGACTCCTGCTCCTATTCCTTATGTTCTTATGAACGCAGAAGATCCCACGGCACGATTTCGAAGAAGCGCTGGGGGAGTTCTGCCTGGTGTTTGTGGGAGCTTGCTGTGCGGAAAATCGGCGGCCGCGCTTTCACACGTATGTCACTGGCTGTAAGGCGCTTTGGGACGTCCTGAGGTGGTGACAGGTGCTATGCAAATGCAAGTTTGTTCTTTTTAACTCACTGGACTGAGCAGGAGAGAAGTGCATCGCCAGTGTTTTTATCTGGATTAGGCGTGGAATCTCCCGATGATTAACTCCGTATTATTTTTTAATGAAGTCAGAGCTCTGATAGCGCAATCATTAATATCGCTGAGTCAACATCCTAAGCACTTTCCACAGCTGTGTCCCCGTTGTCCAGCGTCAGTCAGCCGTGCCATTGTCAGGGGTGGGGGGGGGGGGAACAGGGGGGGATGGATTGTGACGTCCGGTAGTCCAGAACTAGGGGCCAGGCCCACAACGCCCCCCCCCCCCCGCCCCCCCCCCACACACACATGGGCCATAGCTAGACAAGTTCGCCAACCCCCCAGGATTGCCCTGAAAACCCTGGGACTTAATTGTTAATCTCCAGCATGCTAACTGCGAATGTATGATATTCATTTTCCTTTCATTTATTAGCTGCAACAGTACTGAAGACACGGGGAGATGTTTGACCGGGTGGGACAGATAGAGGTGGGAGGCCATAGAATCCTAGAATGGTCACAGCACGGAAGGCGGCCATTCGGCCCGTCGAGCCCGTGCCGGCTCTCTGCAAGAGCCCCTCAGCCAGTCCCCCTCCCCCGCCCTTTCCCCGTAGCCCAGCAAACATCTTTCCTTCAGGTACTTATCCAACTCCCTTTTGAAAGCCGTGATTGAGTCTGCCTCCACCACCCTCTCAGGCAGCGCATTCCAGATCCTAACCTCTCGCTGCGTAAAAACATTTTTCCTCGTTGTCGCCTTTGGTTCTTCTGCCAATCGCCTTCAAGCTGTATCCTCTGGTTCTCGACCCTTCCACCAATGGGAACAATTTCTCTCGACCTACTCAGTCCAGACCCCTCATGATTTTGAACACCTCGATCAAATCTCCTCTCAACCTTCTCTGCTCCGAGGAGAAGAACCCCAGCTTCTCCTGTCTATCCCCGTCACTGAAGTCCCTCATCCCTGGGACCATTCTCGTAAATCTTTTCTGCGCCCTCTCTAAGGCCTTCACATCCTTCCTAAAGTGCAGGGCCCAGAATTGGACACAATACTCCAGTCGGGGCCGAATCAGTGTTTTATACAGCTTCATCATAACTTCCAGACTTTTGTACAATATACCTCTATTTATGAAGCCCAGGATCCTGTAAGCCTTTTTACCTGCTTTCTCAACCTGCCCTGCCACCTTCAACGATTTGTGTACACATATAACCCAGGTCCCTCTGTTCGTGCAGGCGTGAAGAAACCTCCAGGAATATGTCCAACCAGAATTGGCAACCCTACAGCCAAGTAAAGGTCAGCCACTTCCCCCATAGACTTAAAGTCGCTGGAGAAATACCACCAACGATGTCTCCGCAAGATCCTACAAATCCCCTGGGAGGACAGACGTACCAACATTAGCGTCCTCGGTCAGGCCAACATCCCCAGCATTGAAGCAGTGACCACACTCGATCAGCTCCGCTGGGCGGGCCATATTGTTCGCATGCCAGACACGAGACTCCCAAAGCAAGCTCTCTACTCGGAACTCCTTCACGGCAAACGAGCCAAAGGTGGGCAGAGGAAACGTTACAAGGGACCACCCTCAAAGCCTCCCCTGATAAAGTGCAACATCCCCACCGACACCTGGGAGTCCCTGGCCAAAGACCAGTCCGCCCTAAGTGGAGGAAGTGCATCCGGGAGGGCGCTGAGCACCTCAAGTCTCGTCGCCGAGAGCGTGCAGAAACCAAGCGCAGGCAGCGGAAGGAGCGTGCGGCAAACCAGTCCCACCCACCCCTTCCCTCAACCACTGTCTGTCCCACCTGTGACAGGGACTGTGGCTCTCGTATTGGACTGTTCAGCCACCTAAGGACTCATGTTAAGAGTGGACGCAAGTCTTCCTCGATTCCGAGGGACTGCCTATGATGATGATGATGAGACTTAAACTGTGATTTAAGAAGTTGATAAGGTAGACACAGAGAGAAACTATTTCCTCTGGTGGGGGGTGTCCAGAACAAGGGGGCATCACCTTAAAATTAGAGCCAGGCCGTTCAGGGGTGATGTCAGGGAGCACTTCTTCAGACAAAGGGTGGTGGACAAATTCTCATCCTTGTTTACAAATCCCTCCATGGCCCTCGCCCCCTCCCTATCTCTGTAATCTCCTCCAGCCCCACAACCCCCCCCCGAGATGGCTGCGCTCCTCTAATTCTGCCCTCTTGAGCATCCCTGATTATAATCGCTCCACCATCGGTGGCCGTGCCTTCTGTTTCCTGGGCCCCAAGTTCTGGAACTCCCTCCCTAAACCTCTCTGTCTCTCTACCTCTCTCTCCTTCTACAAGACGCTCCTTAAAACATATCTCTTATGCGGCCCATTGTCAAATTTTTTTTTCACATAACACTCCTGTGAAGCACCTCGGGACGTTTCACTATGTTAAAGGCGCTATATAAATACAAGTTGTTGTTGCTCTTCTTCGAATAGTGCCGCGGGATCTTTTACGTTCCACCCAAGAGAGCATACGGGGCCTCGGTTTGTCATCTCATCTGAAAGACGACACCTCCGACAGTGGGACATTCCCTCAGCACTACACTGGGAGTGTCAGCCTGGATTCTGGACTCTGGAGTGGGACTTGAACCACAACCTTCTGACGTCGGAGCGGAGAATGCTACTCACTGAGCCCCGGCGAACAATGGGATTGCATTTATATAGCGCCTTTCACAACCACCAGCAGCGTCTCAGCCAATGAAGTACTTTTGGAGTGTAGCTACTGTTGCAATGTGGGAAACGCAGCAGCCAATTTGCACACAGCAAGCTCCCACAAACAGCAATGTGATAATGACCAGATAATCTGTTTGTGTTATGTTGATTGAGGGATACATTTTGGTCCCAGGACACCGGGGATAACTCCCCTGCTCTTCTTCGAAATAATGCCCGTGGGATCTTTTACGTCCACCTGAGAGAGCAGACGGGGCCTCGGTTTAACGTCTCATCTGAAAGACGGCATGCACCTCCGACAGTGCGGCGCTCCCTCAGCACTGCACTGGGAGTGTCAGCCCTAGATTTACGTGCTCAAGTCTCTGGAGTGGGACTTGAACCCACGCCCTTCCGACACAGAGGCCAGAGTGCTGCCCACTGAGTCACGGCTGACACTTTGGCTCATACAACGGAAGCGGATTCTGCAATACATCTGATAGCGCAAGTGCGACCTCAAGCAAGTGCTGTCAGAGGAGCAAGAAAAGACATGTCACTGCCCACCGCACATCCTGGCTGTGAATAGGCCAAGTACTTCATCTTGCTTTGCTGCCCGACTGAATGGCTTTCCCACACTGCCCTGCACAAAACGATCGGGCAGCTATTATTCCACACAAATATCAACTTGCCATGAATGGCAGTCGCAACAGTGAGAACCTTCTCCCTGTAACGGAAGCCGTGATTCTAATTAGCGTCAGGCACTTTTGTTGAATCAGCTCACTCGCGCTCTGAGAGTCCTTGTTACTCTCTCTCCCAGTCATAGGCTCTGCCGAGCATGAATGGATGACCTCACAGCACTGCGGTGTGTGGAACCTGCTCAGAGACTCAGCTCTCTGCGGTGTGCAAATGTTTGCAAGGCTTGTACAAGGGAAGGGCGGGATTGAGAAAGATCTACGTGTGGGCGTGTCGCTGTGAGTGTGGACACAAAAGATCACACGGCCACTATTTCGAAGAAGAGTGAGGGGGGGGGAGTTCTCCCCGGTGTCCGATATTTATCCCTCAACCAACATCACTAAAAGCAGATTATCTGGTCATTATCGCATTGCTGTTTGTGGGAGCTTACTGTGCGCAAATTGGCATTTCCTACATTACAACTGTTGTGTCTTTAATACTCTTATGAATGACTCCACGAGGTCTAGTATTGTACTTGAGCTGTTGTGACCTTAGTCCCATTTATTGTAACTCCAGAGTGAGGCACAAGCATGGTGGGCAGCCTTTTATACTGGGCCCTGAACACCTATACAGGTGATCCTCAGGTCTCCCACCGCAGTGCCCTCTGGTGGCACACCTTATGTGACTATACAGTTGGTATACATGGTCTACACACATGGCAACAACAGTGACTGCACTTCACACATTTATTGCCCATCCCCCAATTTCCATCGCTCCACCATTGGTGGCCGTGCCTTCAGCTGCCTGGGCCCCAAGCTCTGGAACTCCCTCCCTAAATCTCTCCGCCTCTCTCCATTCCTTCAAGAAGCTCCTTAAAACCGACCTCTTTGAGCCAGCTTTAGGACACCCGTCCAACTATCTCCTTATGTAGCTCTGCGTTAAAATGTGTCTGGTAACGTGATAACGGTCCTGTGCAGCGCCTTGGGACGTTGTACTACGTTAAAGGCGCTATATAAATGCAAGCCCCTTGTTGCTGGTTAAGGTGATGAATGGCAGCACAACATAATCGAAGGCTGTCAACGCACGCCGATCATTATCTCATTGCTGTTTGTGGGAGCTTGCTGTGCGCATATTGGCTGCTGCGTTTCCCACAATACAACAGTGACTACACTTTTTTTTTAAAGTACTTCATTGGCTGTGAAGCGCTTAGGGATCTCCTGAGGTTAGTGAAAGGCGCTATAGAAATACGGGTCATTTATTGTTACTGATGAACATTTGCCGCGAAATGTTGGCAGAATCCTGCTCAGAGTAATTCCTCCCTCGCTGCGTCTGACACAGGACAAGTTGCCAACGTAAACTGCAAAACGGCTGAAGATAAAATGTATGAAAAATAAGTGACTCTTTGGCCAGAGAATCTGTTTGTGCGATATATTAAAGTCCGGCATAGAGCAGGTGACCTCACACACTCCCTGTTACATGTCTGTGTCACACTTTTACCATTCCTGATTCGTTCATTCTTCCAACACAATTGACTGCTATTTATCCAGGAGCTGCATGTGACTGTGGGAAAAAGTTAATTCAAAGTGTAATGTGTGCAGCTGTGAGTATGCTCACAGCTTTGTCGAGCTGTTGATGTTTGTTTATCGGGGACTTGGTCTGGAGGGTGGTGCACGGAGCAGTCCCGTGCAATCGGTTTTTAAGTCGGTTCACGGACTCCCGGGCCGCCTGCAATTTCTGCGGTCTGGCGGAGTCCATGTTCCACGCGTATGTTCATTGTGCGAGGTTGCAGCCCCCTCTTCCAATATCTGAAGGGGCTGCTCCTCAAATTCTGGCTGCACTTCGGTCCCACGCTCCTGATCTTTGGGCACCCTGTGCGGAGGGGAGCGGGCAGGTCGGAAGGCCTCCTTGCAGGCCTGCTCCTGGTCGTTTTGACACATGACGTCGGCCCAATGGGACACGGCACACTTGGCCTCGTTCCTGCAGGGCCAGAGATTGGACGATCCCAGCTAAAGTCCCCGCATCTGATCACCGTCCTGTAACTCCCGCCAGAGCCTTTGAGACATTCGGGGTTTAAACTGACCTCTGTGATGATGCTGGAACGCAAAAAGAATTTCCTCTCGTGGAAACATAACGACAGAAAGACTTGCATTTATATAGCGCCTTTCACGACCTCCGGACATCCCATATGGCACAGAAGGAGGCCATTCGGCCCGTCTTGCCTATTGCGGCACTTGGAAAGAGCTCTCCACTCAGTCCCCCTTCCCCGCTCTTTTCCCGTACCCATTTCCTCCCCCTCAGGTATTCAGACGATTCCCGTTTGAAAGTTACTATCGAATCTGCTCCCACTATCCTTTCAGGCAGCGCATTCCCGATCACAACAAGATGTAGCAGTCAGAGCAATTACCGTCAGACGAACAAAATATTGGTAGAATATTATCTGAATGGTGACAGATTAGGAAAAGGAAAGGTGCAACGAGACCTGGGTGTCCTGGTACATCAGTCATTGAAAGTTGGCATGCAGGTACAGCAGGCGGTGAAGAAGGCAAATGGTATGTTGGCCTTCATAGCGAGAGGATTTGAGTATAGGAGCAGGGAGGTCTTACTGCAGTTGTACAGGGCCTTGGTGAGGCCTCACCTGGAATATTATGCATGTCATGTATGTAACCGCAATATAACACCACTGTATTACTGTATACTCTCAACCTAGATGCACACCTTGATCACAAGGGGTGAACTTGTGGGAGCCGCTCCTTACCTGATCACACAGGTATAAAAAGGGAGGTCCCCCACAGGGTCATCGTCTTTGGAGTCCTGTGAATAAAGAGTTAAGGTCACAGCGTGACCTTGTCCCCCAGAATATGCCTCGTGTGGTTTCATGCTGTAGAGTAAGGACTTTACATTGGCGACGAAAAACAGGAATTCACGGCCCACGAGAATGGCCACCGGTAGCACAGAGGAACGGTACTGTGTTGGGGAAGACTGGGACGATTTTGTCGAGAGGCTTCAGCAAAGCTTCGTTATGAAAGAATGGCTGGGGGATGCATCGGCTGACAAGCGAAGGGCTCATCTCCTGACCAGCTGCGGACCAAAGACTTACGCGCTCATGAAGGACTTACTAGCACCCGAAAAGCCGGTGGACAAAACCTTTGAAGAACTTAGCAAATTGATCGGGGAGCACCACAAACCGGCGAGTAGCATACATATGGCCCGACACAGATTCTACACCCACCGACGTTGTGAAGGACAGAGCATACCGGACTTCGTAGAGGCCCTCCGGTGTTTGGCCAGCCTCTGTAAGTTCACAGACGCCTGCAGGGGGTAGATGCTAAGGGACTTCTTTATCGAGGGCATCGGTCATGCGGGAATTTTCCGCAAATTAATTGAGACCAAGGATTTGACCTTGGAAGCGGCGGCGTTGATGGCTTAAACTTTCATGGCGGGGGAGGAAGAGACGAAAATAATATATGCGCGCAATTCTGCCTCTAACGCGGCGATGGATCAGGGAGTCAACATCATCAATGCGCCTCAGAGCCCCGCAGGCAGGCAGGAGCAGTCCGACACTCCCCAGGCAGCAATAGACCCCAGAGTAGGACTTCTACAGAGGCAATGGCAGGCTGAGCGGACATTCACGTCATCACAGTGGACAATGCGGCCGGGGATGGGGCCATTGACACCCACTAATAGGGTACTTAAGAGCAGTCAAAGGGACAGTCAGTGCAGCATGCCTGGCCATAGTCCCTTTGTTCCCAACAATGGAAACTTTAACTCATGCTGGAGCGTGGGGGAAAACACTCGGCCAGATCTTGCAGATTTCAACAGTTTGTCTGCAGGAACTGCAAACTCAGTGGCCACTTAGCTCGAATGTGCAGGAAGTCTGTAACCAGACTAATATATGAGGCGGATGGACCAGAAGAGGGTTCTTTGAGGCAGGATGACTTTTGGGGCAAATCGATGGATGCCGAGGTTCAGCGGGTCCATGTGGCGAATATTCACAGTTCATACACCAAAACGCCACCAATGATGATAAGGGTTTTATTAAATGGTATCCCTGTACGCATGGAGTTGGACACTGGGGCCAGCCAGTCACTCATGGGCGTTCAGCAATTTGAGAGGCTATGGCCACTTAAAGCCAGTAAACCCAAATTAGCACGTATTGAGACACAATTACGGACTTACACTAAAGAAATCATTCTGGTGCTAGGCAGTGCAATGTTGGCTGTCACACACAATGGGTTAGTGAATCGGCTGCCGCTCTGGATTATCCCGGGCAATGGTCCCGCACTGTTGGGGAGGAGCTGGTTAGCCGAGATGAACTGGAAATGAGCGGATGTTCATGCAATGTCCTCGGTGGAGCGAAGTTCGTGCTCACAAGTCCTACAACAATTCGATTCACTATTCCAACCTGGCGTCGAGACTTTCAAAGGCACCAAAGTAGTAATACACATCACCCCAGTGCACCACAAAGTCAGAGCGGTGCCGTATGCGATGCGGGAAAAGAACGAGAGCGAATTGGACCGGCTGTTGAGAGAGGGCATCATCTCGCCTGTTGAATTCAGTGACTGGGCGAGCCCCATTGTTCCCATCCTAAAAGCGGATGGCTCTGTCAGGATCTGTGGCGACTACAAGGCCACCATCAATCGGGTGTCCCTACAAGATCAATACCCGCTCCCGAGAGCAGAGGACCTCTTCGCCACGCTGGCAGGCGGCAAGATGTTCACCAAGTTGGACCTCACTTCAGCCTATATGACCCAGGAACAGGCCGACGGATCTAAACTACTGACCACCATCACCACGCACAAGGGACTGTTCGTTTATAACAGGTGCCCATTTGGCATTCGATCAGCGGCCGCGATTTTTCAATGAAACATGGAAAGCCTGCTTAAATCCATTCCTGGAACGATCGTATTCCAGAATGACATCCTCATCACGGGTCGAGACACCGAGGAACACCTCCACAACCTGGAGGAGGTGCTACGCCGACTGGACCGGGTAGGCCTGCGACTCAAGAAGTCTAAATGTGTGTTCTTAGCTCCTGAGGGCAGGAGGGTTGCTGCAAATGGGATTCCGCCCACTGAATCCAAAATAGAGGTGATTCGACGAGCACCCAGGAATTGCGTTCATTCCTGGGACTGTTGAACTATTTCGGGAACTTCCTGCCGAACTTGAGCACATTGCTGGAGCCGCTACACATGCTCCTGCGTAAGGGTTGCGATTGGTTTTGGGGAGACTGTCAGGAATGGGCTTTTGATCGGGCGCGAAACCTACTTTGTTCAAACAAGTTGTTGACCCTGTATGACCCCTGTAAAAAATTGGTTCTAACATGTGATGCATCGTCCTATGGGGTTGGGTGCATGTTGCAGCAGGGCAATACTGAGGGTCAAATACAACCTGTGGCCTATGCCTCCAGGTCGCTCTCGCAAGCAGAACGGGGATATGGGATGGTCGAGAAGGAAGCGCTTGCATGTGTCTATGGTGTAACAAAAATGCATCAGTACCTCTTTGGTAGGAAGTTTGAATTAGAGATGGACCACAAGCCATTAACATCCCTGTTGTCAGACAGCAAGGCTATCAATGCCAACGCATCAGCCCGCATACAGCGATGGGCTCTCACGCTGGCTGCTTATGACTACTCCATCCGGCACCGGCCCGGCACTGAAAATTGTGCTGACGTGTTCAGCAGGCTTCCACTGGCCACCACCGAGGGGGCAGCGGAACAAAGCGCTGAGATGGTCATGGCTGTCGATGCCTTTGACAGCACAGGCTCCCCCATCACAGCCCGCCAAATCAAAATCTGGACAAACAGAGACCCCCTCCTATCCCTGATTAAGAAATGTGTCCTGACTGGGGATTGGGCGCCCGCACACGGAACATGCCCTGAGGAGGTCAGACCGTTCCACAGACGGATAGATGAGCTCTCCATCCAAGCCGATTGCCTACTATGGGGCAGCCGGGTAGTCATGCCCCAGAAGGGCAGGGAGGCATTCATCAGGGAACTCCACAGCGAGCACCCAGGCATTGTGCTGATGAAGGCCATTGCCCAGTCACACGTTTGGTGGCCTGGAATTGATTCAGACCTGGAACACTGTGTTCGCAGGTGCACAACGTGTGCCCAGCTGGGTAATGCCCCCAGGGAGGCCCCGCTCAACCCGTGGCCCTGGCCCACCAGGCCATGGTCACGCATTCATGTTGACTACGCGGGCCCGTTCATGGGTAAGATGTTCCTTATTGTGGTAGATGCATACTTGAAATGGATCGAGTGCATCATTCTGAATTCATGCATGTCATCCACCACCGTGGAAAGCCTACGTGCGATCTTTGCAACCCATGGCTTGCCAGACATCCTGGTTAGTGATAATGGCCCATGTTTCACAAGCTACGAATTCCGGGAGTTTATGTCGGGCAATGGCATCAACCACGTCAGGACTGCGCCGTTCAAGCCGGCCGTCAATGGCCAGGTGGGACATGCGGTTCAAATCATTAAGCAAGGTATGCTCAGGATTCAAGGACCCTTCCTACAATGCCGCCTATCGCATCTCCTGCTGGCCTATAGATCTCGACCGCACTCGCTCACGGGGGTCCCGCCCGCAGAGCTGCTAATGAAATGGACACTCAAAACTCGGTTGTCCCTCATTTACCCAGTCCTGACCGACATAGTTGAGGGCAAGCGCAAGTCACAAAACGAGTACCATGACCGTAATTCGAGGGGGAGATGTATGCTGTATTCATCCTCAATCACGCCATGGGACCCAAATGGCTTGAGGGCACTGTAATTGACAAAGAGGAGAATAGGGTCATCGTGGTAAAACTCAACAATGGTCAGATATGCGGTAAGCATCTGCACCAAGTAAAATAAAGGTTCAGCATCGACACGGAGGAACCTGAAGAAGACCATGAGATGGAGCTCACAACACCGCCAGTGAACGAGCAACAAGAGCAATCAGAAGAATGCACAGACCCTGCGGTCAGCCCGGACAGGCCGGAATCACCACAGGTGACAGACACTCACGTCAGTGACCAACAACCAGAGCCCCAACTGCGGCGCTCCGCGAGGGAGCGTAGACCACCTGAAAGACTAAACCTAAGATCCCAATAAGACTTTGGGGGGGAAGGTGATGTCATGTATGTAACTACAATGTAACACCACTGTATTATTGTATACACTCAACCTAGATGCATACCTTGACCACAAGGAGTGAACTTGAGGGAGACACTCCTTATCTGATCACACAGGTATAAAAAGGGAGGTCCCACGCAGAGTCATCGTCTTTGGATCCTGTGAATAAAGAGTTAAGGTCATAGAGTGACCTTGTCCCCAGAATGTGCCTCATGTGGTTTCATGCTGTAGAGTAAGGACTTTACAGTGTACAGTTTTGGTCTCCTAATCTGAGGAAGGACATTCTTGCTATTGAGAGAGTGCAGCGAAGATTCACCAGACTGATTCCCGGGATGACAGGACTGACATATGAAAAAAGACTGGATCGACTAGGCTTATATTCACTGAAATTTAGAAGAACGAGATGGGATCTCATAGAAACATATAAAATTCTGACGGGACTGGACAGGTTAGATGCAGGAAGCATGTTCCCAATGTTGGGGAAGTCCAGAACCAGGGGTCACAGTCTTAAGGATAAGGGGTAGGCCATTTAGGACCGAGATGAGGAGAAATTTCTTCACTCAGAGAATTGTGAACCTGTGGAATTCTCTACCACAGAAAGTTGTTGAGGTAAGTTATTTGGGTATATTCAAAAGGGAGTTAGATGTGGCCCTTACGACTAAAAGGATCGGAGGGTATGGAGAGAAAGCAGGAAAGGGGTACTGAAGTTGCATGATCAGCCATGATCATATTGAATGGTGGTGCAGGCTCGAAGGGCCGAATGGCCTACTCCTGCACCTATTTTCTATGTTTCTATGTTTCTGCCTCCAATATTCATTTACTCACTCTGTTGTAATCATAGAATTATAGTATAGTACAGCACTGTTCGAAGAGTCATCCTGTTAGTCCCACTCCCTGCTCCTTCTGATAGTCCTGCAATTAGTTCTCCTTGAAATATTTATCCAATTCCCTCTCCTTCAAGTATTATTACATCTCAGCCAGTGACGCTTGCCTCAGAGTTAGAAGGTTGTGGGGTCAAGTCCCACTCCAGAGACTTGAGCACAAAATCTAGGCTGACACTACCAGTGCAGTGCTGAGGGAGTGCTGCACTGTCAGAGGTGCCGTCTTCCGGATGAGACGTTAAACCTTGCTGTCTTGGGTGGATGTAAAAGATTCCATTGTACGTTTTCAAAGAAGATCTAGGGTATTCTCCCTGGTGTTCTGGGACCAATATTTATTCCTCAATATCAATATAACAAAAACAGGCTATCTGGTCATTATCACATTGTTGTTTGTGGGAGCTTGCTGTGCACAAATTGTCTGCTGCGTTTCCTACATTACAACAGTGACTACACTCCAAAGGTATCTAACCCCGTGTTGTACCTGCCCTGGGGGTGTTTGATGGGACAGTGTAGAGGGAGCTTTACTCAGTATCTAACCCCGTGCTGTACCTGCCCTGGGAGTGTTTGATGGGACAATGTAGAGGGAGCTTTACTCTGTATCTAACCCCATGCTGTACCTGCCCTAGGAGTGTTTGATGAAACAGTGTAGAGGGAGCTTTACTCTGTATCTAACCCCGTGCTGTACCTGCCCTGGGAGTGTTTGATGGGACAGTGGGGCACAAGTTAGACAACAGTTCTGGTAAATTGTTTGACATCAAACTGCAAGATACTGGTTAGATCATTCCCTGAAGGTCCTGTGATGATATCTCCAGGAATATGTCCAGCCAGAGTTTGCAGCCCGAGGGTTTGACAGGGTCAGTGGCCATGAAGGTCCAACTCGTGACCCCATGGTGTTATCTCTAGCACCGGGTGCTGTGGATGAGAAGGTCAGGGTGCCCCCTATTGATGCCACTGTGGTGCCTGGGCAGCCCATGAATTCTAACGCGATGCCATCAGGGGGAAGCGAGAAAGATTAGCTTCCGTTATGAGCACAATCACCGTCACCATGGTAACAGCTAGACAGCCGGGATATTAGTGCAGTTTTCCGAGTGCCTGAGTGAGTATACCAGGCAGAGGGGCTGGCGAGACAGAAGGAAGGTGCCCATGGCAGGAATGGGTAAGTCCTCTTTTGATGCTGGATTTTTTCCCTTCGAGAATAGAAGATTAAGGGATGATCTAATTGAGGTGTTCAAGACGATTAACGGATCTTATAGAAAACAAAAAGACAGACTTGCATTTAAAAAGCGCCTTTCGCAACCACCGGACGTCTCAAAGCGCTTTACAGCCAATGAAGTACTTTTTGGAGTGTAGTCACTGTTGTAATGTGGGAAACACGGCAGCAAGTTTGCGCACAGCAAGCTCCCACAAACAGCAATGTGATTACAGCCAGATAATCTGTTTTTATTGACGTTGATTGAGGGACAATTATTCTCGAGGACATCGGGGATAACTCCCCCTGTATTGTTCTTCGAAATAGTGGCTGTGGGATCTTTCACATCTGCACAGAGAGAGCAAACGGGGCCTCGGTTTAACATCTCATCTAAGTGCTGAGACACCTCCGACAGTGCGGCACTCCCTCAGCACTGCACTGGGAGTGTCAGCCTAGATTTTTGTGCTTGAGTCCCTGGAGTGGGACTTGAACCCACAACCTTCTGACTCAGAGACGAGAGTGCCGCCCACTGAGCCACAGCTGACACTAAGGTGGGGTAGATGCAGAGAGGAAGTATTTTCTCTGGTCGGTGAGACAAGAACAAGGGGGCATCAGCTTATAATTAGAGCCAGGCAGTTCAGGGGTGACATCAGGAAGCACTTCTTCACACGAAGGCTGGCGTAAATCAGAAACTGCCTTCCCCCAAAAAGCTGCAGAGGCTGAGGGGTCAATTGAAACTGTCAAATCTGAGATTGATTTTTTGATGGGGAGGGATAGTAAGGGTTATGAAGCCCAGGCGGGTGGATGGAGCTGAGATACAGATCAGCCGTGATCTCAATGGATGGCGGAACAGTCTCGAGGGGCTGAATGGTCTCCTCCTGTTCTTATGCCCCTACGCTTTCCATCGGCTGGATTTATGTTTGTGCCTTTGGTGCTTCCCGACCAGTTTGCCGCCTGGCGTTTAACGTGGCGTTTGTATTCGTGCAATCTCACATGAGCACGTAGGCGACATCGGCACAGGGGTGAGACGCAAGCGGCCTGGGAGAGGCCTCGATACAGACGGGCATCGGTCGGAGAGAGTGAGACCGAGAAAGACAGAGTCCGGCGAAGGGGAAACGATTGATTGCACAAGCTCCCCCGGCATTTAAATTTGACTCCCCATCATCACCATAGCAACACTGGGATCCCTGGAGCGAGCGTTGCTGCCGTGATACAGTTGACAGGAAAAAGGCTGGATGCGAGGGTCCAGCCATGGCTCAGTGTCTAGCACTCTCTCCTCTGTGCCAGAAGGTCGTGGGTTCAAATCCCACTCCAGGGACTTGAGCACAAAATCCAGACCCACACTCCCAGTGCTGAGGGAGCGCCGCTCTGTTGGAGGTGCTGTCTTTCGGATGAGATGTTAAACCGAGGCCCCGTCTGCTCACTCAGATGGACGTAAAAGATCCCACGGCCACTATTTCGAAGAGCAGGGGAGTTCTCCCCGGTGTCCTGAGGCCAATATTTATTCCTCAATCAACATCACCAAAACAGATTATCCGGTCATTATTGTTTGTGGGAGCTTGCTGTGTGCAAATTGGCTGCTGTGTTTCCCACATTACAACAGTGACTACACTCCAAAAGTACTTCATTGGCTGTAAAGCGCTTTGGGACGTCCTGAATGCAAATTCGATCTTTCCTTTTGGAGAGTGGAGAAGATCATCCCGTCAGTCTGAGCGGAATTTAAATACAGGTTCCAGAAAGAAAGAAAAACATTAATATAATCATTCATGACCACCGGACGTCTCAAAGTACTTTACAGCCAATGAAGTACTTTTTCAAGTGCAGTCACTGTTGTAATGTGGGAAACGCGGCAGCCAATTTGCACACAGAAAGCTCCCACAATGTGATAATGACCCAGATCATCTGTTTTCGTTATGTCGATTGAGGGATAAATATTGGCCCCAGGAAGAACTCCCCTGCTCTTCTTCGAAATAGTGGCCGTGGGATCTTTTACTTCCGCCTGAGAGGGCAGACGGGGCCTCGGTTTAACGTCTCATCCAAAAGACGGCACCTCCGACAGTGCGGCGCTCCCTCAGCACTGCACTGGGAGTGTCCGCCTGGATTTATGTGCTCAAGTCTCTGGAGTGGGACTTGAACCCACGACCTTCTGACTCGGAGGCGAGAGAGTGCTGCCCGCTGTGCCATATTGGTGAAAGGATAGTGCGGCAGGTCACTGAGCCTAACGCCCACCCCCCACTCACAGAACGCCAGCTTTTCACAGGCTCCCTTTAACAGGTGCACCTGCTATAGTGTCCAACAGCGCAGTGCATCTCCAGGGTGCTATGCTGAGACAGGGCACCAGCAGTGTCACTGGTATCGATGGTGTAACTCGAACTACTCATTTCATGCTTGGCCAGAGAGGTAGAATGAACCTTCGGCAGTCGTGACATGCACGACAACTCCGCTGACATATCTGGTAACGCTTTACCTTTGACAGGTGTCAGCAAAATGTCCTCACGCCCTGAGTCAGCGAGAAGGTTGGCGGGCAGTCACTGGCGTCAAGGTTGTCTGCAGGATGAAACAATTTGTCGTGAACCGGGATGGAGCTTCAATGAGATGCGCCCCCCCCTCGTGGGGGTGTCCAAAACTAGAGACCATCAATGTAAGACAGCCATTAATAAATCCAGTCAGGAATTCAGGAGAAACTTTGTTGATTAGAGCGTGGTGAGAATGTGGAACTCCCTCCCACAGGGAGTGGTTGTGGCAAGTAGCATATAATATAGAGCTCCCCTTGTGAACTACTAAGGTCATGCGACTAATGTCATCATCAGATGCAGTCCCACGGAACCGAGGAAGACTTGCTTCCACTCTTAAAATGAGTCCTTAGGTAGATGAACAGTCCAATACAAGAACCACAGTCCCTGTCACAGGTGGGACAGTTCGTCGTTGAGGGAAGGGGTGGGTGGGACTGGTTTGCCGCACGCTCCTTCCGCTGCCTGCGCTTGATTTCTGCACGCTCTCGGCGACGAGACTCGAGGTGCTCAGCGCCCTTCCGGATGCACTTCCTCCACTTAGGGCGGACTGGTCTTTGGCCAGGGACTCCCAGGTGTCAGTGAGGATGTTGCACTTTATCAGGGAGGCTTTGAGGGTGTCCTTGTAACGTTTCCTCTGCCCACCTTTGGCTCGCTTGCCGTGAAGGAGTTCCGAATAGAGCGCTTGCTTTGGGAGCCTCGTGTCTGGCATGCGAACAATGTGGCCCGCCCAGCGGAGCTGGTCGAGTGTGGTCAGTGCTTCGATGCTGGGGATGTTGGCCTGGTCGAGGACGCTAATGTTGGTGCGTCTGCCCTCCCAGGGGATTTGTAGGATCTTGCGGAGACATCGCTGGTGGTATTTCTCCAGCGAATTGAGGTGTCTACTGTACATGGTCCATGTCTCTGAGCCATACAGGAGGGCGGGTATTACTATAGCCCTGTAGACCATGAGCTTGGTGGCAGTTTTGAGGGCCTGGTCTTCAAACAGTCTTTTCCTCAGGCGGCCGAAGGCTGCACTGGTGCACTGGAGGCGCTGTCGTGCAACTAATGATGTATATAATAAAAGGTCATGCAACAAGGTCACATGACAAGTTCCTATACAGCCATCTTGTGTATGTGGGGCACAGCCTCAAAATACGGGGGAGCCAATTTAAAACCGAGTTGAGAAGGAATTTCTTCTCCCAGAGGGTTGTGAATCTGTGGAATTCTCTGCCCAAGGAAGCAGTTGAGGCTAGCTCATTGAATGTATTCAAGTCACAGATAGATAGATTTTTAAGCAATAAGGGAATTAAGGGTTACGGGGAGCGGGCGGGTAAGTGGAGCTGAGTCCATGGCCAGATCAGCCATGATCTTATTGAATGGCGGAGCAGGCTCGAGGGGCTAGATGGCCTACTCCTGTTCCTAATTCTTATGTTCTTATGTATGTGTGTGTTTGTGATGTTGTAAATAATATATCACATGGCATAGATGCATTTAAAGGGAAGCGAGATAAAGGCAAGGACTCGAAGGGAGATGAAGATAATTTTTCTAACGCAGCGAGTTGTTGTGATCGGGAACGCGCTGCCTGAAAGGGCGGTGGGAGCAGATTCAATAGTAACTTTCAAACCGGGAATCGGCTGAATACTTGAATGGGAGAAAATGGGTACAGGAAAAGAGCGGGGAAGGGGGACTGATTGGAGAGCTCTTTCAAAGTGCCGCCATTGGAAAGATGGGCCGAATGGCCTCCTTCTGTGCATCTACCGTTTATTAAAGAATCCGGAGAAATTCAGGGCTTGGAAAAAACATTTTGGTCGGGGCAGATATCGCGGCGGCGCTGGGGTGAGCTCTGGCAGCGGGTCCGACCAGTCATCAGCGCCACGCTGACCCACTGCCAATGGGGAGGGCCGCTGCGAACTCTGCAACGTTTTTAGTCGGGTCCGCTGGGCCACCAGGGAGGGTTTTCGGCTGGGCCAGTGGGCCAAAGAGGGGGCCTGTTGGCGGCCCGGCCGAACCCGGGGGGGGGGGGGGGCGGTTGGCCGACAATAAAAAAATAAAATAGAGTCGCCGGCAGCGCGACCTCCCCTTTAAGGGCGGACGCGCCATCCAGCCACACGCCACTTCCCGCCGGGGAAAGCTGTCAGTGGCACCGACTGGCAGGACCACCACTCCCGCGGGACAATCCCGCGCGGGGCAAATTCCCGCAGGGCAAGTATGTGGCACTTTGCCGAAAGCCTTTCGGAAATCTATGCACAGTATATCAACCGCATTACCCTCATCGACCCTCTCTGATACCTCATCAAAGAACTCGATCAAGTTGGTTAAACACGACCTGCCTTTAACACATACACGCTGGCTTTCTTTACTTAATCCGCCCCCTTACCCAAGTGACTGTTAATTTTGTGCCTGATTACTGTTTCTAAAAGCTTCCCCATTACTGAGGAGAAACTGGCTGGCCTATAGTTGCTGGGTTTATCCATACACCCTTTTTTGAACAGTGGTATAACATTTGCAATTCTCCAGTGCTCTGGTATCTATGGAGGATTGGAATATTACAGCCAGTACCTCCGCGATTTCCGCCCTCAATTCCCTCAGCATCCTAGGATGCATCCCATCTGCTCCTGGTGATTTATCTACTTTAAGAACAGCCAGCCTTTCTAATACCTCTCTTCTTGATCAATTTTTATCCTATCAAGTGTCTCCACTACCTCCTCCGTCACTATGTCTATAAAAACATAGAAAATAGGTGCAGAAGTAGGCCATTCGGCCCTTCAAGCCTGCACCGCCATTCAATATGATCATGGCTGAACATGCAACCCCATTCCTGCTTTCTCTCCATACCCCTTGATCCCTTTAGCTGTAAGGGCCACATCTAACTCCCTTTTGAATATATCTAACGAACTGGCCTCAACAACTTTCTGCGGTAGAGAATTCCACAGGTTCACAATTCTCCGAGTGAAGAAGTTTCTCCTCATTTCGGTCCTAAATGGCTTACCCATTACCCTTAGACTGTGATCCCTGGTTCTGGACTTCGCCAACATCGGGAACATGCTTCTAACCTGTCCAATCCCATCAGAATTTTATATGTTTCGATGAGATCCCCTCTCATTCTTCTAACTTCCAGTGAATATAGGCCTAGTCGATCCAGTCTTTCTTCAAATGTCAGTCCTGCCATCCTGGGAATCAGTTTGGTGAACCTTCGCTGCACTCCCTCAATAGCAAGAACGTCCTTCCTCAGATTAGGAGACCAAAACTGCACACAATACTCCAGGTGAGGCCTCACCAAGGCCCTGTACAACTGCAGTAAGACCTCCCTGCTCCTATACTCAAATCCCCTCGCTATGAATGGCAGCATCCTCTTCCTTGGTGGAGACATATGCAAAGTACTTATTTAGTACCTCAGCCATACCCTCTGCCCCCATGTATAGGTCTCCTTTTAGACTCCTCCTCTTACTACCCGTTTACTATTTATATGCATATAGGAGTCTTTTGAATTAATTTTTATGTTCTATTCTCATACCCTCTCTTTGCCCCACTTATTATCTTTTTTACTTCTCTAATCTTTCTATACATAATCTGATTCTCAGATGTACCTAGCTACAACTGTACGGGGCCTTGGCGAGACCACACCTGGAGTACTGTGCGCAGTTTGGGTCTCCTTATCTAAGGAAGGATATACTTGCCTTGGTGCAACGGAGGTTCACCAGACTGATCCCTGGGATGAGAGGGCTGTCTTATGATGAGAGATTGTGTAGAATGGGCTGATACTCTCTGGAGTTTAGAAGAATGAGAGGTGATTGCATTGAAACATATAAGATTCTGAGGGGGATTGACAGGGTAGATGCAGGAAGGGTGTTTCCCCTCCGGGCTGGGGAGTCTAGAACCAGGGGTCACACAGTCTCAGGATAAGGGGTCGGCCATTTAGGACTGAGATGAGGAGAAATTTCTTCACTCAGAGGGTGGTGAATCTTTGGAATTCTCTGCCCCAGAGGGCTGTGGAGACTCAGTCTTTGAGTGTATTCAAGGCTGAGATCGATAGATTTTTGGACTCTCGGGCAATCGAGGGATTATGGAGATCAGGCGGGAAAGTGGAGTTGAGGTCGATGATCAGCCGTGATCTTATTGGATGGCGGAGCAGACTCGAGGGGCCATAGGGCCTACTCCTGCTCCTAATTCTTATGTTCTTATCTGCAACCTGACATTTATCATAGGCGCTCTTTTTCTGTTTCATCATATTCTCTATCTGTTTCGTCATCCAGGCAACCTTGACTTTAGTTGCCCCACCTTTCCCCCTAGTGGGAATTACCTTGACTGTACCCAAACTATTTCCTCTTTAAAGGCAGCCCATGTTCCGCTACAGTTTTGCCTGCCAATCTTTGCTTCCAGTTTACCCGGGCCAGATCCGTCCTCATCCCACTGAAATTGGCCTTCCCCCCCCACCGTTAAACATTTTTTACTCTAGATTGTTCCCCGTCCTTTTCCAAAGCTAATCTAAACCTTATGATACTATGATCACTGTTCCCTAAATGTTCCCCTACTGACACTTGCCCCACTTGACCCAGTTCATGCCCCAGGACCAGATCCAGCAATGCCTCCTTTCTCGTCGGGCCGGAAACATACTGATCAAGAACGTTCTCCTCAGCACACTTCAGAAATTCTTCGCCTCTCTGCCTTTACACTATTACGATCCCAGTGGATATTAGGATAGGTGAAGTCCCCCATTATCATTACTCTATAGTTCATACACCTCTCTGTAATTTCTCTGTAAATTTGTTGCTTTATATCTTTCCCACTATTTGGTGGTCGATAAAATACAACTGGTAGTATAATGGCATCTCTATTATTTCTTAACTCGAGCCACATAGATACTGCCCTTGATCCCTCCAGAACATCCTCCCTCTCCAGCATTGTAACATTCTCCTTAACCAATACTGCCACACCACCTCCTATCTTTCGGTCCTTATCTTTCCTGCACACCTTACAACTATTTTGTGTAGGAACATTAACACACGTGCCCCCTGTTTAAAGGGGGGGGGGGCACTAAAACCGACACAATTAAACAAATTAAACTTTAGACAGTAACTTAAATCAAGTTAAAATTTGGTTGCCGGGGGTGATGATGCACTCCAGTCCCTCCGGCGCCCACCTCTCGCGGAAGGCCGCGAGCGTACCGGTGGACACCGCCTGCTCCATCTCCAGGGACGCCCTGGCTCGGATGTAACCGCGGAAGAGAGGCAGGCAGTCGGGCTGAACGACCCCCTCGACCGCCCGCTGCCTGGACCGGCTGATGGCCCCCTTGGCCAGGCCCAGGAGCAGTCCTACGAGGAGGCCCTCCGACCTGCCCGCTCCCCTCCGCACAGGGTGCCCAGAGATCAGGAGTGTGGGACTGAAGTGCAACCAGAATTTGAGGAGCAGCCCCTTCAAATATTGGAAGAGGGGCTGCAACCTCACACGTTCGACGTAAATGTGGAACACGGACTCCTATAGACCGCAGAAATTACAGGCGGCCTGGGATTGAACATCTTACAACCAGGAATATTTAATACCCAATCCTACCCTTTTCTGAGCCAGGTCTCAGTTATTGCCATTACATTATATTCCCATGTGGCTATTTGTGTCTGCAGCTCACTTACCGTGTTAACTAGCCTTCGTGCGTTCACATACATACACTGTAAACCCATCTTAGACCACCCTGTATTCTCCCTTAGTCTGACCCCACCTAATACCTTACTATTTCTTACTTTAGTGCTCTCTGCCTCTCCCAATCCTTTGAGCACTTTAGTTCCCCTTTATAATGTTAAATCCTGGTACCCATCCCTCTGCCAATTTAGTTTAAACCCTCCCCAACAGCACTAGAAAACCTCCCCGCATAAATATTGATTCCGGTCCTGTTGAGGTGCAACCTGTCCGGCCTGCACAGATCCCACCTCCCACTGAACCGCTCACAATGCACTCCCTCCCACACCATCTCTCCAGCCACGCATTCATCTGCTATATCCTCCTTGTTGTGTCCTTAGCTCCAGTAATGACTCCACGAGGCAATGTATTGTGCTTGAACTGTGGTGACCTTAGTCCTTTATTTGTTAACTCCAGAGTGCGGATCACACCTGGTGGCCTGCCTTTTATACTAGGCCAGGCACACCTGTACAGGTAACCCACGAGTCTCCCACTGCTGTGCCCCCTGGTGGCACAACTTTTGATAGTACCAACAGTGGCCATGTAGGATACATGACACTCCTATTCCTATATTCACTTGCGCGTAACACCGGGAGATCTTTACCTTTGAGGTCCTGCTTTTTAAACTCTTTCCTAGCTCCCTAAGATCTGCCTGCAGGACCTCATCCCTCTTTCTACCTGTGTCATTGGTACCGATGTGGAGCACGACCTCGGGTTGTTCAGCTTCCCCCCACCCCCACTCAGAATGTTCTTCGAAATCGTGGCCATGGGATCTTTTACGTCCACCTGAGAGAGCAGACGGGGCCTCGGTTTAACAACTCATCCGAAAGACGGCACCTCCGACAGTGCGGCACTCCCTCAGTGTCGGACTAGATTTTGTGCTCAAGTCCCTGGAGTGGGACTCGAACCCACAACCTTCTGACACAGGGATGAGAGAGAGAGAGCTGCCCACAGAGGCTGATGCACTCATTCTGCGATTTCACGATAATGGCAACCGAGCCTTTTCAAGTCTCTCAGATTGATGATTAAATAGGGCCTGGGAGTCAGAGAATACATACAGGAATCTGCAAAGGCTTGTAAACATCCCCGTTTATCAGGATATTGTAACAAGCTGTGTCAAACAAAGCAAAGACAGACGGTTTGTTGATGCCTTCACTGGTTTCCTAAAGGGGCCAGTCCGCACCGAGAGAAGGATGTTCTTGGCATGATGCTGGAACAAAGGAGGATCCACCTCCCAAACACAGAACAATCCCGGCCCCCCCCTGCTCCGGAAACTCCGGCACCCTCATCCCGTAAAACCCTTCGACAGTCTTTAAAATAGACATTGTATAAACACTCTCGCCTCTGAGTCAGAAGGTTGTGGGTTCAAGTCCCACTCCGGAAACTTGAGCACAAAAAATCCAGGCCGACACTCCCAGTGCAGTGCTGAGGGAGTGCCGCATTGTCGGAGGTGCCGTCTTTCGGATGAGACGTTAAACCGAGGCCCCGTCTGCTCTCTCAGGTGGACGTAAAAGATCCCACGGCCACTATTTCGAAGAAGTGCAGGGGAGTCTTCCCCAGTGTCCTGTGGCCAATATTTATCACTCAATCAACATGACAAAAACAGATTATCTGGGTATATTATCACATTGCTGTTTGTGGGAGCTTGCTGTGCGCAAATTGGCTGCTGCGTTTCCCACATTACAACAATGACTGCACTTCAAAAGGACTTCATTGGCTGTAAAGCGCTTTGGGATTTCTGGTGGTCATGAGATGCGCTATCGAAATGCAAGTCTGTCTTTCTTACAGGTATCCAAGCGTTTTTCTGATGGAAGTGTTTCTGGTTTCTCTAACATTTCACTGTCATCTCCTCCAGCCCCACAACCCCCCGAAATGTCTGCACTCCTCTAATTCTGCCCCCTTGAGCATCCCTGATTATAATTGCTCCACCATCGGTGGCCGTGCCTTCTGTTGCCTGGGCCCCAAGCTCTGGAACTCCCTGCCTAAACCTCTCCGCCTCTCTACCTCTCTTTCCTCCTTTAAGACGCTCCTTAAAACCTGCCTCTTTGACCAAGCTTTTGGTCACCTGCCCTAATTTCTTCTTATGTGGCTCGGTGTCAAATTTTTGACCTATAATACTCCTGCGAAGCGCCCTGGGATATTTCACTATGTTGAAGTGTCAGCCATGGCTCAGTGGGCAGCACTCTCTCTCGCCTCTGAGTCAGAAGGTTGTGGGTTCGAGTCCCACTCCAGGGACTTGAGCACGAAAATCTAGGCTGATGCTCCCAGTGCAGTGCTAAGAGAGTGCTGCACTGTCGGAGGTGCCATTTTTAGGATGAGACATTAAACTGAGGCCCTGCCTGCTCTCTCGGGTGGATGTAAAAGATCCCATGGCACTATTTCGAAGAAGAGCAGTGGAGTTATCCCCGGTGTCCTGGGGCCAATATTTATCCCTCAAGCAGCATTTAAAAAAACAGTATATCTGGTCATTATCACAATGCTGTTTGTGGGAGCTTGCTGTGCGCAAATTGCCTGCCTCATTTCCCCACATTACAACAGTGACTGCACACCAAAAAGTATTTAATTGGCTGTAAAGCACTTTGAGACGCCCGGTGGTCTTTCTTTTTTAAAGGTGCTATATAAATGCAAGTTGTTGTTGGTGTTGTTGCTGATTGGCCGCGGGTTGCCGGGCGATTTACGCACCGATAGTGACGAGTTCCGCCGTCAGCAAATTCTGCCGCAGTGTCTCTGCGATCCCTCAAATCCCTCTCCCTAACGGCCTGGCTCCTTTTAAAGGTGTAGTCTGACCCTGACTTGACTGCATTCCTTGCACGCCTGTTCCAAAGACTTTGCTATCCTATTATTTTTATTTCTATTTATGGAACATTTTCTATCTCGGGAAAGGGATCCATTTCGAATGATTCGCTAAAACAAATCGTCAACTTCCCTGAGCTTCCTCCCGCCCTGCTCCATGACTCTGAGCCCAGCCAGCGACACACATTGTTATACTATTTGGTTCAGCTCGTAAATCTATCCGCTCCTCACCGGCCACTAGCCTTTGCTGCGACTGACGGCTTAAAGCGCTTGCTGTTGTCATAAGGACATAAGAAATAGGAGCAGGAGTCGGCCATTCGGCCCCTCGAGCCTGCTCCGCCATTCAATACGATCATGGCTGATCTGATCTCAGCCTCAGCTCCACTTCCCCGCTCGCTCCCCATAACCCTTCACTCCCTTATCGTTCAAAAATCTGTCTATCTCCACCTTAAATATATTCAATGACCCAGCCTCCACAGCTCTCTGGAGCAGAGAATTCCACAGATTTACGACCCTCTGAGAGAAGACAGACAACAATTTGATCATGACCAGATAATCTGTTATGTTGATTGAGGGATAAATATTGGCCCCAGGAATAACTCCTCTGCTCTTCTTTGAATTAATGCTGTGGGACCTTTTACATCCACCTGAGAGAGCAGACGGGGCCTCGGTCTAACATCTCAACTGAAAGACGGCACCTCCGACAGTGCGGCGCTCCCTCAGTACTGCCCTTCTGACAGTGCGGCACTCCCTCAGCACTGCCCCTCTGACAGTGTGGCACTCCCTCAGTACTGCCTCTCCGACAGTGCGGCGCTCCCTCAGTACTGCCTCTCCGACAGTGCGGCGCTCCCTCAGTACTGTCCCTCTGACAGTGCAGCGCTCCCTCAGCACTGCCTCTCTGACAGTGCGGCGCTCCCTCAGCACTGCCCCTCTGACAGTGCGGCGCTCCCTCAGTACTGCCCCTCCGACAGTGCGGCGCTCCCTCAGTACTGCCCCTCCGACAGTGCGGCGCTCCCTCAGCACTGCCCCTCCGACAGTGCGGCGCTCCCTCAGCACTGCCCCTCTGACAGTGCAGCGCTCCCTCAGCACTGCACTGGGAGCGTCGGCCTAGATTTTTGTGCTCAAGTCTTTTGAGTGGGACTTGAACCCATGACCTTCTGACTCAGAGGCGAGAGAGCTGCCCACTGAGCCACTGGCAGGGGGTCCTTCTTTATACATGCATAGTGGCTCTGTGGTAGCATGTTGGTTATGTTACTGGGCTAGCTAGCCAGAGGCCTAGACTAATGATGCAGAGATCCGAGTTCAAATCCCACCACGGCAGCTGGGGAATTTAAATTCAGTTAATTAAATAAATCTGGAATAAAAAGCTCGCGTCAGTAATGGTGACCATGTAACAACCGAATTGTAGTTCGGTAAAAGTCAACAATGTGGTTGACTCTTAACTGCCCTCTGAAATGGCCCAGTGAGACACTCAGTTGTATTCAAGAAGGCGGCTCACCACCACCTTCTCGAGGGGCAATTAGGGATGGGCAATAAATGCCGGCCTTGTCGCCGATGCCCACATCCCGTGACTGAATAAAATTAGGCAAAGGGGATGTTGTTAGGACTTACAGATGGGGAGGTTTCCTGTTGCACCCTTCCCCTTACCCCTTACCCCCACCCCATGGCTCTGTATTGAGATTGCTGGCCTCTGCCATATTGTTAGGGGTGCTACAATTGACCTCAGCACCTCAGGGTCAGAGAGACTGAGAGTGCAAAAACAAAGACCCAGCCAGGGCCCGTGCCCTCAATCACGAGCAAGCGGAGCTGTCAGCTGGGCGAACAGGACTTCTCCGCATAGCTCAATGTTTCTCATACAAAGAACAGATGTCTCCTGTGTATAAACACATCCCAGTGTCGCGGTTTATCTTCTGGGCACTCATACGAACCATGGAACCGTTTAGGATATGGATATGGGACAAGCTGTCACTTGGCAGTGAGATTCCCTCCTTCACCCCAGCTGGTAAACTTCCTGCAACACTTGCGTATATTTGCTCTCACTAATGGGGCCACTCGGGATTGAATGTACAACATGCTCAATGAATGAAAGGGTGAAAGAAAGACATGGATTTATATAGCGCCTTTCACAACCACCAGACGTCTCAAAGCGCTTTACAGCCAGTGAAGTACTTTTGGAGTGTAGTCACTGTGGTAATGTGGGGAAATGAGGCAGGCAATTTGCGCACAGCAAGCTCCCACAAACAGCCATGTGACAATGACCAGAGAAACTGTTTTGTTACAGTGCTGTTGGGTGAGGGACAAACATTGGCCCAGGACACTTCATCTGCTCTTCTTCGAAATAGTGGCCGTGGGAGTTTTTATGTCCACCTGAGAGGGCAGACGGGACCTCTGTTTAACGACAGTGCAGTGCTCCCTCGGCACTGCATTGGGATTACGTGCTCGAGTCTCTGGAGTGGGACTTGAAACTACGACCTTCTGACTCGAAGCATGAGAAGAGCCTCCATCACTACATGTACGTAACTAACTGTCAGCTGTGGCTAAGTGGGTGGAACACTCGCATTTGAGTCAAAAGGTTGTGAGTTCAAGTCCCACTCCAGGAACTTGAGCACATAAATCTGGGTTAATAGTCCATCATCATCATAGGCAGTCCCTCGAAATCGAGGAAGACTTGCTTCCACTCTAAAAGTGAGTTCTCAGCTGGCTGAACAGTCCAATACAGGAATTACAGTCTCTGTCACAGGTGGGACAGATAGTCGTTGAGGGAAGGGGTGGGTGGGACTGGTTTGCCGCACGCTCCTTCCGCTGCCTGCGCTTGCTTTCTGCATGCTCTCGGCGACGAGACTCGAGGTGCTCAGCGCCCTCCCGGATGCACTTCCTCCACTTAGGGCGGTCTTTGACCAGGGACTCCCAGGTGTCGGTGGGGATGTCGAACTTTATCAGGGAGGCTTTGAGGGTGTCCTTGAAACGTTGCCTTGTTACAGCGCGATAGTCCAGTGCAGTGCTGAGGGAGCGCCGCACTGTCCGAGGTGCCGTCTTTCGGGTGAGATGTTAAACCGAGGCCCTGTCTGCCCTCTCAGGTGGACGTAAAAGATCCCACGGCACTATTTTGAAGAAGAGCAGGGGGATTTCTCCCCAGTGTCCTGGGGCCAATATTTATTCCTCAATCAACATAAAAAAAACCAGATTATCTGGGTCATTATCACATTGCTGTTTGTGGGAGCTTGCTGTGCGCTAATCGCCTGCCGCGTTTCCCACATTACAACAGTGACTACACTCCAAAAAGTACTTCATTGGCTGTAAAGCGCTTTGAGACGTCCGGTGGTCGTGAAAGGCGCTATATAAATGCACGTTGTTCTTTAGTCTTTCTTTTAACTGCCCTTTGACCCTCCTTCACAATTTGCCGTCTGAGCCCACATCCCCGGGTAGACCAGTCTAATACCCTGCTCCCTCTCTCCGATCCCAGACAGATCTAACCACAACACTAGGGCAGCTGGTCACGGCATATTGGCGCACGATTGGATGGGTTTGAAAAGAAATCTCGCTGAAATGCCAAATCTGAATGCCAATCTAGCACAGGATGTTGATAACTGAATAAATAGGTTCCCACAGAGAGAGGAAGCTGTGTATTTCTGATCGGTTTGGTGGGTGGCAGGGTTTTAAGCTATTTTTAGAGGCTGTGAATAAGAGTGAGCTACATACAGGCTATTCACAATAGATGTGAGCTGGCAGCAAGATCAGGGTGGCACAATCAGAATGAAGATTGTTATCTTAGGCCTGGGACTTGAGCCCAGCTCCAGCGTGGGACCCTCTCAGCTCCAGCCTGGGACCTCAGCTCAGCTCCAGCCCAGCTCCAGCCTGGGACCTCAGCTCAGCTCCACCCTGGGACCTAAGCTCAGCTCCACCCTGGGACCTCAGTTCAGCTCCAGCCCAGGACCCTCTCAGCTCCACCCTGGGACCTCAGCTCAGCTCCAGCCCAGCTCCACCCTGGGGCCTCAGCTCAGCTCCACCTTTGGTCCTAAGCTCAGCTCAATCCTGGGACCTCAGCTCAGCTCCAGCCCAGCTCCAGCCTGGGACCTCAGCTCAGCTCCACCCTGGGACCTCAGCTCAGCTCCAGCCCAGCTCCACCCTGGGACCTCAGCTCAGCTCCAACCTGGGACCTCAGCTCAGCTCCAGCCAAGGAGTTTTGGACAGTGAGAAGAGGAGGAGCAAACCCACAGAAAATCATAGGCGGTCCCGCGAGTCGAGGATAACTTGTTTCCAAATCAAAAGTTCACAGGTGTTTCAATGAAGGACCTAATATTCCGGATCCCGAACTCCATCCTGAAGGGTGGAAGATGCCTGTGGGTGGATTTTTTTAACGTGGGGTGACTGTTGCACACCAGCCACCACACGGGGCTTGACAGAGCTAGGTCTTGGTCCAGTGGCAAGGGTTAACCAGGACGACTGGAGACCAGCTCTGCTGCACGGACCTAGTGCGCACACATATCGCACAGTGTGGGCTGGCCCCGTGCTGCCCCTGGGCCCTCGCCTTTTCTGGGCCAGAACTCACCCCTCTCCCGGGCCCCGATCACATGCCTCTACAGACTCTCTCCGCTCCTTCGGCCGGGCATCGCCGCTTTTGGCAGTACCTGCCCACAGAAAAACCACCCTACTAATTGACGCAATTTGCAAAATCCTTCTCAGCCAGGTCATAGGGATGGCTAGTGTGGGACAGAGAAGTGTTGGTGCAGTGGCAGGAGCTCTGTTTAAATTAAAATGAAGGTAAATTGATGGGACAGTGCAGAGGGAGCTTTACTCTGCATCAAACCCCGTGCTGTACCTGCCCTGGGAGTGTTTGATGGGACAGTGTAGAGGGAGCTTTACTCTGTATCTAACCCCGTGCTGTACCTGCCCTGGGAGTGTTTGATGGGACAGTGTAGAGGGAGGTTTACTCTGTATCTAACCCCGTGCTGTACCTGCCCTGGGAGTGTTTGATGGGACAGTGTAGAGGGAGCTTTACTCTGTATCTAACCCCGTGCTGCACCTGCCCTGGGAGTGTTTGATGGGACAGTGTAGAGGGAACATTACTCTGTATCTAACCCCGTGCTGTACCTGCCTTGGGAGTGTTTGATGGGACAGTGTAGAGGGAGCTTTACTCTGTATCTAACCCCCTGTACCTGCCCTGGGAGTGTTTGATGGGACAGTGTAGAGGGAGCTTTACTCTGTATCTAACCCCGTGCTGTACCTGCCTTGGGAGTGTTTGATGGGACAGTGTAGAGGGAGCTTTACTCTGTATCTAACCCCGTGCTGTACCTGCCTTGGGAGTGTTTGATGGGACACCGTAGAAGGAACTTTACTCTCTATCTAACCCCGTGCTGTACCTGCCTTGGGAGTGTTTGATGGGACAGTGTAGAGGGAGCTTTGCTCTGAATCTAACCCCATGCAGTACCTGCCCTGGGAATGTTTGATGGGACAGTGTAGAGGGAGCTTTACTCTGTATCTAACCCCGTGCTGTACCTGCCCTGGGAGTGTTTGACGGGACAGTGTAGAGGGAGCTTTGCTCTGAATCTAACCCCATGCAGTACCTGCCCTGGGAATGTTTGATGGGACAGTGTAGAGGGAGCTTTACTCTGTATCTAACCCCATGCTGTACCTGCCTGGGAGTGTTGGATGCCCATACTAAGGGAATAGCATTTTTTGTTTTTCCTTAAGGCGACAGTTTGCATATTCTCAGCAGCTGCACCTGACCTAGTGTGTAAGTAATGAGGCAATGTTAAGGGAACAGCAATTATAATGGGACCATTTAAAGGAGCCCTTATTTTCTGGCAATATAATTCTCATTTGCTTTGAAACACGTGACACAATTTCTCAAGACTTGGCATCTATCATGTGTTAATACTTCCCCAGGAAGGAAAGACTTACATTTATATAGCGTCTTTCACAACCACCGGATGTCTCAAAGCGCTCTCCAGCCAATGAAGTACTATTGGTGTCTAGTCTCAGTTCTAATGTAGGAAACTCGGCCGCCAATTTGCGCACAGCAAGCTCCTACAAACAGCAACGTGATAATGACCAGATCATCTGTTTTTTAGTGATGGTGATTGAGGGATAAATATTGGGCCCAGGACACCGGGGAGAACTCCCCTGCTCTTCTTCAAAATAGTGCCATGGGATTGTTTACATCCACCTGAGAGGGCAGACGGGGCCTCGGTTTAACGTCTCATCCGCCAGACAGCACCTCCCACAGTGCGGCGCTCCCTCAACACTGCACTGGAGTGTCAGCCTGGATTTTTGTGCTTAAGTCTGACACAGAGACGTGTGTGCTACCCACTGAGCCACAGCTGACACAGGAATTGAAGATTTATCTCCAGGACACAGATCATGGCAGCGTTTATGCTCCACATGAGCATCCTCCCAATCCATTTTTTTATTCGTTCTGGGATGTGGGCGTCGCTGGTAAGGCCGGCATTTATTGCCCATCCCTAATTGCCCCTTGAGAAGGTGGTGGTGAGCCGCCTTCTTGAACCGCTGCAGTCCCATGTGGTGATGGTGCTCCCACAGTGCTGTTAGGGAGGAAGTTCCAGGACTTTGACCCAGCAACGATGAAGGAACAGCCGATATTGTTGTGTCTATAATGTACTTATGACTGACTCCACGAGGCAATGTGTTGTGCTCAAACTGTAGTGACCTTTGTCCTTTATTCCTAACTCCAGAGTGAGGCACAGGCATGGTGGGCAGCCTTTTATACTGGGCCCTGCACACCTATGCAGGTGACCCTCAGGCCTCCCACCGCAGTTCCCTCTGGTCGATAGCCTCTGCCACAGGGGTAGGAAACCCTGGTCTCCACCAGTTGCACCCTCTAGTGGTGTCAGCATAGTATATACACAGTGTAAACCTTATTGATAGTACATCAGGTAACAAGTCTCCATCTGATGCAACTATACAGTGACTACACAGAGAGTATATCTATGGTCTGCATATATAACATATATTTCCAAGTCGGGATGGTGTGTGACTCGGAGGGGAACGTGGAGGTGGTGATGTTCCCATGCGCCTGCTGCCCGGTCCTTCTAGGCGGTAGAGGTCGCGGGTTTAGGAGGTGCTGCCGAAGAAGCCTTGGCGAGTTGCTGCAGTGCATTTTGTAGATGGTGCACACTGCAGCCACGGTGCGCCGGTGGTGGAGGGAGTGAGTGTTGAAGGTGGTGGGTAGCGTGCCGATCAAGCGGGCTGCTTTGTCCTGGATGGTGTCGAGCTTCTTGAGTGTTGTTGGAGCTGCAACTCATCCAGGCAAGTGGAGAGTATTCCATCACACTCCTGACTTGTGCCTTGTGATGGTGGAAAGGCTTTGGGAAGTCAGGAGATGAGACATTCGCCGCAGAATACGCAGCCTCTGACCTGCTCTTGTTGCCACAGTATTTATGTGGCTGGTCCAGTTAGGTTTCTGGTCAATGGTGACCCCCAGGATGTTGATGGTGGGGGATTCGGCGATGGTAATGTCATTGAATATCAAGGGTCGGTGGTTAAACTCTCGCTTGTTGAAGATGGTCGTTGCCTGGCACTTGTGTGGTGTGAATGTTACTTGCCACTTATCACCCCAAGCCTGAACGTTGTCCAGTTCTTGCTGCATGCAGGCACGGACTGCTTCATTGTCTGAGGAGTTGCGAATGGCACTGAACACTGTGCAGTCATCAGCGAACATCCCCATTTCTGACCTGATGATGGAGGGAAGGTCATTGATGGAGCAGCTGAAGATGGTTGGGCCTAGGACACTGCCCTGAGGAACTCCTGCAGCGATGTCCTGGGGCCTGGGATGATTGACTTCCAACCACCAGAGCCATCGTCCTTTGTGCGAGGTATGACTCCAGCCAGTGGAGAGTTTTCCCCCCTGATTTCCATCTTCACCTAACCTCATGAGAGGTGGCTCAGTGGGCAGCACTCTCTCTCCACTGTGTCAGAGGGTTATAGGTTCAAATCCCACCATGAGCCTCACATAGGAGCAGGAGTAGGCCATTTGGCCCTTTGGCCCTTTGAGCCTGCTCTGTTATTCAACAAGATCATGGCTGATCTTCTACCACAACTGCTTGATTCCCAAAATGTTATCAACCTTTATCTTGAATATACTCAACGACTGAGTATCCATAGCTCTCTGGGGTAGAGAATTCCAAAGATTTTCAACCCTTTGATTGAAGAAATTTCTCTTCATCTCAGTCCCAAATGGCTGACACTTTATTCTGAGACTGTGACCCTGTGTTCTAGATTCGCCAGTCAGGGGAAACATTTTCTCAGCATTAATCCTGTTAAGCCCCTTAAGAATTTAATATGTTTCAATAAGATCGCCTCTCATTCTTCTAAACTCTAGGGAATATAGGCCTAGTCTACTCAATCTCTCCTCAGAGGACAACCCCAGCAGCCTTGGGCCCATAATCCAGGCTGAAACTCCGGTGCAGTGTTGAGGGAGTGCCGCACTGTCGGAGGTGCCGTCTTTCGGCTGAGACGTCAAACCGAGGCCTCGTCTGCTCTCTCGGGTAAAAGATCCCAGGGCCACTATTTTGAAGAAGAGCAGGAGAGTTATCCCCGGGTGTCCTGGGGCCAATATTTATCCCTTGAACAACATAACAAAAAACAGACTATCTGGTCGTTATCATGGGACTGTTTGTGGGAGCTTGCTGTGCGCACATTGGCTGCCGCCTTTCCCGCGTGACCGCACTTTAAAAGAACTTCCTTGGCTGTCATCGTCATAGGCAGTCCCTCGGAATCGAAGAAGACTTGCTTCCGCTCTTAAGATTAGTCCTCAGGTGGCTGAACAGTCCAATACGAGAGCCACAGTCCCTGTCACAGGTGGGACAGACAGTGGTTGAGGGAAGGGGTGGGTGGGGAGTCTGGTTTGCCGCACGCTCCTTCCGCTGCCTACGCTTGGTTTCTGCATGCTCTCGGCGACGAGACTCGAGGTGCTCAGCGCCCTCCCGGATGCACTTCCTCCACTTAGGGCGGACTGGTCTTTGGCCAGGGACTCCCAGGTGTCGGTGGGGATGTTGCACTTTATCAGGGAGGCTTTGAGGGTGGTCCCTTGTAACGTTTCCTCTGCCCACCTTTGGCTCGTTTGCCGTGAAGGAGTTCCGAGTAGAGCGCTTGCTTTGGGAGTCTCGTGTCTGGCATGTGGATAATGTGGTGCACCCAGCGGAGCTGATCGAGTGTGGTCAGTGCTTCGATGCTGGGGATGTTGGCCTGGTCGAGGATGCTAATCAGCTGTAAAGCGCTTTGGGACGCCCTGAGGTGGTGAAATGCGCTGTGTAAGTGTACATTTTTGTTGTGCTCGAATCTCAGGAGTGGGGCTTGAATCCACGAGCTCCTGACCCGGAGGCGAGACTGTATTCAGCAGCTGTGGGGCCCGCCAGGCTGGGCCTGGAACACTGCTGCGATACTGCCTGTCCTGTGCTGCCTCCCGAGGGCGAATATCTACCCTAACGTGCCTCAGGCAGGAAAAGGAAAACTGCGGCCCAGAAAACTGCAGAGGTTAGGTTGGGGTGGGTGAGGTGGAGAAGGCTTGAAGTCTCTGCTTCGCTGCTACAATGCTCTGTGAAAGAACACGGGCAGGAAGGAGTTAATGCTTCCCTCCGCCTGGTGAAAGTCAGAGGCTTGGAGGAAAAAAAAGCTTACTGGATGCCTCAAGCGACTTACAAGGCACTTCCTGTTTCTCAGTGTCTATTGAAGCAAATTGGCAGTGTTCTTTCAAGCACAGCACAACAGGTTGGATTCCCAGTCCGCTCCCTCTCTCTCGCCCAGGCTGCGATTGTCTACTTTGGCTTTCAAACGAGCGCACAGAGAAGGCAGCGAGTGATTGAAAGGATAAGGAGAGAGCATGTGAGAGAGAGAGAGAGAGAGAGAGAGAGCGAACGAGAGGGAGTAAAAGGAGAACCACTCTGGCACCTGCTCAAGTCACACAGGACCGGTTTCACACGGACTTTCGGAGAGCAAAGTGAACGTTTTTAAAAGCCGGAATTGAATCGATACGCAATGGATCACGACATAATTACTTGGCTGTGAGATGTCAAGTTGTGACTCAGGGGCTTAGGGCCGTTTTGCCAAAGAGGCAAATTTGAAATAGTTGACAGCGTTTTGTTTCTAAATTGAGCGTGCTTCACGCAGCGAAAAAAGTCTGGCCGTTCGAGCACCCGATCAGCGCGGGAAGCTGGTGGATGGAAGAGCGTTTGCCAGGATACCAGGAGACGGGAATCACGAGGATTTCTCCAGACCGTCCGATCGGGATCACTGCTGTTCGAATGGGACACACCAAACGCAAGTTTGCTTTGAACGTTTCCTTTTTAAAATGTTTTTTTTTTAAATGTAAAGGGTGTGTTCAGGAAGGAGAGGGGAGCAGGAGGAGAAGGAAGGCAAAGAGGAACTGACCGTGTTAATCCGTTACGCGCTGACTCGTCTCGAGAGCCAATCGGGTTTTAGTACCTTGTGGCTCAAAATGACAGCTTTCAAGCTTGTAGTGCCAGCTGTGGCTCAGTGGGCAGCACTCTCACCTCTGGGTCAGCAAGTTGTCGGTTCAAGCCCCACTCCAGGGACTTGAGCACAAAATCTAGGCTGATGCTCCCAGTGCAGTGCTGAGGGAGCGCTGCACTGTTGGAGGTTCTGTCTTTCGGATGAGACGTTAAACCGAGGCCCTGTCTGCTCTCTCAGGTCGACATAAAAGATCCCGTGGCCACTATTTTGAAGAAGAGCAGGGGGAGGTGTCCTGGGGCCAATATTTATCCCTCAATCAACATAGCAAAAAGCAGATGATCTGGTCATTATCACATTGCTGTTTGTGGGAGCTTGCTGTGTGCAAATTTCCCACATTACAACAGTGACTACACTCCAAAAGTACTTCATTGGCTGTAAAGCGCTTTGGGACGCCTGGTGGTCTTTCTTTAGTTAGCTGTTGGGGTTAATGTCTCTCTTTCTCACACACACACACACACACACTCAGGTCACTTTTCCTGTGTGAGACTGGACTAACTAAAAGAAGGGTGTGCCTTTAATCATCTAGGTTCCAGGCTCTTGAATTCACTGCGTCTCGACACACTTTTTTCATGTTTAAAACCCGCCCACTTCTTTGATCAACCTTCTCCGAGTACCTTTGGGATGCTCTACCCCAGAGGGCTGTGAATTCTCAGTCGTTAAGTATGTTCAAGTCTGGGATCAACACGGACACTAAGGGAATCAAGGGGTATGAGGATTCTGGCCTCTTGAGTAACCCCCGATTTCCATCATTCCACCATTGGCGGCTGTGCCTTCAGTTGCTTGGGCCCCAAGCTCTGGAATTCCCTCCCTAAACCTCTCTGCCTCTCTTTCTTTCTTTAAGACGCCCCTTAAAACCGACCTCTTTGATCAAGTTTTTGGTCACCTGCCTTAATATCTCCTTATGCGGCTCGGTGTCAAGTTTTGTTTTAGAACTCTGCTGTGAAGCACCTTGGGACGTTTTACTATGTTGTTGAAAGTGGAGTTGAGGTCGATGATCAGCCGTGATCTCATTGAATGGCGGAGCAGGCTCGAGGGGCCGAATGGCCGACTCCTGCTCCTATTGCTTAAATTCTGCTTCGTTCTTCCCTCTGATTGCACCTCTGCAATGCCGTCAGACTTTTCTTTGACGTTAACGGTGCGATGTAAAGTGGTGTTACTGACGAAAGTCTCGCCTCCGACACAGCGTGGAGCAAACGCCGGGTAAACAGCGGAACTTTCAGAACTGTTTGAGGGACTTTATATTGTTCATTTTTGTTTTTTGGGGAGTGGGGTTTTGGGGAGTTCTGCCGTTGATATGGAAGCGATTGTCCGATATGTTTACCTGGGCTGTTACTGTCTTGACAAACACATGGTGAAAAGGTTGCCAGGGTAATTTGCCAGTCGAACTTGACTGCCCAGGTGATTGAAGCTACTTCGGTCACTTCTTCATACACCAACACAGCCTGGTGTCTGGCAGTCCGCAGATAGACACTTGATTGAACATAAGAACACAAGAAATGGGAGCAGGAGTTGGCCATTCGGCCCCTCGAGCCTGCTCCGCCATTCAATGAGATCATGGCTGATTTTCGACCTCAACTCCACTTTCCCGACCAATCCCCATATCCCTCCATTCCCATGGACTCCAAAAATCTATCGATCTCAGCCTCAACAACTTGGCATCCATAGCCCTCTGGGGCAGAGAATTCCAAAGATTCCTAACCCTCTGAGTGAAGAAATTCCTCCTCATCTCAGTCCTACATGGCTGACCCCTTATCCTAAGACTAATATGTCCCTTAGTTCCAGACTCTCCAGCCAGAGGGAAACAACCTCTCAGCATCTACCCTGTACACTGCGTAAAGTTTTGGTCTCCATATCTAAGGAAGGATATACTTGCATTGGAGGCAGTTCAGAGAAGGTTCACTAGATTGATTCCGGGGATGAGAGGGTTGACTTATGAAAATAGATTGAGTAGGTTGGGCCTCTACTCATTGGATTTCAGAAGAATGAGAGGTGATCTTATCGAAACACATAAGATAATGAGGGGGCTCGACAAGGTGGATGCAGAGAAGATATTTCCATTCATAGGGGAAACTAAAACTAGGGGACATAGACTCAGAATTAGGGGCCGCCCATTTAGAACTGAGATGAGGAGGAATTTCTTCTCTGAGAGGGTTGTAAATCTATGAAATTCTCTGTCCCAGAGAACTGGGTCATTGAATATATTTAAGGCGGCGACAGACAGATTTTTGAGCGATAAGGGGATAAGGGGTTATGGGAGCGGGCGGGGAAGTGGAGCTGAGTCCATGATCAGATCAGCCATGATCTTATTGAATGGCGGAGCTGCCTCGAGGGGCCAAATGGCCGACTCCTGCTCCTATTTCTTATGTTCTTATGTTATGTTCTCTCAAGCTCTCTAAGAATTCTATATGTTTTAAATGAGATCACCTCTTCTCAACTCCAGAGAGTATAAGCCCAATGTACAACACCATCCCTCCTCGTAGGCCAGCCCCTCAACCCAGGGATCGGTCTAGTGAGCATTTGTTGCACGCCCTCTAAGGCGTATATGTCCTTCAGATTGTCCCCGCTTGCAACACTGGGCTCTGGTGTGGCGACTGAATGATGCCCATTATGAAAAGTTTTTTTCATAAAGCAAGGAGGATTAAAAGTAAAGCCTGATTATAATCCTTCACATCCACGCAAGCTCATGCAAAGTGTGTCGGCATGCAACCATTTGGACCGGAGTCATCGATTCGTAGAGAGCGCGTTTCTGTGGACATGTACACACGGGTAACTTGTGCAGGGGGAAGAGTTACCGATCGTGATTAAGACAACATCTCGTCCGGGACCCGATTCAATGAGGACCTTTTTTCCCATCCTGCTGCGTTCTTTAGACCGGGTCACTTTGAAGTCAAGGATTGACTCTTTTTCATCTTTATTTTTGGCCTAATTCTCTTGTGTTTGAGTAATGCGCTGGCTGAGAGGAGCTTAAAAGGAAGCATTCTCAACCAATCCACCCGCTGTGTTTACACTGGAGTGAGGAGTCCGAGTTTTTTCCGTCCAGGGAGGGCCAAATCTACAAACTGTCAATCCCTCTTCTCATTAGTTCCCGGCTCGCTCAAGTTGCCCATGTCAGAAACATCGAAAATAGGAGCAGTAGTAGGCCATTCGGCCCTTCGAGTCTGCACCACCATTCAATATGATCATGGCTGATCCTCTATCTCAACACCAAATTCCTGCTTTTTCCCCATACCCCTTGATGCCTTTTGTTTCTAGAAATATATCTACATCCCTCTTAAATATATTCAGTGACTTGGCCTCCACAGCCTTCTGTGGTAGAGAATTCCACAGGTTCACCACCCTCTGAGTGAAAACATTTCTCCTCATCTCGGTCCTAAATTTCCTACCCCGTATCCTGAGACTGTGACCCCTTGTTCTAGACTTCCCAGCCAGGGGAAACATTCTCCCCGCATCCAGTCTATCCAACCCAGTCAGAATTTTATACGTTTCAATGAGATCCCCTCTCATTCTTCTAAACTCTAGTGAATACAGGCCGAGCCGACCCAATCACTCCTCATACGACAGTCCTGCCATTCCCTCTAGACTTGACTATTCCAACGCACTCCTGGCTGGCCTCCCACATTCTACCCTACGTAAACTAGCGGTGATCCAAAACTCGACTGCCCCATCTCCTAGCTCGCACCGAATCCCGCTCACCCATCACCCCCTGTGCTCGCTGACCCACATTGGCTTCCGGTTAAGTAATGGCCTCAATTTCAAAATTCTCATCCTTGTTTTCAAATCCCTCCATGGCTTCGCACATCCCTATCTCGCTCAACCATCGGTGGCCGTGCCTTCTGTTGCCTGGGCCCCAAGCTCTGGATCTCCCTGCCTAAACCTCTCCGCCTCTCTATCCTCCTTCAAGACACTCCTTAAAACCAACCTCTTGGTCACCTGCCCTAATTTCTCCTTATGCGGCTCGGTGTCAGATTTTTAGCGCGTAATACTCCTGCGAAGCACCTTGGGACGTTTCACTACGTTAAAGGCGCTATATAAATACAAGTTATTGTTGAAGGTGGTGAGCCACCTTCTTCAACCGCTGTTCTCGTTGGCCCATTTCAGAGGGACAGTTAACCACATCGCTGTGGGACTGGAGTCACATATCGGCCAGACCGGGTAAGGGCAGCAGATTTCCTTCCCTAAAGGGCGTTCGTGAACCCGATGGGTTTTTATGACAATCCAATAGTTACATGGTCACCATTACTGACACTAACTTTTTATTCCAGATTTATTTAATTAACTGAAATTAAATTCCCCAGCTGCCGTGATGGGATTTGAACTCATGACTCTGGAGCATTAGTCCAGGCCTCTGGATTATTAGTCCAGTAACATAACCACCATGCTACCACCGAGCCGCTATGCAAGTGTAAAGAAGGACCCTCTGCCGGTGGGCGGGATCCCAGCGGCCCCGGGTGTAATAGAGCTCCACCTAGTGGACTACTGGTGTAATAACAATGTGGCAAGGTCAGGTGACACAGTTCTGTTCGGAGCCATCTTGTGTTGTGTGTGTGCTTTGGTAGTTGTGTGTAAAGATATCACACCGGGCGGGTGAGTAGCCCATGTGATTTTAACGGCCCGACCAGAACGCTTGGCTTCGGCCTATTACCCAGGCTTCTCGCCAATGAAAGAAAAGGATACTTGGTGAAGCAGCGGGTTTTGGAGGACTTGATGACACGAAGCCACTGCTGGTGTTTGTACGCCACCAGTTATTTCCCGAGCCTGTACCCAAGACTAATTGACTATCATCCATGGCTTCAAGTGGGATCAGACACTGGGAAATTCCAGAACTATTTCTTAGCTTCAGGGATCAAGGAGCAGTGACGATTTTTTGTGGTCATAAAATAAAGAGAAAACAGATTGAAGGTACAGGCAAAAATAAATTGTTATACATCTTCTTTCCTCAGTCTTATTGTGTCTCCCCCCACCCCTCCCTTGCGGCCACTCTGCTTGTCTGATCATTGATGCGGCCTTGGTGGGCTGTTCGACCTGCGGAGGCATCGTGTTCGAGCCGACCGCACTGCCCTCCAGCGCGCACGGTCTCACTCCTAGGCAGGTCAGTGACCAGGAGCTGTGTGCCTTGCTCCCGCTAAAGCTGCGAGCGTGCCCAGAGGCTCAGCAGGCCGCTCACAAGCCCCCAAATACCGCGCGCTAAAAAAACTGCCCCGCGCACCACAACCACATTTGAGGGGGAACATTTCTTTCCTCCTCCTGATCCCGCAGCACTGAGTCCAGTCATAGCTCCCCTAACTCTGTCCCAGCAGTGATTCTTCGGGATGTGGGCGTCGCTGGCAAGGCCGGCATTTATTGCCTGTCCCTAATTGCCCCTCGAGAAGGTGGTGGTGAGCCGCCTTCTTGAACCGCTGCAGTCCCGTGTGGTGAAGGTACTCCCACAGTGCTGTTAGGGAGGGAGTTCCAGGATTGTGACCCAGCGACGATGAAGGAACGGTCTGATATATGTCCCAAGTCGGGATGGTGTGTGGCTTGGAGGGGAACTTGGTGCAGGAACAGAGAGCGTATGTGTGCACAAATCGTTGAAGATGGCAGGGCAAGTTGAGAAAGCGGTTAAAAAAGGCTTAATAAATAAGAGGCATAGAGTACAAAATTGTGGAAATAATGCCGAATCTGTATAAAACCCTGGTTCGGCCCCAACTGGAGTATTGTGTCCAATTCTGGGCCCCGCACTTTAGGAAGGATGTGAAGGCCTTAGAGAGGGCGCAGGAAAGATTTCCGAGAATGGTTCCAGGGATGAGGGACTTCAGTGACGGGGCTAGACTGGAGAAGCTGGGGTTGTTCTCCCTGGAGCAGAGAAGGTCGAGAGGAGATTTGATCGAGGTGTTCAAAATCATGAGGGGTCTGGTCAGAGTAGATCGAGAGAAACTGTTCCCATCGGTGGAAGGGTCGAGAACCAGAGGACACGGATTGAAGGCGATTGGCAGAAGAACCAAAGGCGACATGAGGGAAAGATTTTTTTTACGCAGCGAGTGGTTAGGATCTGGAATGCGCTGCGTGAGAGGGCGGGGGAGGCAGACTCAATCGCGGCTTTCAAAAGGGAGTTGGATAAGTCCCTGAAGGAAAAAAATTAGCAGGGCTACGGGGAAAGGGCGGGGGAGAAGGACTGGCTGAGGGGCTCTTGCAGAGAGCCGGCACGGGCTCGACGGGCCGAATGGCCTCCTTCTGTGCTGTAACCGTTCTCTGATTCTGTGATGTTAGCCTGCTGCCTTCGTTCATCTGGATTGGATAACTCAGCGCAGATCTGGAATTAATTTAGATATTTACTCGCTAGATTTAATCGAGCAAAGGCTGTGACGTGGTTGACTACATATGGCCAGCAGTCTAAGCTCCACTCTGAGCAAGTTCCCCCGAGTCTTCCTTTGGTGCGCTGTCCCTTTTAGTTTACTGCGCAGAGAGCAGAATCAACGGGACCTCCTGATTGCTCACTCACCTTCCATAAGAACATAAGCAATAGGAGCAGGAGTCGGCCATTCGGCCCCTCGAGCCTGCTCCGCCATTCAATAAGACCATGGCTGATCTGATCTTGGCCTCAACTCCACTTCCCCGCCCGCTCCCCATAACCCTTCACTCCCTTATCGTTCAAAAATCTGTCTATCTCCACCTTAAATATATTCAATGACCCAGCCTCCACAGCTCTCTGGGGCAGAGAGTTCCACAGGTTCACAACCCCCTGAGAGAAGAAATTCCTCCTCATCTCAGTTCTAAATGGGCGGCCCTTTACTCTGAAACTATGCCCCCATAGTTCTAGATTTCTCCAGGAGGGGAAACATTCTCTCTGCATCGACCCTGCCAAGCCCCCCTCAGAATCTTACAGGTTTCAATAAGATCCCCTCTCATTATTCTAAACTCCAACGAGTACAGGCCCAACCTGCTCAGCCTTTCTTCATAAGACAACCCCTTCATCTCAGGAATCAACCTCATGAGGGACCTGAGGGGGAACATTGCTCCTGAGTGCAACAGGGCTTTAGGGAAAGGGGTTTGTAATGGTGTATCAGCAGAACTTGTAACGGCAGGTTGGTATTGCCGCACTGTAATGGCACGATTTGTAGTGGCAGGGTTTGCAACAATATAGTTGTTTCCCCCGGGCTGAAGAGTCTAGAACCAGGGGTCACAGTCTCAGGAAAAGGGGTCGGCCATTTCAGGCCGAGATGAGAAGGAATTTCTTCACCAACGATGCCCATATCTCATAAACGGATAAAAAAAACTCAGAGGGTGGTGAATCTTTGGAGGCTCAGTCATTGAGTATATTCAAGGCTGAGTTAGATAGATGTTTGGACTCGAAGGGAATCAAGGGAATATGTGTAATGCATTCACCTGTGAGTATGCTCAGAGGTTTGTAGAGCTGCTTCACTGTGAGTGGCTTAGCCAGTCACGTGATGTTGACAAGACTCAATAAAACCCCAGCCAGTTGGTTGCGGGTGATCCACGATGAGGTATGCAGTTGTGAGCCTAGTGGATGAACTGGTAATGTTTGTTAAACCTTTGTTAATAAACCAACTCGTTCTTAATAGCAATGTGTTGCAAAGAACCCATGAAGCAAATACATTACAATATGGAGATCGGGTAGGAAAGTGTAATTGAGGTGGATGATCGAACATGATCTTCTTCAATGGCGGAGCAGGCTCGAGGAGCCGAATGGCCCATTCCTAATTATTATGTTCCAATATGGAACTTTGCATGATTCAACAGCAGAATATCTTAGTTTTAAGAAACAACATCCTTTAGTGAGACAGATCTTGATTACATTTAAATGTTCCGCAACTAATCCAAACCCTGCTTTGCTTTTAACATTCTTCAAATTTTTTTTGCACTTCAAAGTGACTGACGTCGGTCTTAAGGAGCGGAACAATTTTCCACCTTATGCCCTAGTATTCGTGTTCATCACTCCCAAGGCAGGTACAGCACGGGGTTAGATACTGAGTAAAGCTCCCTCTACACTGTCCCATCAAACACTCCCAGGGCAAGTACAGCACGGGGTTAGATACAGAGTAAAGCTCCCTCTACACTGTCCCATCAAACACTCCCAGGGCAGGTACAGCACGAGTTAGATACAGAGTAAAGCTCCCTCTACACTGTCCCATCAAACACTCCCAGGGCAAGTACAGGGGGTTAGATACAGAGTAAAGCTCCCTCTACACTGTCCCATCAAACACTCCCAGGACAGGTACAGCACGGGTTAGATACAGAGTAAAGCTCCCTCTACACTGTCCCATCAAACACTCCCAGGGCAGGTACAGCACGGGGTTAGATACAAAGTTAATCCTCTTCTACATCAGCCAAAACAACTCATTACAAATCACAGGCGTGTCTATGGTGACACCAGCTTAACCACATGCTCCAAGTTTAATCGAAAACGCCTTATATACACTGACAATACAGGGGAGCATACTTTGCATCTCTTATTTACTTAGCAACCACCTACCACCAGTCAGTAACCAAGGAAGTAAAACACTGCAATCATTCACTCCCTCCGCTTTCCGTCTTACCATTTTACCAACAAACGCATAAACAGGTTAAAGTTCACATTCTTACGCTGTGCGAAAATGTACATTGAGATCGTATGCAGAAAGGAAACCTTGGGTTCACATCACGCCTATCCGACGTCACCAAGCGCTTTACAGCCAATGACGTACTTTTTAGAGTGCACTCACTGTTGTATTGTGGGAAACGCGGCAGCCAATTTGCGCACAGCAAGCTCTCACACACACAGCAATGTGATAATAACCAGATCATCTTTTTTGTTACGTTGTGATCGAGGGATAAATATTGGCCCCAGGACACCGGGGAGAACTCCCCCTGCTCTTCTTCGAAATAGCGCCATGGGATATTTTACGTCCACCCGAGAAGAGCAGACGGGGCCTCGGTTTAACGTCTCATCCGAAAGACGTCACCTCCGACAGTGTGGCGCTCCCTCAGCACTGCACTGGGAGTGTCGGCCTGGATTTAGTGCTCAAGTCTGACCTTCTGCCTCAGAGGCGAGTGTGCTGCCCACTGAGCCAAGCCTGACACATAGCCAACAACAGCTGCAATTATCCAGCTTCATATTTTTCCAAGCATCTCTGGATGAGATTGCTGATATGCGCACTGTATTTTTTTTTACAGTTAACAATAAATTGTAAATGATTCTGGGTTTGAAACCAAGTTTACAAAGTAATGGAAAGTATACTCTATAGTTTGAAGGCAGCAAAACCAAGGCAGGACGAAGATAAGATTGGTGTTCAAAACTCATTCAGGTTGGGTTGAGTGTCTTCCTGTTTCGGTACTGAGTCCACATCTCTCTCCTCCTATCCCACCAGGGCTTCAGTACAGTGTCCTACCAATTCGCCTGTGGGTCAGAAGGTCGTGGGTCCAAGTCCCACGCCAGAGACTTGAGCACAAAAATCTAGGCCGACACTCCCCAGTGCAGTGCTGAGGGAGTGCCGCACTGTCGGAGGTGCCGTCTTTCGGATGAGACGTTAAACTGAGGCCCCCTCTGCTTTCTCAGGTGGATGTAAAAGATCCCACGGCCACTATTTCGAAGAAGAGCAGGGGAGTTCTCCCCAGTATCCAAAACAATATTTATCTCTCAACCATCATCATAGGCAGTCCCTCGAAGCGAGGATGACTTGCTTCCCCGCCAAAAAGTGATGAATTCACAGGTGTTTCATTGAAGGACCTAATATTCCGGATCCCGAACTCCAGTTGAAGGGTGGAAGATGCCTGTGCGTGGATTTTTTTAACGTGGGGTGACCGTTGCACACCAGCCACCACACGGGGCTTGACAGAGCGAGGTCTTGGTCCAGTGGCAAGGGTTAACCAGGACGACTGGAGACCAGCTCTGCTGCACGGGCCTAGTGCGCACATATCACATATCGCACAGTGTGGGCTGGGCCCGTGCTGCCCCTGGGCTCTCGCCTCTCCTGGGCCCCAAACTCACGCCTCTTCCAGGCCCCGATCACGTCCCTCTACAATCTCTCGCCGCTCCATCGCCCCGACCTCGCCCGCTCCTGCTGTACCTGCCCGCGCTCCAATCACTGACCTGGACCTTGATGATGTCCCTCTTCGCTGCCGTCGCCCTCCTGCACCAGCTCGCGCTGTACCTTGCCGTAGTACTCCGCCACACTGCCCATGGCCGACTCTCGCTGCTCCTTTTACGGCCCCGACCTGCCGCTGATGGTCTCTCGCAGGTCGGGGCCACCGCGCTGTCCACAGAGTCAACCAATATCACTAAAATTGATGATCTGGTCATTATCACTTTTGCTGTTTGTGGGAGCTTGCTGTGCGCAAATTGGCTGCCGCGTTTCCCACATTACTACAGTGACTGCACTCCAAAAGTTCTTTATTGGCTGTAAAGTGCTTTGGGTCGTGAAAAGTGCTGTATAAATGCAAGTCTTTCTTTTTTTGCCCCAGTTCACTGTAACTGTACAGAGTCGTTGTTTATTCAGGGTAAGGGTCACTCACTGTAACTGTACAGAGTCGCTGTTTATTCAGGGTAAGGGTCACTCACTGTGTAACTGCACAGAGTCACTGTTTATTCAGGGTAAGGGTCACTCACTGTAACTGTACAGAGTCACTGTTTATTCAGAGTAAGGGTCACTCACTGTAACTGTACAGAGTCACTGTTTATTCAGGGTAAGGGTCACTCACTGTGTAACTGTACAGAGTCACTGTTTATTCAGGGTAAGGGTCACTCACTAACTGTACAGAGTCACTGTTTATTCAGGGTAAGGGTCACTCACTGTGTAACTGTACAGAGTCACTGTTTATTCAGGGTAAGGGTCACTCACTAACTGTACAGAGTCGTTGTTTATTCAGGGTAAGGGTCACTCACTAACTGTACAGAGTCACTGTTTATTCAGGGTAAGGGTCACTCACTGTGTAACTGTACAGAGTCACTGTTTATTCAGGGTAAGGGTCACTCACTAACTGTACAGAGTCACTGTTTATTCAGGGTAAGGGTCACTCACTAACTGTACAGAGTCACTGTTTATTCAGGGTAAGGGTCACTCATTGTAATTGTACAGAGTCACTGTTTATTCAGAGTAAGGGTCACTCACTAACTGTACAGAATCGCTGTTTATTCAGGGTAAGGGTCACTCACTAACTGTACAGAGTCACTGTTAATTCAGCAGGGTAAGGGTTAAAATAATTGCCTTTTAAAAAAAAATCCTGAATATTTATCTTACATCCTTTATCAAACTATTATATATTTTGCTGCTCCTGGCTGCACTGCACCTCAAAACAGTGTCCCAAGGTGACCGGGACAGTAATGAAAGTGTCAGTTCTGTGTGATTTGCATGGACTGTAACTGAGTGAAGAGAGATAATGGCACCATCAGAGCACTGGGACAGGATGGAACGGCGACAGCAATCTTGGCTCCTGGCCACTCGATTGTCCCAGGACTGGAAGGAATGTGAGAGGGAGAGAGAGAGCCCTGAGGTACTGCGCGGTACTAGCAGGGCTCCATCATCAGAAAGCGTTTGGGCGATGGGTGCTCTGCTTCGCACATTGAGCCGATCATTGACGAGAAAGGGGAAAAGAAAGCCTTACATTTATATCAAGACTGGATTTTCGGCTTTTTAGGATTTCGGGGCGTTAATGGCGGTGGGGGCAGTCCTAATACCGCCTGGAAAATGTTTGTGTCTCAGTCAACAAAATTGGGCGGCTGGGTCCTGAGTGTGGGACGGAGCGCTATAGGAGGCATTGCACTCTGCTCTTATTGGGATAGCAGAGCTGGTCTCCAGTCGTCCTGGTTAACCCTTGCCACTGGACCAAGACCTCGCTCTGTCAAGCCCCGTGTGGTGGCTGGTGTGCAACGGCCGCCCCACGTTAAAAAAATCCACCCACAGGCATCTTCCACCCTTCAGGATGTAGTTCGGGATCTGGAATATTAGGTCCTTCATTGAAACACCTGTGAACGCCTCCCTTTTTGGTGTGGAAGCAAGTCATCCTCGCTTCGAGGCACTGCCTAAGAGTATTGGGATAGACTGGAGAAGCTGAGGTTGTTCTCCTTGGAGCAGAGAAGGTTGAGAGGAGATTTGATCGAGTTGTTCAAAGTCATGAGGGGTCTCGAGAGTAGATCGAGAGAAACTGTTCCCGTTGGTGGAAGGGGTCGAGGACCAGAGGGACACAGATTGAAGGCGATTGGCAGAACAACCAAAGGCGACACGAGGAAAAACGTTTTTACGCAGCGAGTGGTTAGGATCTGGAATGCGCTGCCTGAGAGGGTGGTGGAGGCAGACTCAATCGCGGCTTTCAAAAGGGAGTTGGATAAGTCCCTGAAGGACAAAAAAATGTCAGGGCTACGGGGAAAGGGCGAGGGAGTGGGACTGGCTGAGGTGCTCTTGCAGAGAGCCGTCACGGGCTCGACGGGCCGAATGGCCTCCTTCGCTGTAACCGTTCTATGATTCCCCACCTTATCACCGTCTCCCTTGATTCCCTTAGTGTCCAAAGCTTTATGGGACAAGTGACATTATTGCAGTTTTCTATCATGGGGTCGGCAATTACTATTGACTGACGAGTGCTCTGCTGAAATTTGCTAATGTGATACAGACTCAAAAGGAAATGTGCCTTTCCTTCCAATTCTGCTTCTTAAACGCTTTGCCAGCTGGTGCTCACCAGGGCCAAAGTTGTAAAATAGGCCCCATTCGACTGAAAGTTGGCTTGTAGGGAGATGATCGCTGATGCTCCAAGGCGACATTGATTCCGCAAATGCAGTGCGTGTTAGCAGCGAGAAGCAAGGACCGGTACTATCAGAGGACAATGGACAGCGAAGGATATAGGGACAGGAGGAGGCCATTCGGCCCCTCGAACCCATTCCACCGTCCACTTAGATCATCAAGAAAGACTTGCATTTATATAGCACCTTTCACGACCACCGGACATCCCTCAGTGTTTACAGCCAATGAAGTATTTTTTTGAAGTGTAGTCACTGTTGTAATGTGGGAAACGCAGCAGCCTAAATTGCGCACAGCAAGCTCCCACAAGCAGCAATGTGATAATGACCCAGATAATCTGTTTTTTTGTTATGTTGATTGAGGGATAAATATTGGCCCCAGGACACCGGGGATAACTCCCCCTGCTCTTCTTCGAAATAGTGGCCGAGAGATCTTTTACATCCACCTGAGAAGGCAGATGGGGCCTCGGTTTAGCGTCTCATCCGAAAGACGGCACCTCCGACAGTGCGGCGCTCTCTCAGCACTGCACTGGGTGTGTCAGCCTAGATCTTTGTGCTCCAGTCTCCTGGAGTGGGACTGTGGGACTTTTATTGTAGGCTTGTCGAGTGTGCTTGTCGCGATCAGCTCCTCCATCTGCAATGGTGAACGTTACTTTGTCATATTTGAGGATCTGACATTTAGGCGGAGAAGGCTTCTGCGCAGCTTCCGGAAGCTTCCGGCTCGCTGGCATGAGTCACTCCGTTTTGCTAATAATCTCCTATGTTAAACCTTATCGAATGCCTTCTGGACGTCCCTGCAGACATCATCTAATATACCCGCCCTTTCACACCATGTCAGTAGCGAGGATAATATTTGGCTTATAGTTTGTTAACCTCATGGGTCCCACCGTGGGTCAGTATGTAAGCGTCAGGGGCCAATTATAGTACCATTCCTGTCGTCACAGCTTACATCAACACAGATTAGTCATCAGGGGCTCCTCAGATTCTGTCTGTCCTTATTTATATTGCAACATTACAAATCCATTTCTTCGGTCACTGCTCCTAAAAAGAAAGACTTGCATTTCCATAGCGCCTTTCACGATCTTACCGGCCGCCCCAAAGCACTTTACAGCCAGTGAAGCATTTTGGGAGTGTAGTCACTGTTGTAATGTATCAACACCCTCAAAGCCTCCCTGATGAAGTGCAACATCCCCACCGACACCTGGGAGACCCTGGCCAAAGACCGCCCTAAGTGGAGGAAGTGCATCCGGGAGGGCGCTGAGCACCTCGAGTCTCGTCGCCGAGAGCGTGCAGAAACCAAGCGCAGGCAGCGGAAGGAGCGTGCGGCAAACCAGTCCCACCCACCCACTGTCTGTCCCATTTGTGACCGGGACTGTGGTTCTTGTGTTGGACTGTTCAGCCACCTAAGGACTCATTTTAAGAGTGGAAGCAAGTCTTCCTCGATTCCGAGGGACTGCCTATGATGATGCATGTATTAAAGCCGGCAGCCAATTTGCGCACAGCAAGCTCCCACAAACAGCAATGTGATAATGACCAGATCATCTGTTATTGTTATGTTGATTGAGGGATAAATATTGGCCCCAGGACACCAGGGAGAACTCCTCTGCTCTTCTTCGAAATAGTGCCACGGGATGGTTTCTGCACGCTCTCGGCGACGAGACTCGAGGTGCTCAGCGCCCTCCCGGATGCACTTCCTCCACTTAGGGCGGTCTTTGGCCAGGGACTCCCAGGTGTCGGTGGGGATGTTGCACTTCATCAGGGAGGCTTTGAGGGTGTTGATACATTACAACAGTGACTACACTCCCAAAATGCTTCACTGGCTGTAAAGTGCTTTGGGGCGGCCGGTAAGATCGTGAAAGGCGCTATGGAAATGCAAGTCTTTCTTTTTAGGAGCAGTGACCGAAGAAATGGATTTATCCCTCAATCAACATAACAAAAACAGATGATCTGGTCATTATCACATTGCTGTTTGTGGGAGCTTGCTGTGCGCAAATTGGCTGCCGGCTTTAATACATGCATCATCATAGGCAGTCCCTCGGAATCGAGGAAGACTTGCTTCCACTCTTAAAATGAGTCCTTAGGTGGCTGAACAGTCCAACACAAGAACCACAGTCCAATACGTCCACCTAAGAGAGCATTCGGGGCCTCGGTTTAATGTCTCATCCAAAAGACAGTGCAGCGCTCCCTCAGCACAGCCCCTCCAACAGTGCAGCGCTCCCTCAGTACGGCGCTCCCTCAGCACTGCCCCTCCAACAGTGCGGCACTCCCTCAGCACTGCCCCTCCGACAATGCAGCGCTCTCTCAGCACTGCCCCTCCGACAGTGCAGCACTCCCTCAGCACTGCCCCTCCGACAGTGCAGCGCTCCCTTAGCACTGCCCCTCCGACAATGCGGCACTCCCTCAGCACTGCACTGGGAGTGTCGGCCTGGATTTTTGTGCTCAAGTCTCTGGAGTGGGACTCAAACCCACAACCTTCTGACTCAGAGGCGAGAGTGCTGCCCACTGAGCCACGGCTGACACTAGAAGCAGGAGAAAGGGCGTGAGGAGTGATGACAGGAATGAACTCGCCGTGATCACCAGGATTCTCTGAAGGTTGAACTCCCGGACGCCACTGGGAGCAACATCGGGGCAGAAAAATCATATGGGCATTAAAATTTTAAAACTCATTCTTTTTCAACACTTTTGTTTATTTGTTCGAAAATGTTAGAGTCGGAAAAGAAAAGGCTGTTTGCCTGACAGTCAGTCGGGTAATGAGGCCGTTCACTCTCCACTTTTTTTATTAGTTCCTGGGATGTGGGCGTCGCTGGCAAGGCCGGCATTTATTGCCCGTCCCTAATTGCCCCTTGAGAAGGTGGTGGTGAGCCGCCTTCTTGAACCGCTGCAGTCCGTGTGGTGAAGGTGTTCCCACAGTGCTGTTAGGGAGGGAGTTCCAAGATTTTGACCCAGCGACGATGAAGGAACGGCCGATATATTTCCAAGTCAGGATGGTGTGTGATTCGGAGGTGGTGGTATTCCCAGCTGCCCTTGACCTTCTAGGCGGTAGAGGTCGCGGGTTTGGGAGGTGCTGCCGAAGAAGCCTTGGCGAGTTGCTGCAGTGCATCTTGTAGACGGTGCACACTGCAGCCAGGGGGCGCCGGTGGTGGAGGGAGTGAATGTTGAAAGTGGCTGTGGATGCTGAATCGTTGAATATATTCAAGGCTGAGTTACATAGATTTTTTTGTATTCTAGGAGAATCAAGGTAATGTACGCAACTGTGAGTATGCTCACAGCTTTGTAGAGCTGTTGAGTTGGGAGTGGCTTAGCCAGTCACGTAATGTTCACAAGACTCAATAAAACCCCGGCCAGTTAGGTCTAGGTCATCCACGATGAGGTATGCAGTTGTGAGCCTGGTGGATGAACCGGTAATGTGTAGTGTGATTGTTAAACCTTTGCTAATAAACCGACTAGTTCTTAATAGCAATGTGTTGCTCTGGATTCTTAAGCAAAGAACCCATGAAGTCAATACATTACAAAGTTAAAAACAGCTTTGGCATTATCTTGCACGGACCTGCTGGGATAAGAGAGCCAGATTTTATCAAGTCTCCCAGAATCCAACGGAAAATAGGCTCAGTTTAAAAACAGCTTTTGAAAGAAAACACACGTTCTCGAGCCCTGAATACCAACCTAAAGAACCTCTGTTTCCGTGCTGTGTTGTCCCACTGGGTGTCAGTCATAAGGACGGGTTTCAATAATGAAGGCCATGTGGCCCATTCTGCCGTCTTTCTTCCCAAACGCCAACCCTCCCCTTCTCCTCATTACGACATCCAGCTGTTCCTTGGATGGATCAGTGTCTCCCCCCTCCCCCGCCTCCCCCACCCCTCCACCCTTCCAGGCCCCTATCCAGCTGTTGGCCATCCTCTGTGTAAAGAGTTGCTTCCTGCCATCTGCCTCACACATGGCCTTCTCGCCCCTGAAACACTGTGCCCTCTTCTCATCTTCCCTTCCGTCTTGGCTGAACTTGCCTTCCTCTTGCAGTCTGAGGTTCCTAAAATGACGCAGTGTTTTGTGAATAAAACGACTTTGACGACAGATATTTTCCAAACTATGGCAAAATGACCCATAGTGATTCAAGGCTTAACTGGGGCAAAAGCCCAACAGCGAAGTTGATTCACAATCTACGAGAAATAAAGACAGAGAGCTGTATTTGCACGGCGCCTGTCCTGACATCAGGGCGTCCCGAAGCGCTTTACAGCCAATGAAGTATTTTTGAAATGTAAGGACGTAAGAAATAGGAGCAGGAGTTGGCCACATGGCCCCTCGAGCCTGCTCCGCCATTCAATGAGATCACGGCTGATCACCAACCTCAACTCCACTTTCCCGCCCCATCCCCATATCTCTCCATTCCATTAGATCCCAAAAAACTATCAATCTACAAGTGATCAGGAAGGCAAGTGGAATGTTGGCCTTTATTGCAAGGGGGATGGAGTATAAAAGCAGAGAAGTCCTGCTACAACTGTACAGGGTATTGGTGAGGCCACACCTGGAGTATTGCGCACACTTTTGGTCTCTGTATTTAAGGAAGGATATACTTGCATTGGAGGCCGTTCAGAGAAGGTTTACTAGGTTGATTCTGGAGATGAGGGGGTTGACTTATGAGGATAGGTTGAGTAGGTTGGGCCTATATTCATTGGAATTCAGAAGAACGAGAGGTGATCTTACTGAAAGTTATAAGATAATGACAGGGGCTTGATAAGATGGAGGCAGAGAGGATATTTCCACTCATAGGGGAAACTAAAACTAGGGGACATAGTCTCAGAATAAGGGACTGCCCATTTAAAACTAAGATGAGGAGAAATTTCTTCTCTCAGAGGGTTGTAAATATTGTGTTCCTAACACAGATGAGGCTGCACACAGGGAGGTTAAAGTAACAGTGACCTCAGTCTTTAATAAGACACTCCAGAGTGAGGAACAGGCCTTAGGGGCCGGCTTATATACAGTGCTCCCAAGGGCTGCTGGGATCCCTTGGGACTTCAGGGGATGAGCTCCCTGGTGGCGGAACATGGGAGTGCACGCTTTACAGATACACAACATCACTCCCCCCCGCCCCCAAAGTCTAAGTGAAAACTATTTACAAGGTGAGGCGGTCGGGGGCCTTTCTTTCCCTGGTGGACCGCCTCGGTACTTATGTCTGTTCTGGTGTGTTGGCTGTGCCCTCACTGGGCTGGGGTGTTGTTGGCTCTGCAGGGCTGCTAGGTGAGCCTGGCCTTGCTGGGCTGTTGGGCGTGATGGGTTCGATTTCCTGGTCCGGGGTGGTGTCGTTGATCCTTTGGGTTTGTGTTGTGGACTCGAAAAAGGTGGTGTCTGCTGTGGGTTGTTCAGGGCAGTCTGTGAATCGCAGCCTCGTTTGGTCCAGGTGCTTTCTGCAAATTTGTCCATTGTCTAGTTTGACTACAAACACCCTACTCCCTTCTTTAGCTATCACTGTGCCTGCGATCCACTTGGGACCATGTCCATAGTTTAGCACATACACAGGGTCAATCAGATCAATTTCCCGTGACACAGTGGCGCGACCATCATTTACATTTTGTTGCTGCCGCCTGCTCTCTACCTGATCATGCAGGTTGGGGTGAACCAGCGAGAGTCTGGTTTTAAGTGTCCTTTTCATGAGTAGCTCAGCCAGGGGCACCACTGTGAGCGAGTGGGGTCTCGTGCGGTAGCTGAGCAGTACTCGGGACAGGCGGGTTTGGAGTGAGCCTTCTGTGACTCGTTTAAGGTTCTGTTTTATGGTCTGCCTGCACATTGGAGGCTGGTTTAAACAGGGCCGAGGTGACATGTTTGATCCCATTGCGGGTCACGAATTCTTTAAATTTAGCCCTGATGAAACATGGCCCGTTGTCACTGACCAGTATGTCAGGCAGGCCGTGGGTGGCAAACATGGCCCTCAGGCTTTCAATGGTGGCGGTGGCGGTGCTTCCCGACATTATTTCACATTCAATCCATTTTGAAAAAGCATCCACCACCACCAGGAACATTTTACCGAGAAACGGGCCCGCATAGTCGACATGGATCCTCGACCATGGTCTGGAGGGCCAGGACCACAAACTTAGTGATGCCTCTCTGGGCGTTTTGCTCAACTGAGCACATACGCTGCATTGCCGTACACAGTACTCTATAAGTCAGAGTCGATACCGGGCCATCACACGTGGGATCTGGCTATCGCTTTCATCATTACTATACCCGGGTGTGTGCTGTAGATATCCGAGATGAACGTCACCCTAACTTTTTTGGGTAGCACTACGCAGTTACCCCACAACAGGCAGTCTGCCAGAATGGACAGCTCGTCCTTTCGCCGCTGGAACGGCTTGATTAGCTCTTGCATTTTAACGGGGATGCTGGCCCAGCTCCCATGCAGTACACAGTTTTTTACTTGGGACAACAGAGGATCTTGGCTGGTCCAAGTCCTAATCTGGCGGGCCGTGACAGGTGATTTATCATTTTCAAAAGCTTCCATGACCATCAACAAGTCTGCGGGCTGCGCCACCATCAACAAGTTTGCAGGCTGCGCCATTTCCACCCCCGTGGTGGGCAATGGTAGCCGACTGAGAGCATCCGCACAGTTCTCAGTGCCTGGCCTATGGCGGATGGTATAGTTATACGCTGATAGCGCGAGTGCCCACCTTTGTATGCAGGCTGAGGCATTAGTATTTATCCTCTTGTTTTCAGCAAACAGGGATGTGAGGGGCTTGTGATCGGTTTCCAGCTCAGATTTGAGGCCAAACAGGTACTGATGCATTTTCTTTACCCCGAAAACACACGCTAATGCCTCTTTCTCAATCATGCTGTAGGCTCTCTTGGCCTTAGACAAGCTCCTGGAAACATAGGCGACAGGTTGCAACTTCCCCGCAACGTTAGCTTGTTGTAATACACACCCGACTCCATACGACGATACATCAGATGCTAGCACAAGTCTTTTACACGGGTTATGCAATACAAGCAGCTTGTTGGAGCATAAAATGTTTCTGGCTTTCTCAAAAGCAATTACTTGGTTTTTTTCCCCATACCCAGTTCTCACCTTTGCGCAATAACACATGTAGGGGCTCTAAGAGGGTGCTTAACCCCGGTAGGAAGTTACCAAAATAGTTGAGGAGTCCCTGGAACGACCGCAGCTCCGTGACATTCTGTGCCCTGGGCGCGTTCCTGATAGCCTCTGTCTTGGTGTCTGTGGGCCGAATGCCGTCCGCCACGATCTTTCTTCCCAAAAACTCCAATTCTGTTGCCATGAAGACGCATTTCGACCTCTTCAGCTGCAGCCCTACGCAATCCAGTCGCTGGAGGACTTCCTCCAGGTTTTGTAGGTGCTCGGCGATGTCCCGACCCGTGACCAATATGTCGTCCTGAAAAACCACCGTGTGTGGTACCAACTTGAGTAGGCTCTCCATGTTTCTCTGGAAGATCGCTGCAGCCGACCAAATTCCAAACGGGCATCTGTTGTAGATGAACAGTCCCTTGTGCGTGTTGATGCAGGTGAGGCTCTTTGAAGACTCCTCCAGCTCCTGCATCATGTAGGCCGAAGTCAGGTCGAGCTTGGTGAACGTCTTGCCTCCTGCCAGCGTCGCAATAGGTCGTCTGCCTTAGGTAGCGGGTATTGGTCCTGTAGCGAGAAACGATTAATAGTTACTTTATAATCACTGCAAATCCTGACCGTGCCGTGCCATCACTTTTAAGTACTGGAACAATCGGGCTGGCCCACTCGCTGAATTCCACTGGAGAGATGATGCCCTCGCGTTGCAGCCTGTCCAGCTCGATTTCCACTCTCTCCCTCATAATGTGAGGTACCGCTCGCACCTTGTGGTGAATGGGTCATGCCTCTGGGACCAAGTGGATCCGCACCTTTGCCCCGGAAAAGTTTCCAATGCCTGGCTCAAAAAGGAAAGGAAATTTGTTAAGAACCTGGGTACATGAGGCCTCATCGACATGTGATAGCGCTCGGATGTCATCCTAGTTCCAGCGGATTTTGCCCAGCCAGCTCCTTCCAAGCAGTGTGGGGCCATCACCCGGTACAATCCAGAGTGGCAGTTCATGCACCGTGCCCTCGTAGGTGACCTTGACCATGGCGCTGCCCAGGACAGTGATAAGCTCTTTGGTGTACGTTCTCAGTTTCGTGTGAATGGGGCTCAGGGCTGGTCTGAATGCCTTGTTGCACCACAGTCTCTCAAACATTTTTTTACTCATGATGGATCAGTTCCATGGCTACGGGTAAGCCATTCAATTTTACATTTAGCATTATTGGTGGACATTTCATCGAAAATGTGTGCGTCCCGTATACTTCAGCATCTGCCTCCTCTCTCTGAGGCTCGAAATTGCTTTGATCCATCATGAACCGATCTTCCTCTGCCACGTGGTGGTTAGCAGGTTTTACAGAGCTTGCAGCTCATTTGCAAGCTCGTTGGAGGTGCCCCATTGTTCCACAGCTCTTGCAAACATACCCTTTGAAGCGGCATGAATAGGCTGAATGGAAGCCTCCACAACACCAACAAGCTGTGAATCGCCTTGCATTCATCCTTTGTTGCGGACTCTGAGTCATCTGGGTCACCTGAGGCCTGCTGGCAGTTGCAGGCTCGTGGTTTCTGCCCTGTACATTTCTGCTCGCAAACACAGTTCCAGTTAATTTATGAACATTGCTGGCACTTGTGTGCTGAGAGATGTGTTTGATGTTATAACTGGGTGGACGTAAACGCCTGTGCTATCGCAATGGCCTTACTGAGGGTCAGTGTCTCTACATTCAAAGGTTTTCATGGATGGTCTTGTGGCCAATGCCCAGTACAAAAAAGTCTCTGAGCATTTGCTCCAGGTAGCCATCAAACCCACATTGTCCTGCAAGTCGCCTTAGCTCGGCGACGTAGCTCGCCACTTCCTGACCTTCAGATCGCTGGCACGTGTAGAACCGATACCTCGCCATCAGCACGCTCTCCCTCGGGTTAAGATGCTCCCGAACCAGTGTACACAGCTCCTCATACGACTTATCTGTGGGTTTCACCGGAGCCAGAAGATTCTTCATGAGGCTGTAGGTCGGTGCCCTGCAGACCGTGAGGAGGACCGCTCTCCTTTTTGCAGCGCTTCCTTCTCCGTCCAGCTCGATGGCTACAAAGTACTGGTCTAGCCGTTCGACATAGGCTTCCCAGTCCTCACCCTCTGAGAACTTCTTCAGGATGCCCACAGTTTGCTGCATCTTTGCGTTAGATTCGTATTCTCGTCGCCAGTTATTGTGTTCCTAACACAGATGAGGCTGCACACAGGGAGGTTAAAGTAACAGTGACCTCAGTCTTTAATAAGACACTCCAGAGTGAGGAACAGGCCTTAGGGGTCCGGCTTATATACAGTGCTCCCAAGGGATGCTGGCATCCCTTGGGACTTCAAGGGATGAGCTCCCTGGTGGCGGAACTTGGGAGTGCATGCTTTACAGATACACAACAGTAAATCTGTGGAAATCTCTGCCCCAGAGAGCTCTGTAGGCTGGGTCATTGAATATAGTTAAGGCGGAGATAGACAGCTTTTTGAGCGATACGGGAGTGAAGGGTTTTGGGGAGCGGGCGGGGAAGTGGAGCTGAGTCCATGATCCGATCAGCCTCATCATCATAGGCAGTCCCGCATAGCTTCCACGCCAAAATGGAATGAGTTCACAGATGTTTCAATGAAGGACCTAATATTCTGGATCCCGAACTACATGTTGAAGGGGTGGAAGATGACTGTGGGTGGATTTTTTTAACGTGGGGTGGCCGTTGCACACCAGCCACCACACGGGGCTTGACCGAGCGAGGTCTTGGTCCAGTGGCAAGGATTACCGAAGACGCCTGGAGACCTGCTCTGCTGCACGGGCCTAGTGCGCGCACATATCGCACAGTGTGGGCTGGTCCGTGCTGCCCCTGGGCCCTGGGCTCTTCTGGGCCCCGAACTCTCGCCTCTCCTGGGCCCCAGTCAACTTCCTTCTCGAAACTCTTGCTGCTCCTTCGCCCCTCCTGCTGTGCCTGCCCGCACTGCAATCGGCGACCTGCCATAATCTTATTGAATGGCGGAGCAGGTTCAAGGGGGCCAGGTGGCAGACTCCTGCTCCTATTTCTTCTGTTCTTATAATTGGGGCTCTTTGATGGGATCCCGCAGCAGGAATGTTCCAGAAAGAGCTGTGTTCAGCAGCAGGTACCCTTATTTGAGTTTCGTGTGCACTGCGTTCAACCAGTTGCTCCATTTGGTCTGCAGCTTTTGCCAAGACAATGTTCCAAAACAATAACCTGATCTGAAGCAGATTATCAGAGGTGTCGATCTAGTGTGCCAGAGGGGACAGAATCCTGTGTGTACTACGCTATATGCAGAATGTGGGACAGGTGGACTCAAGGTGTTCTCATTGAAGAACTCCCTCACACACCTCCCCCCACCCACCCGCCACTGTAACGTATTTGCTTCACGGGTTCTTTGCTTAGGAATTCATAGCAACACATCGCTATTAAGAATGAGTTGGTTTATTCGCAAAAGGTTTAAGAACACAAGAACAGAAGAAATAGGAGCAGGAGTAGGCCATATGGCCCCTTGAGCCTGCTCCGCCATTTAATACACTCATGGCTGATCCGATCATGGACTCAGCTCCACTTCCCTGCCCACCCCCTTATCCCCTTATCGTTTAAGAAACTGTCTATCTCTGTCTTAAATTTATTCAATGTCCCAGCTTCCACAGCTCTCTGAGGCACGAATTCCACAGATTTACAACCCTCCGAGAGAACAAATTTCTCCTCATCTCAGTTTTAAATGGGCGGCCCCTTATTCTAAGACCATGCCCCCTAGTCTAGTCTCCCCCATCAGTGGAAACATCCTCTCTGCATCCACCTTGTCAAGCCCCCTCATAATCTTATATGTTTCGATAAGATCACCTCTCATTCTTCTGAATTCCAATGAGTAGAGGCCCAACCTCCTCAACCTTTCCTCATAAGTCAACTCCCTCATCCCCGGAATCAACCTAGTGAACCTTCTCTGAACTGCCTCAAAAGCAAGTATATCCTTTCGTAAATATGGAAACCAAAACTGCACGCAGTACTCCAGGTGTGACCTCACCAATATCCTGTACAACTGTAGCAAGACTTCCCTGCTTTTACACTCCATCCCCTTTGCAATAAAGGCCAAGATACCATTGGCCTTCCTGATCACATGCTGTACCTGCATACTAACCTTTTGTGTTTCATGCACAAGTACCCCCAATCACACTACACATTACCAGTTCATCCACCAGGCTCACAACTGTAGCCAAGTTTGCTGACGATGCAAAGATGGGTGGGAAAGCAAGTTGTGAGGAGGACACAAAGAATCTGCAAAGGGATATAGACAGGCTAAGTGAGTGGGAAAACATTTGGCAGATGGAGTATAATGTGGGAAAGTGTGAGGTTCTCCACTTTGGCAAGAAAAATAAAAAAGCAAATTATTTAAACGGAGAGACATTACAAAATGCTGCAGTACAGAGGGACCTGGGGGTCCTTGTACATGGAGCACAGAAAGTGCTACCCACGGGGCTTGGAAGTTCAGCCCAAGGTCACATAGGAAGGTGAGATTAAATCTGAAACAGTGTCTGGGCATGAGGCTTTGGTCACAGCTGTCTGAAATAGATAGTGTTCCATTCTGTAGTGTTCCATTCTCCGCCTTCATAATCATCAAAAAGGGGGGTTCATCCATTGCGTAGCCACACGGTGAGAGAAAGAGGAAAAGGGGTTTAGTCCATTGGGTTTGTGTACAGTGGGAGTGAATGGGAAGTGGTTTGATCCATTGGGATTGTGTACAGTGGAAGTGAATGGGAAGGGGTTTGATCCATTGGGATTGTGTACAGTGGGAGTGAATGGGAAGGGGTTTAGTCCATTGAGATTGTGTACAGTGGAAGTGAACGAGAAGGGGTTTAATTTGTTGGAATACTGTACAATAGGAGGGAATAGTAAGGGGTTTAACTTGTTGGAATTCTGTACAATGGGAATGAATGGGAAGGGGTTGGGTCCATTGGGATTGTGTACAATGGGAGTGAATGGGAAGGGGTTTGGTCCATTGGGATTCTGTACAAGGAGTAAATGGGAAGGGGTTTGGTCCATTGGGATTGTATACTATCGGAGTGAATGGGAAGGAGTTTAATTTGTTGGAATTTGGTACAATGGGAGGGAATGGGAAGGGGTTTGGGTCCATTGGGATTGTGTACATTGGGAGTGAATGGGAAGGGGTTTACTTGTTGGTATTTGGTACAATGGGAGTGAATGGGAAGGGGTTTGGGTCCATTGGGATTGTGTACATTGGGAGGGAAAGGGAAGGGGTTTGATCCATTGGGATTGTATACAATGAGAGTGAATGAGAAGGGTTTGTGTCCATTGGGATTGTGCACAATGGGAGTGAATGGGGAGGGGTTTGGGTCCATTGGGATTGTGTACAGTGGGAGTGAATGGGAAGGGGTCTGCTCCATTGAGATTAGATTGTGTACAGTGGGAGTGAATGGGAAGGGGTTTGGGTCCATTGGGATTGCGTGCTGCACTGAGGTTGAATTTTGCTGGGGATAGTTGTCCTTGGAGTATCAGACACGTCCAAGTTTCACCTTGTACCTGTCCCGATGGCTGAACTGAAGCTGCTGCATTTCCCTATTGTATAAAGTTTCATTTTGTTTGCTGTCCTTTTGCCAAGGCAGTAAGTGATCCCTCTCAACGATTGGATATTTAATCTACTGCACTGTGAGAAGTAGAGGCGGTTTATACTGAGGATCTGTCTGACAGTGCTGACAGCTGAGAGTGGGCAGTAACACTCTCGGAGCAGTGCAGAGTATTTCAACATAAGTTCCCATACTTAGGATTTGGAACCAGCCCTAATCTTGTTCCCGCCTTTCTCGGGATGGTGCTGACTAACCGCTAAGGATTTAAGGGGCACGGTAGCGTATGTTATTAGACTAGTAATCTAGACGCCTGGGTGAATGATCCTGGGTCATGAGTTCAAATCCCACCACGGCAGCTGGGAGAATTAACTTCAATGAATTAAATAAATCTGGAATTAAAAAGCTAGTATCAGTAATGGTGTGGAAATCCGATTGTTGGAAAAACCCATTTGATTCGCCAATGTCCTTTAGGGAAGGAAATCTGCCGCCCTTACCCGGTCTGGCCGATATGTGACTCCAGACCCACAGCAACGTGATTGACTCTTAACTGCCCTCTGAAATGGCCCAGCAAGGCACTCAGTTGTGGGAGATCGCAGTCACCAATGTGGGCTCACACAAATACTTTTTTGACATGTAGTCACTGTTGTAATGTAGGAAATGTGGTAACCAATTTGCGCACAGCAAGCTCCCACAAACAGCAATGTGATAATGACCAGATCATTTGTTTTAGTGATGTTGATTGAGGGATAAATATTGGCCCCAGGACACCGGGGAGAACTCCCCCTGCTCTTCTTCGAAATAGTGACCACGGGATCTTTTACGTCCACCTGAGAGAGCGGCCGGGGCCTCGGATTTAACGTCTCACCCGAAAGACGGCACCTCCGACAGTGCGGCGCTCCCTCAGCCCTGCACTGGGAGTGTAGATTTTTCACATTGCTGTTTATGGGAGCTTGCTGTGCACAAAACTGGCTGCCGCGTTTCCCACGTTACAACAGTGACTGCAATTCGCGAAGTACTTCATCGCGAAGTAAAGCGCTTTGGGACGTCCGGTGGTCGTGAAAGCCTTTCTTTGCTTGTCTCTCTCTCTCTCGCTCTCTCTCTCTGCACAGTGATAAAGCCCCTTTAAGGCCAGCCACACTCTCGCTGGCTAGTGAAGCGAGTCAAGCACAAGCTGTTAATCTGGAGCAGTAATAGCCGAGCCATCGGTGTAAGCACCTGGGCCAGGCAGGAGAGGCAGAATGGGGCGAGGTGGCTTCAGAACGACCCAGCCACTGTTCGAAGGGCAGTGACTAAAGCCGAAATGATCGGTATTAGTTAAAATAAAACATCACGACACAGTGGGCGTAATCCCAGCAGTCGTGGGAGTTACCTAATCATGACACCGGACTGTGAGACTGCACTGCGCTCCTGCAGATATAGCAGAACCTGGGACTCGAGCACTTCAATGGGATATGTGAGCATTGTGTGATTTTTTTTTTCTTCCTGACGTTTTATTAAGTCGATCGAACTCTAACCTGTTTTCCACCGTCCGGGAAGAATCCAAGTTCTGATTCAGTGGGTCGGGGGGATAGGAGACCACGGACCCTCTCCGCGTGTGACTCTTTCAAACCCTGCTTAACGCACCGTCCCCTGTGCCGACATGCAGGCCGACAGACATGTTGGACGACATCTTGGAGAGGTGTCTTGGCCTCCGTATTTAAGGAGGGATATCCTTGCATTGGAGGCAGTTCAGAGAAGGTTCACTCGGTTGATTCCTGAGAATGAAGCGGTTGTCATATGAAGAAAGGTTGAGCAGGTTGGGCCTGTACTCATTGGAGTTTAGAAGAATGAGATATGATCTTATTGAGACGTATAAGATTTCTGAGGGGGCTGGACAGGGTAAATGCAGAGAGGATGTTTCCTCTCGTGGGGAAATCTAGAACTAGGGGGGCATAGTTTCAGAATAAGGGGTCGCCCATTTAAAACGGAGATGAGAAGGAATTTTTTTCTCTCAAAGGGTCAGTGAATATTTAAAGTGGAGATATTCTTGAATGATAAGGGAGTCAAGGGTTATGGGGAGCGGGCGAGGAAGTGGAGCTGAGGCCAAGATCAGATCAGCCACGATCTTAGTGAATGGCGGAGCAGGCTCGAGGGGCCGAATGGCCGACTCCTGCTCCTATTTCTTATGTTCTTATGTTGGAAGCTGTTGCCAGGGAGATACACATTGGGTCAGTATCGTAGCCTATAGGGAGAAGGTTGACGGTTAACCCCGGGAGCTGTTACCAGCCTGGAGCCTGCAAGCAAATGATTTGTTAGCCGTTATGTGGGACCTGATAAACACTTTGAAGTGTCTCAAAGATGATTTTTGTTTCTGACTTGATGACTAAGCGGTTAAGCTTCAATACAATTGAGATTGGGTTGTTCCTTGGTGCGTTGGGAGAGACAGGATAACTGGGAAAAAAATATTTTGCATCTGATACGAAGTCGGAAGGAAATTGAGAGAAACTGTGACTAAAGAATTGGGTAGAAATGGTATAAGGTGGTGAATTATCCAGGCTGTTACTCTAGGGATCCAACAAGCGATTGATTAATGGGCATGGCAACAGGGGATGTGAGCATGGATTGGTTGAAGAGGTTGTCACTCAAGGGTGTAAGATTGTATTGACTAATGGGAATGTCACTTAGGGTATAAAGGTACATTCACTAATAGAAGTGTCACTCCGGGATGTATTAATAGGAACACAGAAAAGGCCCCTCGACAGATTCAAAAATCTGTCTATCTCCACCTTAAATATATTCAATGAGCCAACCTCCTGAACATAAGAAATAGGAACAGGAGTACGCCATTCGGCCCCTCGAGCCTGCTCCGCCATTTAATAAGATCATGGCTGATCTTCTACCTCAGCTCCACATTCCCCCACCATCCCCCGCCCCCCCCGATCCCCATAATCCCTTGATTCCTTTAGTGTCCAAAAATCTAGCGATCTCAGGGAGGTAACAAACTGGCTATTAGGCACGCCCAAATAGATTGATCAAATGGAGCCTCACTCAGGCAATTCAGAGGAAGGACCTTCCCTAAAGTGGAACTTGCTTGCCCTTGTGTCCTCTGAATGGCTGACTTGACGGGGATGCCAAGGAGAGGAGGAATACTGTAGCGCAGGTGTCCTAAGGCAAGCTCAGGGAGGACAGAAACGTCCCGTGGAGCAGAAGGGCATTTCTCGCCCAATGTATCCTGGACGTTGTAAAGCTCGTGACTATATCAACAAAGCGGACCATTCAACATATGTTGAGCCAGCTATTGCCAAAGGCAACCATCCAGCACAGTGGGCCCTGTAACCGGACCCAGAATGTCCACAAGGGAACATAATGTTTGTGATCGCAAGTATTCTTGGCAATGCTTCTGAGTCAAACATGCCAGTGAAATATCCTGCCAGTTCCCAGCTGCGAAGGTCCATTACTGACAAGGAGAGGGCTCGCTCCATCCTTACCAATTCCTGACAGAGCTCAAGAGGTTAAAGTGAATCCATCGATATATTAATAGAAATGCTGTGCCTGTGTAAGGTTATAGGACTGCACGGTGCGAGAGGCAAATACGATTCTGATCAATCCGATCCGATGAATACAGTAAAGTACCGAACAGAAGGAAGCCATTCCGCCCATCGAGTCTGCATTGGCTCTTTCATAAAAACATAAGAATTAGGAGCAGGAGTCGGCCATTCGGCCCCTCGAGCCTGCTCCGCCATTCAATGAGACCATGGCTGATCTTCTGCCTCAACTCCACTTTCCTGCACTGTCCCTATATCCCTTGATTCCCTTAATATTCAAAAATCTGTCTTGAATATACTCAAAGACTGAGTCTCCATAGCCCTCTGGGACAGAGACTTCTAAAGATTCACGACCCTCTGAGTGAAGAAATTTCTCCTCATCTCAGTCCTAAATGGCTGACCCCTTATCCTGAGACTGTGTGACCCCTGGTTCTAGACTCCCCAGCCCGGGGGGAAACATCCTCCCTGCATCTACCCTGTAAGAATGTTGTATGTTTCAAAGAGATCACCTCTCATTCTTCTAAACGCTAGAGAATGTCGGCTTAATCTATTCAATCTCTCCTCATAGGACAATCCCCCCATCCCAGGAACCAGTCTGGTGAACCTTCACTGCACTCCCTCTGTGGCAAGTGTATTTCGAAGAGCAACCCAGTCAGTCCTACTCTCCCCACTCTTTCCCCAGATCCATGCCATTTTTTCTCTTTCAAGTATTTATCCCATTCCCTTTTGAAGGCGACTATTGAATCTGTATTCACCACCCTATCATCAGAGCATTTCAAATCCTCAACTCATGAAAAAGCGTTTGCTCATGTCGCTTCTGGTTCTTTTGCCAATCACCTTAAATCTGGGCCCGCTGGTTATGAAGCCTTCAGCCTTTGGAAACCATTATTTACTCTATCTTAATCCTTCATGATTTTAAACTCCGTATTCAAATCTCCTCCGCTCCGAGGAGAAAAAGCCCAGCTTCTCCAGTCCATCGGCCTAACTGTAATCCCTCACCCCTGGAGAAATTCTAGTAAGTCTCTCCTGCGCCCACTCGCCCGCTCTTTCCCTATAGCCCTGCAATGTTATTCTCCTTCAAATATTTGTCCAACTCCTGATTGAAGGCGATTTGGAATCTGCTCCCACCACCCTCTCAGGCAGTGCTTCCCAGATCACAACAACTCGCTGCATGAGGAGCTTTTTCCTCTGGTTCTTTGCGACTAGTTACAGAGATAAACACAACACAACCAAACCCTTCTCTGCGCTCCAGCCTGCCTCCATTCCAAGGTCCCTTCTCTCTCCCCCCGCCCCCTCCATTCCCCACAAGCCTAAGTAGTCTAATACCCATCATCATCATTGGCAGTCCCTCAGAATCGAGGAAGACTTGCTTCCACTCTTAAGGCGAGTCCTTAGGTGGCTGAACAGTCCAATACGAGAGCCACAGTCCCTGTCACAGGTGGGACAGACAGTGGTTGAGGGAAAGGGAGGGTGGGACTGGTTTGCCGCACGCTCCTTCCGCTGCCTGCGCTTGGTTTCTGCACGCTCTCGGCGACGAGACTCGAGGTGCTCAGCGCCCTCCCAGATGCACTTCCCCCACTTAGGGCGGTCTTTGGCCAGGGACTCCCAGGTGTCGGTGGGGATGTTGCACTTTATCGGGGAGGCTTCAGGAAAAATGCAGGGAACCGCACCAGCCCTCATACATGGTCTTCTTCGACCTTGCAAAGTTCAACTGCGAGAGTCTATGGAGCGTCCTCCTCTGTTTCGGATGCCCCCCCAAAGTTCGTCACCATCCTCCGCCTGCTCCGCGACGACATGCAGGCCGTGATCCTGACCAATGGATCCATTACAGACCCAATCCATGGCCGGACCGGGGTCATACAGGGCTGTGACATCGCCCCAACCCTCTTCTCAATCTTCCTCGCTGTCATGCTCCAACTCACAGTCAACAAGCTCCCCGCTGGAGTGGAACCAAACTCAACACTACATCAGCAGCAACTCCATCGAGGGGTCTGGACAGAATAGATAGAGAGCAGGTCAGTCAGCATATGTGGAGAGAATCAGAGTTAACCTTTCAGGGCTGTGACCCATCGTCAGAGGGATTTCTAACACAAAGGGTGAGAGGTTTTTGACAATTACCCAGATAAGCTAAAAAAACAATTTAATGTTTAGTCTCTTGGAAGACAGCGAGCTCATTAACCATCTTCCAACTGGCTCCAGATCCACATCCCAAATGGGACTATCCGTGAGAAACTACCCCCATTCAAGCAAGCTTTAACTTAAAACACATATAAAAATGTATCTAAACACTTTAGGAAGGATGTAAAGGCCTTAGAGAGGGCGCAGAAAAGATTTACGAGAATGGTTCCCAGGATGAGGGACTTCAGTGACGTGGATAGACTGGAGAAGCCGGGGTTGTTCTCCTTGGGAGCAGAGAAGGTTGCGAGGTGGTTCAAAATCATGAGGAGTCTGGACAGAGTAGAGAGAGAGAAACTGTTCCCATTGGTGGAAGGGTCGAGAACCAGAGGACACGGATTTAAGGCGATTGGCAGAAAGGCGACACGAGGGAAAACGTTTTTACGCAGCGAGTGGTTAGGATCTGGAATGCGCTGCGTGAGAGGGCGGGGGAGGCAGACTCAATCGCGGCTTTCAAAAGGGAGTTGGATAAGTCCCTGAAGGAAAAAAATTAGCAGGGCTACGGGGAAAGGGCGGGGGAGAAGGACTGGCTGAGGGGCTCTTGCAGAGAGCCGGCACGGGCTCAATGGGCCGAATGGCCTCCTTCTGTGCTGTAACCGTTCTGTGATTCTATGCTTATTGGTATCTGACTTCTTTTGGTCCTCGTCCAGACCTTCCATTACCAGGCTTCTCTTCTACTGGTAACTGGCCAAGCTACAGCGCACTGCCGACATGATTACCTCCTCCTGCCAGACCCCCAGCCACAACCATTTATGATTTATTTTAGCATTCCTTCAATTTAAAAAAAAATAGATAATTCTGTCTTTTTTTTTGTCAAATAGTTGAGAGCCGATCACATAGCAATTGCTATCTGTCAGCCGTGGCTCAGTGGGCATCACTCTCGCCTCTGAGTCAGAAGATTATGGGTTCCAGTCCCTCTCCAGAGACTTGAGCAGATAAATCCAGGCTGATGTTCCCAGTGCAGTGCTGAGGGAGTGCCGCACTCACTGTTGGAGGTGCCATCTTTCGGATGAGATGTTAAACTGAGGCCCTGTCTGCTCTCTATAATGGATGTAAAAGATCCCACGGCCATTATTTCAAAGAAGAGCAGGGAAATTATCCCTGGTGTCCTGGGACCAATATTTATTCTTCAATCAACGTAACAAAAACAGATGACCTGGGTCATTATCTCATTGCTGTGTGTGGGAGCTTGCTGTGCGCTCAATGGCTGCCGCGTTTCCCACATTACAACAGTGGCTACACTCCAAAAGTACTTTGGCTGTAAAGCGCTTTGGGACGTCCAGTGGTTGTGAAAGGTGCTATTTAAATGCAAGTCTTTCTTTTCTGTGCTAAATCAGAGTGAGGGCGCTGGATTGACAGAGGGGCAAACTCATGGAGACACTGTGAGATATGACCCTCGGCTGATATCAGTCCAGTTCCCTCACCTCGTCACGCTCATTGGGGTTTTCCTTATCCGGCCTTTTTTTCCAGTGAATTTGCCTTCGCTCACTGTTTAAATAACAAGTCAACAGAAACTGACAGAAAGTCCAACAATTGGATATTAAAAGTTATTAATAATTATTCTAAGTGTGGGGTTATTGAAACAGGCTCTGATGGATAGGCTTGCTTTTTAGCAGGAATGCAGGCGTTCGTTGCTGCCTAAAAGAGATCTTTTTTAATTCATCCGCGGGATGTGGATGTAGCTGACAAGGCCGGCATTTATTGCCCATCCCTAATTGCCGCTTGAGAAGGTGGTGGTGAGCCGCCTTCTTGAACCGCTGCAGTCCGTGTGATGAAGGTCCTCCCACAGTGCTGACTTTGTCACAGCGGTTTGGGTCAACTGATTGTCTCGCTGGGCCATTTCAGCGGGGCAGTTAAGAGTCAATCACATTGCTGTGGGTCTGGAGTCACATATTGGCCAGACCGGGTAAGGGCGGTAGATTTACTTCCCTTAAAAGGGCATTAGCGAACCAGATGGGTTCTTACGGCAATTCAGTCATTTCATAGTCACCATTACTGACACTAACTTTTTAGTCTAGATTTTTTTTAAATTGATTTAACTGAATTTAAATTCGCCCAGACGCCATGGTGGGAAATAAACTCACGTCTTCCAGATCCTTATTTCAGGCCTCAGGATTACTAGACGGGTAACATGACCACTACGCCCTTGTGGTCAGGTTCTCCCGATCGGATTCCACATGATAGAATCGTAGGGGTTTACGGCACAGAAGGAGGCCATTCGGCCCGTCGTTTCCTGTGCCGGCCGACAAAGAGCAACCCAGTCTAATCCCACTTTCCAGCTCTCGGTCCATAGCCCTGTAGGTTACGGCACTTCGAGTGCACATCCAAGTAAATTAGATGAAGGGTTCTCCCTATACTATCCTTTCAGGCAGTGAGTTCCAGACCCCCCACCGCCCTCCGGGTGAACAAAGTTCTCCTTAACTCCCCTCTCATCCTTTTACCAATTACGGTAATTCCATGCCCGCTTCGAAAGATCGTCCGAAACCTTATTTTGGAAAGGGACCATTCCCAGGGAGCGGGAGTCTCTGACAGGCCGTCAGTTATTGGGTTCAGTGGCGACAGTCACTTCTGTAAGTGATCTGAACATTTTGCTTCCATGGGAGTTTATTCCCACGCTACTCTACTTGATTGGTAGCAGGGCCCGCATGTGTTACAATCAACCTCTTTGTGACCTGAACTGTCTTTCATCTCTCCTGGAGCAGACCAACTTACCGCTAGGTGGGGCAGCACTTGGTTCAAGTCGTTATGATGCTTTATTCCTGAGGCGAATGTTTCTTTTTTTCATTCATTCCCGGGATGTGGGCGTCGCTGGCAAGGCCGGCATTTATTGCCCGTCCCTAATTGCCCCTTGAGAAGGTGGTGGTGAGCCGCCTTCTTGAACCGCTGCAGTCCGTGTGGTGAAGGTGCTCCCACAGTGCTGTTAGGGAGGGAGTTCCAGGATTGTGACCCAGCGACGATGAAGGAACGGCCGATATATTTCCCAGTCGGGATGGTGTGTGACTGGGAGGGGAACGTGGAGGTGGTGGTGTTCCCATGCGCCTGCTGCCCTTGTCCTTCTAGGCGGTAGAGGTCACGGGTTTGGGAGGTGCTGCCGAATAAGCCAATGTATGGACTGATAGTTATTATCAGATTCATTTTGTTCAGTTGACGCAATGTGATTGCTTAAAGCAATGAATACGATACACGGGCCCACTTCAGAGCGTTATCTTACTTAAGTTAAATCAGATCAGGAAAGAATGAACAGGCTGGGTCTCTTTTCTCTTGACAAAAGAAAGTTGAGGGGTGACCTAATAGAGGTCTTTAAAATTAAGACAGGTTTTGATGGTGTGGATACAGAGAGAATGTTTCCACTTGTGGGGAAGAGCATAACTAGAGGCCATCAATATAAGATAGTCACCAAGAAATCCAATAGGGAATTCAAAGAAAGAAACAAAGTGTTGCATTTATATAGCGCCTTTCACAACCACTAGATGTCTCAAAGCACTTTACAGCCAATGAAGTACTTTTGGAGTGTAGTCACTGTTGTAATGTGGGAAACGCAGCAGCCAATTTGTGCACAGCAAGCTCCCACAAACTGCAATGAGATAATGACCAGATCATCTGTTTTTTGTTAAGTTAATTGCGGGATAAATATTGGCTCCAGGACAACAGGGATAACTCGCCTGCTTTTCAAAATAGTGCCATGGGATCTTTTACGTCCACCTGAGAGGGCAGACAGGGCCTCGGTTTAACGTCTCATTTGACAGTGCAGCGCTCCCTCAGCACTGCACTGGAGTGTCAGCCAGCATTTTTGCACATAGGTCCCTGGAGTGGGACTTGAACCCACAACCAGAATGTGGAATGTGAGAATGTGGAACTCGCTGCCACAGGGAGTGATTGAAGTGAATAGTATCGAAGCATTTAAGGGGAGGCTAGACAGGCATATGAGGGAGAAGGGAATAGAAGGTTATGCCGATAGATTTAGATGAGGAAAGACGGGAGGAGGCTCGAGTGGAGCATAAACGCCGGCCTGGACTGGTTGGGCCGAATGGCCTGTTTCTGTGCCGTATATCCTGTGTTCATCATCATCATAGGCGGTCCTGCGAAGTGAGGATGACTTGCTTCCAAGCTAAAAAAGGATGAGTTCACAGGTGTTCCAATGAAGGACCTAATATTCCGGATCCCGAACTACATCCTGAAGGGTGGAAGATGCCTGTGCGTGGATTTTTTTAACGTGGGGTGGCCGTTGCACACCAGCCACCACACGGGGCTTGACAGAGCGAGGTCTTGGTCCAGTGGCAAGGGTTAACCAGGACGACTGGAGACCAGCTCTGCTGCACGGACCTAGTGCGCACACATATCGCACAGTGTGGGCTGAGCCCGTGCTGTCCCTGGGCCCCGAACTCACGCCTCCCCTGGGCCCCGATCGCGTCCCTCCACCGTCTCTCGTCGCTCCTGCTGTATCTGCCCACGCTGCAATCACCGACCTGGTCCTTGATGACGTCACTCTTCGCTGCCATCGCAGCTCGTGCTGCTCCCTGGAGTAGTACGCTTCCACGCTGCTCCCAAGCTGCTGCATCCTGTGTTATCCCATGTAGAATAAACCCCCTCCGCATTTAGCCCTCCAGTCCAGGGCAGTGTTATGTTCTGAATGTCTCCACAAGACTGCACTGTAAGCTCAAACTGCTGCGACCTTGGTCTCTTTAATGTGACTCTAGAGTGGGGAAGCAGCATGGTGAATCACCTTTTATACCTGCTTGCCCAGTGTGCACAGGTGACCCACAGGTCTCCCACAGGTGTGCCCCCTGGTGGCAAGTCTTACATATTGGTGAGGTTTACATACATACTTAACAGGCAGGATCTTCCCTACAACCTTCAACCCAGAGACAGACGGAGATCAAAGGCTTTTCTAACACAAAGGGTGAGAGCGTTTTGACAATTACCCAGATAAGCCAAAAATTGATTTAATGTTTAGTCTCTTGGAAGACAGCGAGCACATTAACCATCTTCCGACTGGCTCCGGAGCCACATCCCAAATGGGACTATCCGTGAGAAACTAACCCCATTCAAGCAAGCTTTAACTTAAAACACATATAAAAGCAAGTCGTATCTAAACACTTTAGGAAGGATGTGAAGGCCTTAGAGAGGGCGCAGAAGAGATTTACGAGAATAGTTCCAGGGATGAGGGACTTCAGTGACGTGGATAGACTGGAGAAGCCGGGGTTGTTCTCCTTGGAGCAGAGAAGGTCGAGAGGAGATTTGATCGAGGTGTTCAAAATCATGAGGGGTCCGGACAGAGCAGATCGAGAGAAACTGTTCCCATTGGTGGAAGGGTCGAGAACCAGAGGGACACAGATTTAAGGCGATTGGTAATAGAACCAAAGGCAACATGAGGCAAAACGTTTTTACGCAGCGAGTGGTTAGGATCTGGAATGCGCTGTGGAGGCAGACTCAATCGCAGCTTTCAAAAGGGAGTTGGATAAGCCCCTGAAGGAACAAAAAGTTGCAGGGCTCCGGGGAAAGGGCGGGGGAAGGGGGACTGGCTGAAAACCGGCACGGGCTCAACGGGCCGAATGGCCTCCTTCCGTGCTGTGACCATTCTGTGGAAAATGTATTGAATGCCAGAGAAGGCTCGAGGAGCCTGTATGGCCTACTCCTGCTCCTAATTTTTATGTTCTTATTAAAATGGTCAAAAAAATCATGAAACGCAGCCTCCTCTTTGGGGTCCTGAATGTGACATTGCCTTTTTAAAAGGGATTTTGACAGCGATACTGTGTCCTTGAAAGGGGGTCTGGATGGTAGCACTTTCTCTTCGAGCGTGCCCGGGAGGTGAGACTCTTTAATGTAGACTTGTGTCGGCGCCAGTCACTTCAAAATTTGGCAGCTCCCTGTCATCCATCACCTTCCAAATAGCGTTGGGCTCATTGGATAAATGAAGAGGTTTGGCTTTTATCGCGGCTCTCCTGCTGTAAATGGCCCGAGCCTGAGTGATGAGGATGTCTACATTCTCAGCACACCGTTACATTACGAGAGGCAAGGGAAGCTTTCAGTGGCATCCGCAGTTACCCGTGAGGCTGCAATTATCTGTAATTCTTAAACAGCAGCATCCGTTTTCCTGGCACCCTTTGTAATTGTCACCGAGCTAATGTAGGGTTTCGGTTCTGGCTGAGCCTTAAAGGGGACATTCTCTCCCTGACAATTTGCTTGCAAGACCCTTTTTTTTTGTTGTTGGGAGATGTCAAAAGCGTCCCCAACTTGTGCGATTCGGTGCGATCTATCTCCCTGCGCTCAGTTAGTGCTTAGGTTGGAGGTGAGATCTTTGATTGACAAGTTAATGAATAATCTGCACATGTAAATGTGGAACTCATCGTGATCAGAGGCGCTCCCTCGAACGAGGATGACTTGCTTCCACACGAGTTCACAGATGCTTCAATGAAGGACCCCATGTTCCAGTCCTGAACTCCAATCTCTTTCTCAGCATGTGGGCATCGCTGGCGAGTAGGCCGCCTTCTTGAACCGCTGCAGTCCGTGTGGTGAAGGTGCACTGTTAGGGAGGGAACGGATATCTTGTCGAAGAGCGGGAGCTGAAACACTCGATGCATTTTAAGATAGTTTTGCATCTTTAAGAAAAACATGCCATGCAGGAAAAGACTTGCATTTATATAGCGCCTTTCACAACCTCAGGGCCTCACAAAGCGCTTCTCATCCAATGACATATTTTTGGAATGTAGTCACTGTGGGAAATGCGGCAGCCAATTTGCGCACAGCAAGCTCCCACAAACAGCAAAGTGATAATGACTGGATAATCTGTTTTAGCGATGTTGGTTGAGGGATAAATACTGGCGGGACACCGGGCAGAACTCCCCCTGCTCTTCTTCGAAATAGCGTCGTGGGATCTTTTACATCCACCTGAGAGAGCAGACGGGCCTCAGTTTAACATCTCATCCGAAAGACGGCACCTCCGACAGTGCGGCGCTCCCTCAGCACTGCACTGGGAGTGTCGGCCTAGATTTATGTGCTCAAGTCCCTGGAGTGGGACTTGAACCCACGGCCTTCTGACTCAGAGACAAGAGAGAGTGCTGCCCACTGAGCTACTGGCTGACAGGAGGCAGAAGCTATAAAATATCCTAATGATAAGAATCTTTTTTTCTCTTTGCTCCGTTCCTACCTGTTGGGGCCTGTTCAGTTGTTTTTACTTTGCCTGAATTGACTTTTTCCCACAGTCAGGTGCAGCTCCTGGCTAGATAGCAGTCAATCATGGTGGAAGAATGAATGAATCATACACAAGAACATAAGAATTAGAAGCAGGAGTCAGCCATTCGGCCCCACGAGCCTGCTCTGCCATTCAATGAGATCATGGCTGATCTTAGACCTCAACTCCACTTTCCTGCACTATCCCCATATTTCTCGATTCCCTTAATATCTAAAATCTATCGATCTCCGTCTTGAATATACTCAAAGACTGAGCCTCCACAGCCCTCTGGGACAGAGAATTCCAAAGATTCACCACCCTCCGAGTGAAGAAATTCCTCCTCATCTCAGTCCTAAATGGCCGACCCCTTTATCCTGAGACTGTGACCCCTGGTTCTAGACTCCCCAGCCCGGGGGAAACATCCTCCCTGCATCCACCCTGTAAGAATTTTGCTTGTGTTGAAGAGGTGACCTCTCATTCTTCTAAACTCAAAAGAATATGGGCGTAGTCTACTCAATCTCTCCTCATAGGACAATCCCCCCACCCCAGGAATCAGTCTGGTGAACCTTCGTTACATCATCATCACAGGCAGTCCCTCGAAGCGAGGATGACTTGCTTCCACGCCAAAAAGGGATGAGTTCACAGGTGTTTCAATGAAGTACCTAATATTCCAGGCTCTGAACTACATCCTGAAGGGTGGAAGATGCCTGTGGGTGGATTTTTTTAACGTGGGGTGACCGTTGCACACCAGCCACCACACGGGGCTTGACAGAGCTGGGTCTGGGTCCAGTGGCAAGGGTTAACCAGGACGACTGGAGACCAGCTCTGCTGCACGGACCTAGTGCGCGCACATATCGCACAGTGTGGGCTGGGCCCGTGCTGACCCTGAGCCCTCGACTCTTCTGGGCCCCGAACTCACGCTTCTCCTGGGCCCTGATCACATCCCTCTACGAACTCTCGCCGCTCCTGCTGTACCTGCCCACACTTCGTTACACTCCCTCTATGGCAAATATATCCTTCCCTATGCATGGTAGAAGTGTAACACAGACATGTAACAGGGAGTGTGTGAGGTCACGTGCTCTATGCCAGACTTTAATATATCGCACAAACAGATTCTCTGGCCAAAGAGTCACTTATTTTTCGTGCATTATCTTCAGCCTTTTTGCAGTTTACGTTGGCAGCTTGTCCTGTGTCAGACGCAGCGAGGGAGGAATTACACTGAGCAGGATTCTGCCATCATTTCACGCCAAATGTTCGTCAGTAAATGACCCGCATTTCGATAGCGCCTTTCACTAACCTCAGGACGTCCCAAAGCTCCTTGCAGCCAATGAAGTACTTTGTGGGGTGTAGTCACTGTTGCAAAGTAGGAAACGCGGCAGCCGATATCGCGCACAGCAAGCTCCCACAAACGATGACCAGGTCATCCGTTTTTTTTTTAAGTGATGTTGATTGAGGGATAAATAATGGCCCCAGGACACCGGGGAGAACTCTCACTGCTCTTCTTCGAAATAGTGGCCGTGGGATCTTTTACGTCCACCTGAGAGAGCAGACGGGGCCTCGGTTTAACGTCTCCTCCGGAGGGTTATGCGTACTGTGAATTCCACGTAGCGAGAGGTCCTGTGGGACGGAGGGCAGTAGAAGTATGTTTGAGTTTGTGTGTGTGTGTGTATGTGTATTGGCACATGTGGCGGGGCCTGGTCTCCAGTCGTCCTGGTAAACCCTTGCCACTGGACCAAGACCCAGCTCTGTCAAGCCCCGTGTGGTGGCTGGTGTGCAACGACCACCCCACGTTAAAAAAATCCACCCACAGGCATCTTCCACCCTTCAGTTAGCTGAGAACTCATCTTTAGTGTGAAAGGAAGTCATGCCTGTGATGCTGCTGCTGATGATGATCAGATGCGCAGAAGGGTTTTACAAGAGGAAGGCAGGAAACAAATACCGATGAGTTGCGGAGGGAGAAAAAGCTCAACTATGTGTCAGCCGGGGCTGTTTGACTGAACTACGCATCTCCTTCAAGGGAATGGACAACTGCCAAACCAAAGCGGGGGATGAGCTGGGATATTGAGATAACTAAGCGATCCCTTCTCGGAATACTGAGAAAAGACTTGCATTCATATAGCGCCTTTCACAACCTCAGCCAATGAAGCCCCTTTGAAACGCTGCTGAACTGGACGGTAATTTGTGCACAGCATAATAACATAAGAAACAGGAGCAGGAGTCGGCCATTCGGCCCCTCGAGCCTGCTCCACCATTCAATAAGATCATGGCTGATCTGATCTTGAAGGGCTCAGTTTCGCTTCCCTGCCTGCTACCCTCGATTCCCTTATCGTTCAAAAATCTGCCCATCTCCACCTTAAATGCATTCAATGACCCAGCCTCCACAGCTCCCTGGGGCAGAGAATTCCAAAGATTCACGACCCTCTGAGTGAAGAAATTTCTCCTCGTCTCAGTTCTAAATGGGCGACCCCTTATTCTTAAACTATGCCCCCTAGTTCTAGATTTCCCCCATGAGTGGAAACGTAGAAACATAGAAAATAGGTCCAGGAGTAGGCTATTCGGCCCTTCGAGCCTGCACCACCATTCAATAAGATCATGGCTGATCATTCACTTCAGTACCCCATTCCTGCTTTCTCTCCATACCCCCTTGATCCCTTTAGCCGTAAGGGCCACATCTCACTCCCACATCTAACATCGGCAAGTTCCCACTGAACCTTTCCTCACCATTTTTTGGCTGCTCCACTTGAGGAGGAATTTCTTCTCTCAGAGGGTGGTGAATCTGTGGAATTCTCTGCCCCAGAGAGCTGTGGAGGCTGGGTCAGTGAATATATTTAAGGTGGAGATAGACAAGTCTTTGGATTGGGTTTCAAGCCACAACCCCCTCACTCAGAGGCGAGTGTGCTCCCCACTGAGCCACGGTTGAATAACCATGAAAGCAACGTTGCTGGTAAATGAATGGCAATTTCTCACACGTGCCATCAAACTCAACTTTTAATTAATTTTCACAATAACTTAAGCCATCCAATCAGAAAATCACCTGCTCTAATGACTCCTCACGAGGTACTGCTGTTATACTGGGGAGCGTAATGTATTTGCTTCGTGGGTTCTTTACTTAAGAATTCATAGCAACACATTGCTATTAAGAACTAGTTGGTTTATGAACAAAGGTCTAACAATCACACTACACATTACCAGTTCATCCACTAGGCTCACAACCACATGCCTCATCGTGGATGACCTAGACCCAACTGAGTCTTGTGAGCATCACGTGACTGGCCAAGCCACTCACAATGTAACAGCTCTACAACTATTTTTGTAAGAACTTTTAAATCAAGTACCTCCTTTTCGTGAGGGCACTGGAACCCACAAATGTCCAAATTAACATGGGAATTTTACCAAATGAAATTAAGATTTGGTTGCCGGGGGTGATGATGCACTCCAGTCCCTCCGGCGCCCACCCCTCGCGGAAGGCCGCGAGCGTACCGGTGGACACCGCGTGCTCCATCTCCAGGGACACCCTGGCTCGGATGTAACCGCGGAAGAGAGGCCGGCAGTCGGGCTGAACGGCCCCCTCGACTGCCCGCTGCCTGGACCGGCTGATGGCCCCCTTGGCCAGGCCCAGGAGCAGTCCTACGAGGAGGCCCTCGGACCTGCCCCGCTCCCCCTCCGCACAGGGTGCCCAAAGATCAGGAGTGTGGGACTGAAGTGCAGCCAGAATTTGAGGAGCAGCCTCTTCGAATATTGGAAGAGGGGCTGCAACCTCGCACACTGAACATGGACGTGGAACACGGACTCCTGTAACAGGTCTACAGAAAGGCACTTTCAAGGCAAAAACACTCCCGAGGCCAAAGTCTATCTCCTCTGTGGTAGGTCTGACTGTGGAGGAGTTTGTAGCCACAAGGGAAATGCCTATTTGGCTCAATTCACTCCAACCCCAGGCCAAGCATGAGAAGACTTTGCTGGCCAGGGAGAACAGTCTCCCGGGAAAAACAGAATTTGCTTGCCTTGGCACAAATGGTTCCATGGTGGTTAACAAAATCGCAAACTGACGGGTTGAATTCAACCACCAGTCCAGCTCCTAGGCCCAGCAGTTGGTCACAGAGGGAGCGAGAGCGACTGAATTATTCTCATCAGACCCGGGCTTTGATGGAAATCTGATATGGGCAGCACCTCCGCAGAATCTGGTAAGAGCCAACCCAAAGCTTATTTCTCTTTGAACCTGTATCCAACTGGTTTAAGAGAATTCAAAAGAGAAGACTGAGGAGTGAAGTAGTAGAGGTCTGTAAAATGATGAAAGGTTTTGATGGAGTGGATACAGAGAGAGTGTTTCCACTTGTGGGGAAGAGCATAACTAGAGGCCGTCAGTATAAGATAAATCCAATCGGGAATTCAGAAGAACTTCTTTACCCAGAGAGTGGTGAGAATGTGGAACTCGCTGCCACAGGGAGGGGTTGAATCGAATAGTATCGATGCATTTAAGGGGAGGCTGGACAAGTATATGGGGGAGAAGGGAATAGAGGGTTAGGCTGATAGATTTAGATGAGGAAAGACGGGAGGAGGCTCGAGTGGAGCATAAACGCCGGCATGGACTGGTTGGGCCGAATGGTCTGTTTCTGTGCCGTATATCTCTTTCCTTCTTTGTGTCAGTCATCATCATCATCATAGGCAGTCCCTCGGAATCGAGGACGACTTTCTCCCACTCTAAAAATGAGTCCTTAGGTGGCTGAACAGTCCAATACGAGAACCACAGTCCCTGTCACAGGTGGGACAGACAGTGGTTGAGGGAAAGGGTGGGTGGGACTGGTTTGCCGCACGCTCCTTCCGCTGCCTGCGCTTGATTTCTGCACGCTCTCGGCAACGAGACTCGAGGTGCTCAGTGCCCTCCCGGATGCACTTCTTCCACTTAGGGCGGTCTTTGGCCAGGGACTCCCAGGTGTCGGTGGGGATGTTGCACTTTATCAGGGAGGCTTTGAGGGTGTCCCTGTAACGTTTCCTCTGCCCACCTTTGGCTCATTTGCCGTGTAGGAGTTCCGAGTAGAGCGCTTGCTTTGGGAGTCTTGTGTCAGGCATGCGGACAATGTGGCCTGCCCAGCGGAGCTGGTCGAGTGTGGTCAGTGCTTCAATGCTGGGGATGTCGGCCTGGTCGAGGACGCTAACGTTGGTGCGTCTGTCCTCCCAGGGGATTTGTAGGATACACCATTATTTTGCCACAGTTGATAAAATATTTGATAATAATCTTTAATTTGCGGTAATGTGTTGGACAGATTCTCTGTACTGTTAGTGTGACCTCATGCTCAAAGGGTATTTTGGGATCTCTACAGGTGTGTTTGGGCCATTACAGATTCAGTGACCATCTTCATTGAAGTCAGGGCAATGTCAGCACTCCCACGTCCAACCAATCTATGACCAGCTACACCTACCAGGAAAAGCAGACAGGCTTATCAGTCTGTGGCTCAGTGGGTAGCACTCTCGCCTCTGAAGGCTGAGGGGGGAACCCGATAGTGGTCTTTAGAATTATGAAGGGGTCTGATAGGATAGGAATGGAGAAAATGTATCCACTCATGGAGGAGACCAAAACTATGGGCCCTAAGTGGGTAGTGCTCTCTCTCGTCTCTGGGTCAGAAGGTTGTGGGTTCAAGTCCCACTCCAGAGACTTGAGCACATAAACCCAGGCTGACACTCCCAATGCAGTGCTGAGGGAGTGCTGCACTGTCGGAGGTGCCGTCTTTTGGATGAGACGTTAAACCGAGGCTCCGTCTGCTCTTTCAGGTGGACGTAAAAGATCACTATTTTGAAGACGAGCTGGGGAATTATCCTGGGGCCAATATTTATCCCTCAATCAACATCACAAAAAAACAGATGATCTGGTCATTATCACATTGCTGTGTGGGGGAGCTTGCTGTGCGCAAATTGGCTGCCGCGTTTCCCACATTACAACAGCGACTGCACTCCAAAAGCGCTTCATTGGCTGTAAAGCGCTTTGGGACGTCTGGTGGTTGTGAAAGGCGCTATATGAATGCAAGTCTTTCTTTTTCCTAAATATAAGACAGTCACCAACAAATCCAATGGGGAATTCAAGGGAAACTTCTTTACCCAGAGAGGGGTGAGAATGTGGAACTCGCTGCCACAGGGAGTGGTTGAGGCGAATAGTATCGATGCATTTAAGGGGAGGCGGGATAAACACACGAGGGAGAAGGGAATAGAAGGCGAGATGAAGTGGGAATGGGAGGAGGCTCGTGTGGAATATAAACGCCAACATGGACCAGATGGGCCAAATGGCCTGCTTCTGTGCTGAGCTTGCTCTGTAATTCTATACACTACTTCAACCCAACACCACCAGCACACGTACAATCGCATTAAATGATACATTGGGTACGCTACACAGTGGTTATGTTATGGGACTAGTGATCCAGAGACCTGGACTAATGATCTGGGGGACATGAGTTTAAATGCCACCACGGCAGCTGGGGAATTTAAATTCTGTTAATTAAATTAAACTAAATCCGGAATAAAAAGCTAGTATCAGTAATGGTGACCATGAAACTGCCGGATCGTCGTAAAAACCCACCGGGTTCACCAATGTCCTTCAGGAAATCTGCCGCCCTTGCCCGGTCTGGCCGATATGTGACTTCAGACCCACAGCGATGTGTTTGACTCTTAACTGCCCCTCTGAAATGGCCCAGCGAGACACTCAGTTCTATAAGGCGGCTCACCACCACCTTCTCGAGGGCAATCAGGGATGGGCAGTAAATGCCAGCGATGCCCACATCCACGTGAACAAATAAACATTAAAAGAGTAATATCAGGGACCATCGCCTCTCATCATCATCATAGGCTGTCCCTCGAAATGAGGATGACCTGCTTCCACGCCAAAAAAGGGATGAGTTCCCAGGTGTTTCAATGAAGGACCTAATATTCCAGATCCCGAACTACATCCGGAAGGGTGGAAGATGCCTGTGCGTGGATTTTTTTAATGTGTGGTGGCCGTTGCACACCAGCCACCACACGGGGCTTGACAGAGCGAGGTCTTGGTCCAGTGGCAAGGGTTAACCAGGACAGCTGGAGACCAGCTCTGCTGCACGGACCCAGTGCGCGCACATATCGCACAGTGTGGGCTGGGCCCGTGCTGCCCCCGGGCCCTCGCCTCTCCTGGGTGCTGAACTAATAAGAACATAAGAACATAAGAATTAGGAACAGGAGTAGGCCATCTAGCCCCTCGAGCCTGCTCCGCCATTCAATAAGATCATGGCTGATCTGGCCGTGGACTCAGCTCCACTTACCCGCCCTCTCTCCATAACCCTTAATTCCCTTATTGGTTAAAAATCTATCTGTCTGTGACTTGAATACATTCAATGAGCCAGCCTCAACTGCTTCCTTGGGCAGAGAATTCCACAGATTCACAACCCTCTGGGAGAAGAAATTCCTTCTCAACTCGCTTTTAAATTGGCTCCCCCGTATTTTGAGGCTGTGCCCCCCTAGTTCTAGTCTCCCCGACCAGTGGAAACAACCTCTCTGCCTCTATCTTGTCTATCCCTTTCATGATTTTAAATGTTTCTATAAGATCACCCCCTCATCCTTCTGAACTCCAACGAGTAAAGACCCAGTCTACTCAATCTATCATCATAAGGTCACCCCCTCATCTCCGGAATCAGCCTAGTGAATCGTCTCTGTACCCCCTCCAAAGCCAGTATATCCTTCCTTAAGTAAGGTGACCAAAACTGCACGCAGTACTCCAGGTGCGGCCTCACCAATACCCTGTACAGTTGCAGCAGGACCTCCCTGCTTTTGTACTCCATCCCTCTCGCAATGAAGGCCAACATTCCATTCGCCTTCCTGATTACCTCTCGCCTCCCCTGGGCCCCGATCACGTCCCTCTGTGAACTCTTGCCGCTCCTTCGCCCCGACCTCGCCGCTCCTGCTGTACCTGCCCGCGCTGCCGTCAGCCGTCGCCCTCCTGCAGCAGCACGCGCTGCTCCCTGCAGTGGCAGGCCGGCGCACGCTGCTCCTTCTAATGGCCGCGGCCTGCCGAAGGCCTCGCAGGCCCGGGACCGCGCCGATTTCTGGGCTGGGCCGCCGCAGGCTGCTGGCCTAACGGCCACTGGCAGCGAAGCGAGTGGGGGGGGGGGGGTGCGGGGGGTGGGGGAGATTGGCCACTCCCACCTTGGAGGCTGCAAGGTCACCGCGAGGAGCCTGTTGGCACGGCGACCGGTGCCGCGACCTTCACGGGCGAGACTCCCAGGGGGTGCGAGCGGGTGAGGCGGGCCGGCCGGTGCAGCGGCACAATACGGGAGCAGGCGGGCAAGGTGGGCGGCATTCCACAGAACGCGGCAGCATGCAGGCTGCGCGTAAGAGTTCGCACATCGACACGGGCAATTAGCGTCGCGGAATGCAAAAGGAAAAAAAATCTGCTGACAGGTTGCGCGGGACGTACGGGGCCACCGAGCCAGCTGCACGTCAAGTCGGCAATGGTGGCAGGGCCGTACCAGGATGGGGGCTAATGTGGAGTCAACAGCATCTGGGAGTTTAATCAACATAGGGGCTGGTTTGCACTCAGTCATCAGCAACATAGGGTCGGCTCAAAGTCTGTGGGACTGTTGTCGGCTTGGTCGCGCTGGTGTGCACAGTGCTCCTCGCATCACTCACTCAGAGCTTCGGGAGGTCACCCAGGTCGTACTCCACGACCACTGATCATGGCTAGCCGGGCCACAGAAGGTTCACTCCGGTTGATTCCGGGGATGAGGGGATTGACTTATGAGGAAAGGTTGAGGAGGTTGGGCCTCTACTCATTGGAATTCAGAAGAATGAAAGGTGATCTTATCGAAACGTACAAGATTATGAGGGGGGCTTGACAAGGTGGATGCAGAGAGAATGTTTCCACTGATGGGGGAGACTAGAACTAGGGGGCATAATCTTAGAATAAGGGGCCGTCCATTTAAAACTGAGGTGAGGAGAAATTTCTGAGGGTTTTAAATCTGTAGAATTCGCTGCCTCAGAGAGCTGTGGAAGCCGGGACATTGAATAAATTTAAGACAGAGATTGACAGTTTCTTAAATGATAAGAGAATAAGGGGAGCGGGCAGGGAAGTGGAGCTGAGTCTATGATTGGATCAGCCATGATCTTATTGAATGGCGGAGCAGGCTCGAGGGGTCGTATGGCCCACTCCTGGGCTTCTACTCATTGGGGTTTAAAAGATGAGAGGTGATCTGATTGAAACCCAAACACCCAAAAACTACATAAAACATTTTTTTAAAAACTCTCAGAAATACGATATAGAAATTAAAGTTGATAGAAATGTTTTTAAAGAAAAAAAATTGCCGATTTAAAAAAAAAGTTTTAATTGTGGTTTAAAATAAAATTACCTGAGTGGGCAGGGTTTTAACATAAATATGTTTGTTTTAATTTTATTTTAATCACGTTTTTAAAACGTTTTTAAACTCTTACGCCTGTAACAGTAGGCTATGCGTCTGCTTTTATCAGACGCAAGAGTTTTAAGGACATTTGCTGGGCATGATATAAGAACATAAGAAATAGGAGCAGGAGTCGGCCATTCGGCCCCTCGAGCCTGCTCCGCCATTTAATACGATCATGGCTGATCTGATCATGGATTCGGGTCCACTTCCCTGCCCACTCCCCATAACCCCTTATTCCCTTATCGTTTAAGAAACTGTCCATTTCTGTCTTAAATTTATTCAATGTCCCAGCTTCCAGAGCTCTCCAAGGCAGCAAATTCCGCAGATTTACAACCCTCAGAGAGAAGAAATTTCTCCTCATCTCTGTCTTAAATGGGCAGCCCCTTATTCTAAGATCATGCCCCCTCGTTCTAGTCTCCCCCATCAGTGGAAACATCCTCTCTGCATCCACCTTGTCAAGCCCCCTCATAATCTTAGACGTTTCGATAAGATCACCTCTCATTCTTCTGAATTCCAATGAGTAGAGGCCCAACCTACTCAACCTTTCCTCATAAGTCAACCCCCTCATCCCCGGAATCAACCCTTCTCTGAACTGCCTCCAAAGCAAGTATATCCTTTCGTAAATATGGAAACCAAAACTGCACGCAGTATTCCAGGTGTGGCTTCACCAATACCCTGTATAACTGTAGCAAGACTTCCCTGCTTTTATACTCCATCCCCTTTGCAATAAAGGCCAAAATATCATTGGCCTTCCTGATCACTTGCTGTACCTGCATAGTAACCTTTTGTGTTTCATGCACAAGTACCCCCAGGTCCCGCTGTACTGCGGCACTTTACAATCTTTCTCCATTTAAATAATAACTTGTTCTTTTATTTTTTTTCTGCCAAAGTGCATGACCTCATACTTTCCAACATTATACTCCATCTGCCAAATTTTTGCCCATCACTTAGCCTGTCTATGTCCTTTTGCAGATTTTTTGTGTCCTCCTCACATATTGCTTTTCCTCCCATCTTTGCATCGTCAGTAAACTTGGCTACGTTACACTCAGTCCCTTCTTCTAAGTCGTTAATATAGATTGTAAGTAGTTGGAGTCCCAGCACTGATCCCTGCGGCACCCCACTAGTTACAGATTGCCAACCAGAGAATGAAACATTTATGCCTACTCTTGTTTTATGTTCATTAGCCAATCCTCTCTCCATGCTAATATATTACCCCCAACCCCGTGAACTTTTATCTTGTGCGGTAACCTTTTATGTGGCACCTTGTCAAATGCCTTCTGGAAGTCCAAATATACCACATCCACTGGTTCCCCTTTATCCACCCTGTTTGTTACATCCTCAAAGAACTCCAGCAAATTTGTCAAACATGACTTCCCCTTCATAAATCCAAGCTGACTCTGCCTGACTGAATTTTGCTTATCCAAATGTCCTGCTACTGCTTCTTTAATAATGGACTCCAACATTTTCCCAACCACAGATGTTAGGCTAACTGGTCTATAGTTTCCTGCTTTTTGTCTGCCTCCTTTTTTAAATAGGGACGTTACATTTGCAGTTTTCCAATCTGCTGGGACCTCCCCAGAATCCAGGGAATTTTGGTAAATATGCGTAAATCCCACAATCTTGCCCTGGCAAATGTGATCGCTCCCGCGATACGGAGAATCTGTCAAGCCAGAAACTTGACAAATCGGAAAAGCCGGTTTTCAGCGCGCGCGCATTGCGCGCCGCAAACCGGCTTTGCCGATGCCTTCCCGGGTCCGTAGAAACTTCGTATGGACCCGGGGAGGCCGTGATTTCTGGGCCAATGTTTGCACCTGTGGGGAAGAGCATATCTAGAGGCCATCAATGTAAGACAGTCACCAGGAAATTCAAAAACCTGAGGAAACTCTAGGTAGATCCAAGCATGAAAAATGCGGACTTCGGGGACGAAGTGAGCTTTAGCAATGGAACTGTCATCCATCCAGCAGGCGACACACAGCCTTCCGGTGGGGAAGGAGGCGATTGGAAATAGAGCAAGGCCTCATTACCTTCACAATTACCGCCGCGGCAATGTCTTACAGCAGTTGAGGCCGAGCTCAGTAACTCTTATTTCCATTTTTTTGCAGGAATTGTTTGACAGGACACGCAGCACTGCTCAAAGCCCGCCGAGTGTGCAGTAGATATCGCGCAGACCGCCTCGCTCTCCGATGAGCGGGGGGCGACAGAGGGAGAGGCTGCACTGCGAAGAAACCCTTGCCCCGCCCGTTCTCGCCCCGAGGTCTCCGGCCTTTCATTGAGCGCAGCCGGGCGGGCTGCCAATGGAATATCGCGAATCGCCTGACTGCCCGGCGCTCTGCCGGCTGCGCGACTGGTAAGGTCCTTGTCCACCGCACCACCCCCCCCCCCCCCCCCCCCAACCACCCCGCGGGCCGATGGGTTTGTCCGATTCGGCCTGAACGGGCCGAGCGAGCGAGCAGAAAATGTGCAACATCACGTACGACAGTTGCGATGTTGACTCCAGGCTTGACAGCCTCTTCCCGCCCACTCTCTACATCTTTGTCATTGTGATCGGGCTGCCGACCAACTGCCTGGCTCTGTGGGCCGCCTACCTGCAGGTCAAGCAGAAGAACGAACTGGGCATTTACCTCCTGAACCTGTCCATCTCCGACCTCCTCTACATCGCCACCCTACCCCCCTGGATCAACTACTTCCTGCACCAGGACAACTGGATTCTCGGCGCCGAATCCTGCAAGCTCTTTGGCTTCATCCTGTACACCAACATCTACATCAGCATCGCCTTCCTCAGCTGCATCTCGGTGGACCGCTACCTGGCGGTGGCCCACCCGCTGAGGTTCGCCAAGATCCGCCGGGTCAAGACGGCGGTCATCACCAGCGTGGTGGTGTGGACCATCGAGATCGGGGCCAACTCGGCCCCGCTCTTCCACAACGAGCTCTTCGAAGACCGCTTCAACCACACCTTCTGCTTCGAGAAGTACCCCATGGAGAAGTGGGTGGCCCAGATGAACCTCTACCGGGTCTTCATCGGTTTCCTCTTCCCCTGGACCATGATGCTCTTCTCCTACCAGGGCATCCTCAAGGCGGTCAAGGGGAATCTGTCGACGGAGAAGGAGGAGAAGGCCAAGATCAAGCGGCTGGCGCTCAGCCTCATCGTCATCCTGCTGCTCTGCTTTGCCCCCTACCACATCATCCTGCTCCTGCGGAGCGTCATGTACCTGAGCCGGCCCCGGGATTGCAGCTTCGAGGAGAACGTCTTCACAGCCTACCACGTCTCGCTGGCGCTCACCAGCCTCAACTGCGTGGCCGACCCCATCCTGTACTGCCTGGTCAACGAGGGCGCCCGCAAAGACGTGACCAAGGGCCTGGCACCGCTCCTGAAGTTTTTCACCAGCTCCAAGTCGACGGACATAGCCCGCTCGGTCACTCTGGACACCCCTCTGTCCTCGAAAAAGTCCCAGTACTTCAACATCGAGCTGGTGGTGCTACGGGAGGACTGCATTCAAATGAAGACTTTGAGCATCTAAAAGAATTAAAAAAACAAAAAAATAAAATCGAAGGGTTGTAAGATGTTATAGTATTGCCGCCTTTATAAATGTATTTTTTTATAACATTCCTGTATGCGGTGATGTTTTTTTTAACGTTTTTTTAACGCGTGTCAAATAATCCCGCCGTCCTGACCTCCCCGACGCCTCTCTCTCGCGGTGGTGTTCCTCGCGCGAATGGTCCGCCGCCGCGGCCAATCGGTGAGCGGGAACGGTCTGCACCGGACGCAGTGGCCCACCCCCATTCCCCCAGGGTGGGTCGCCAACTCGGATCGAATGTTTCCCTGGAGGCTTCCTCACTTGACTCCGCCTAGGCCCCTCGCCCCTCGCTCCCGTCCGCCCTCCCAGGCTCACCGCCTGCGATAGCGCAGAGGCAAACAGTGGGAAACCGGGAGCGCGCTTTGTGACCCCAATTAGATGATGCTCGACCGTCAGCCGTGCCTTTGTTTATTTCTTCGTTTGCTCACGGGATGTGGGCGGCGCTGACAAATAATCCCGCCGTCCTGACCTCCCCGACGCCTCTCTCTCGCGGTGGTGTTCCTCGCGCGAATGGTCCGCCGCCGCGGCCAATCGGTGAGCGGGAACGGTCTGCACCGGACGCAGTGGCCCACCCCCATTCCCCCAGGCCTGTTACCTGATCGCGATCGGGAAGGTGGTGGTGAGCCGCCTTCTTGAACTGCTGCAGGTGAAGGTACTCCCGCAGTGCTGACTTACTCCAGGGAATGTTACTCCAGGGACTGTTACTCCAGCGACTGTTACTCCGGGGAATGTTATTCCAGGGAATGTTACTCCAGGGAATGATACTCCAGGGAATGTTACTCCAGGGAATGTTACTCCAGAGAACGATACTCCGGGGAATGTCACTCCAGGGAATGTCACTCCAGGGAATGTTACTCCAGGGAATGTTACTCCAGGGACTGTTACACCAGGGACTGTTACTCCAGAGACTCTTACCCCAGGGACTGGTACTCCAGGGAAAGTTAATCCAGGGAATATTACTCCAGCGACTGTTACTCCGGGGAATGTTACTCCAGGGAATGTTACTCCAGCGACTTTTACTCCAGGGAATGATATTCCAGGGAAGGTTACTCCAGGGAATGATACTCCGGGGAATGTTACTCCAGGGACTGTTACCCCAGGGACTGTTACTCCGGTGAATATTACTCCAGCGACTGTTACTCCGTGGAATGTTACTCCAGGGACTGTTACTGCAGCGACTGTTACTCCGGGGAATGTTACTCCAGGGAATGTTACTCCAGGGAAAGTTAATCCAGGGAATATTACTCCAGCGACTGTTACTCCGGGGAATGTTACTCCAGGGAATGTTACTCCACGACTGTTACTCCGGGGAAAGTTATTCCAGGGAATGTTACTCCAGGGAATGAAACTCCGGGGAATGTTACTCCAGGGAATGTTACTCCAGGGAATGATACTCCGGGGAATGTCATTCCAGGGAATGTTACTACGGCGAATGTTACTCCAGGGAATGTTACTACGGGGAATGTTACACCAGGGAATGTTACTCCAGGGACTTTTACTCCAGAGACTCTTACCTCAGGGACAGTTACTCCAGGGAATGTTACTTCAGGGAATGATACTCCAGGGACTGTTACTCTGGAGAATATTACTCCAGCGACTGTTACTCCGGGGAATGTTACTCCAGGGAATGTTACTTCAGGAAATGATACTCCGGGGAATGTTACTCCAGGGAATGTTACTCCAGGGAATGATACTCCGGGGAATGTCACTCCAGGGAATGTTACTACGGCGAATGTTACTCCAGAGAATGTTACTATGGGGAATGTTACTCCAGGGAATGTTACTACGGGAATGCTACTCCAAGGAATGTTACTCCAGGGACTGTTACCCCAGGGACTGTTACTCCAGAGACTCTTACCCCAGGGACTGTTACTCCAGGGAATGTCATTCCAGGGAATGTTACTCCAGGGAAAGTTAATCCAGGGAATATTACTCCAGCGACTGTTACTCCGGGGAATGTTACTCCAGGGAATGTTACTCCAGCGACTGTTACTCCAGGGAATGTTATTCCAGGGAATGTTACTCCAGGGAATGATACTCCGGGCAATGTTACTACGGCGAATGCTACTCCAGGGAATGTTACTACGGGGAATGTTACTCCAGGGAATGTTACTATGGGGAATGCTACTCCAGGGAGTATTACTCCAGGGACTGTTACTCCAGGGAAAGTTAATCCAGGGAATATTACTCCAGCGACTGTTTCTCCGGGGAATGTTACTCCAGGGAATGTTACTCCAGCGACTGTTACTCCAGGGAATGTTATTGCAGGGAATGTTACTCCAGGGAATGATACTCCGGGGAATGTTACTCCAGGGAATGTTACTCCAGGGAACGATACTCCGGGGAATGTCACTCCAGGGAATGTCACTCCAGGGAATGTTACTACAGCGAATGCTACTCCAGAGAATATTACTATGGGGAATGTTACTCCAGGGAATGTTACTACGGGGAATGCTACTCCAGGGAATGTTACTCCAGGGAATGTTACTCCAGGGACTGTTACTCCAGAGACTCTTACCCCAGGGACTGTTACTCCAGGGAAAGTTACCCCAGGGAATATTACTCCAGCGACTGTTACTCCGGGGAATGTTACTCCAGGGAATGTTACTCCAGCGACTGTTACTCCGGGGAATGATATTCCAGGGAATGTTACTCCAGGGAATGATACTCTGGGGAATGTTACTCCAGGGACTGTTACCCCAGGGACTGTTACTCTGGTGAATATTACGCCAGCGACTGTTACTCTGTGGAATGTTACTCCAGGGACTGTTACTGCAGCGACTGTTACTCCGGGGAATGTTACTCCAGGGAATGTTACTCCAGGGAAAGTTAATCCAGGGAATATTACTCCAGCGACTGTTACTCCGGGGAATGTTACTCCAGGGAATGTTACTCCAGCGACTGTTACTCCGTGGAAAGTCATTCCAGGGAATGTTACTCCAGGGAATGAAACTCTGGGGAATGTTACTCCAGGGAATGTTACTCCAGGGAATGATACTCCGGGGAATGTCATTCCAGGGAATGTTACTACAGCGAATGTTACTCCAGGGAATGTTACTACGGGGAATGTTACACCAGGGAATGTTACTCCAGGGACTTTTACTCCAGAGACTCTTACCTCAGGGACTGTTACTCCAGGGAATGTTACTTCAGGGAATGTTACTCCAGGGACTGTTACTCTGGAGAATATTACTCCAGCGACTGTTACTCCGGGGAATGTTACTCCAGGGAATGTTACTCCAGGGAATGATACTCCGGGGAATGTCACTCCAGGGAATTTTACTACGGCGAATGCTACTCCAGAGAATGTTACTATGGGGAATGTTACTCCAGGGAATGTTACTACGGGAATGCTACTCCAGGGAATGTTACTCCAGGGACTGTTACCCCAGGGACTGTTACTCCAGAGACTCTTACCCCAGGGACTGTTACTCCAGTGAATGTCATTCTAGGGAATGTTACTCCAGGGAAAGTTAATCCAGGGAATATTACTCCAGCGACTGTTACTCCGGGGAAAGTTACTCCAGGGAATGTTACTCCAGCGACTGTTACTCCAGGGAATGTTATTCCAGGGAATGTTACTCCAGGGAATGATACTCCGGGGAATGTTACTACGGCGAATGCTACTCCAGCGAATGTTACTACGGGGAATGTTACTCCAGGGAATGTTACTATGGGGAATGCTACTCCAGGGAGTATTACTCCAGGGACTGTTACTCCAGGGATTGTTACTCCAGGAACTGTTACTCCAGGGAATGTTACTGCAGGGACTGTTACTCCAGGAAATGTTACTCCAGGGACTGTTACTCCAGGGAATGTTACTCCAGGGACTGTTACTGCAGGAAAAGTTACTCCAGGGACTGTTACTGTTGGTACTGTTACTCCAGGGAAAGTTAATCCAGGGAATATTACTCCAGCGACTGTTACTCCAGGGAATGTTACTCCAGGGAATGTTACTCCAGCGACTGTTACTCCGGGGAATGTTATTGCAGGGAATGTTACTCCATGGAATGATACTCCAGGGAATGTTACTCCAGGGAATGTTACTCCAGGGAACGATACTCCGGGGAATGTCACTCCAGGGAATGTCACTCCAGGGAATGTTACTACAGCGAATGCTACTCCAGAGAATATTACTACGGGGAATGTTACTCCAGGGAATGTTACTACGGGGAATGCTACTCCAGGGAATGTTACTCCAGGGAACTTTACTACAGGGACTGTTACTCCAGAGACTCTTACCCCAGGGACTGTTACTCCAGGGAAAGTTAATCCAGGGAATATTACTCCAGCGACTGTTACTCCGGGGAATGTTACTCCAGGGAATGTTACTCCAGGGAATGATACTCTGGGGAATGTTACTCCAGGGACTGTTACCCCAGGGACTGTTACTCCGGGGAATATTACTCCAGCGACTGTTACTCTGTGGAATGTTACTCCAGGGACTGTTAGTGCAGCGACTGTTACTCCGGGGAATGTTACTCCAGGGAATGTTACTCCAGGGAAAGTTAATCCAGGGAATATTACTCCAGCGACAGTTACTCCGGGGAATGTTACTCCAGGGAATGTTACTCCAGCAACTGTTTCTCCGGGGAAAGTCATTCCAGGGAATGTTACTCCAGGGAAAGAAACTCCGGAGAATGTTACTCCAGGGAATGATACTCCGGGGAATGTTATTCCAGGGAATGTTACTACGGCGAATGTTACTCCAGGGAATGTTACTACGGGGAATGTTACACCAGAGAATGTTACTATGGGGAATGTTACTCCAGGGACTTTTACTCCAGAGACTCTTACCTCAGGGACTGTTACTCCATGGAATGTTACTTCAGGAAATGTTACTCCAGGGACTGTTACTCTGGAGAATATTACTCCAGTGACTGTTACTCCGGGGAATGTTACTCCAGGGAATGTTACTCCAGGGAATGATACTCCGGGGAATGTCACTCCAGGGAATGTTACTACGGCGAATGCTACTCCAGAGAATGTTACTATGGGGAATGTTACTCCAGGGAATGTTACTACGGGAATGCTACTCCAGGGAATGTTACTCCAGGGACTGTTACCCCAGGGACTGTTACTCCAGAGACTCTTACCCCAGGGACTGTTACTCCAGGGAATGTCATTCCAGGGAATGTTACTCCAGGGAAAGTTAATCCAGGGAATATTACTCCAGCGACTGTTACTCCGGGGAATGTTACTCCAGGGAATGTTACTCCAGCGACTGTTATTCCAGGGAATGTTACTCCAGGGAATGTTACTCCAGGAAATGATACTCCGGGGAATGTTACTCCAGGGAATGTTACTCCAGGGAATGATACTCCGGGGAATGTCACTCCAGGGAATGTTACTATGGCGAATGCTACTCCAGGGAATGTTACTATGGGGAATGTTACTCCAGGGAATGTTACTACGGGAATGCTACTCCAGGGAATGTTACTCCAGGGAATGAAACTCCGGGGAATGTTACTCCAGGGAATGTTACTCCAATGAAAGATACTCCGGGGAATGTCATTCCAGGGAATGTTACTACGGCGAATGTTACTCCAGGGAATGTTACTACGGGGAATGTTACACCAGGGAATGTTACTCCAGGGACTTTTACTCCAGAGACTCTTACCTCAGGGACTGTTACTCCAGGGAATGTTACTTCAGGGAATGTTACTCCAGGAAATGATACTCCGGGGAATGTTACTCCAGGGAATGTTACTCCAGGGAATGATACTCCGGGGAATGTCACTCCAGGGAATGTTACTATGGCGAATGCTACTCCAGGGTATGTTACTATGGGGAATGTTACTACGGGAATGCTACTCCAGGGAATGTTACTCCAGGGACTGTTATTCCAGGGACTGTTACTCCAGAGACTCTTACCCCAGGGACTGTTACTCCAGGGAATGTTACTACGGGAATGCTACTCCAGGGAATGTTACTCCAGGGACTGTTACACCAGGGACTGTTACTCCAGAGACTCTTACCCCAGGGACTGTTACTCCAGGGAATGTCATTCCAGGGACTGTTACTCCAGGGAAAGTTAATCCTGGGAATATTACTCCAGCGACTGTTACTCCGGGGAATGTACTCCAGGGAATGTTACTCCAGCGACTGTTACTCCAGGGAATGTTATTCCAGGAAATGTTACTCCAGGGAATGAGACTCCAGGGAATGTTACTACTGTGAATGCTACTCCAGGGAATGTTACTACGGGGAATGTTACTCCAGGGAATGTTACTATGGGGAATGCTACTCCAGGGAATATTACTCCAGGGACTGATACTCCAGGGAGTGTTACTCCAGGGACTGTTACTCCAGGGAATGTTACACCAGGGAATGTTACTCCAGGGACTGTTACTCCAGAGATTCTTACCCCAGGGACTGTTACTCCAGGGAATGTTACTCCAGGGAATGTTACTCCAGGGACTGTTACTCTGGAGAATATTACTCCAGCGGCTGTTACTCTGGGGAATGTTACTCCAGGGAATGTTACTCCAGGGACTGTTACTCCAGGAAATGTTACTCCAGCGAATGTTACTCCAGGGAATGATACTCCGGGGAATGTTACTCCAGGGAATGTTACTTCAGGGAAAGTTAATCCAGGGAATATTACTCCAGGAAATGTTACTTCAGGGACTGTTACTGCAGGAAATGTTACTTCAGGGACTGTTACTGCAGGTACTGTTACTCCAGGGAAAGTTAATCCAGGGAATATTACTCCAGCGACTGTTACTCCGGGGAATGTTACTCCAGGGAATGTTACTCCAGGGAATGATACTCCGGGGAATGTTACTCCAGGGAATGTTACTCCAGGGAACGATACTCCGGGGAATGTCACTCCAGGGAATGTCACTCCAGGGAATGTTACTACAGCGAATGCTACTCCAGAGAATATTACTACGGGGAATGTTACTCCAGGGAATGTTACTACGGGGAATGCTACTCCAGGGAATGTTACTCCAGGGACTGTTACTCCAGGGACTGTTACTCCAGAGACTCTTACCCCAGGGACTGTTACTCCAGGGAAAGTTAATCCAGGGAATATTACTCCAGCGACTGTTACTCCGGGGAATGTTACTCCAGGGAATGTTACTCCAGCGACTTTTACTCCGGGGAATGATATTCCAGGGAAGGTTACTCCAGGGAATGATACTCCAGGGAATGTTACTCCAGGGACTGTTACCCCAGGGACTGTTACTCCGGTGAATATTACTCCAGCGACTGTTACTCCGTGGAATGTTACTCCAGGTACTTTTACTGCAGCGACTGTTACTCCGGGGAATGTTACTCCAGGGAATATTACTCCAGGGAAAGTTAATCCAGGGATATTACTCCATCGACTGTTACTCCGGGGAATGTTACTCCAGGGACTGTTACTCCAGCGACTGTTACTCCGGGGAAAGTTATTCCAGGGAATGTTACTCCAGGGAATGAAACTCCGGGGAATGTTACTCCAGGGAATGTTACTCCAGGGAATGATACTCCGGTGAATGTCATTCCAGGGAATGTTACAACGGCGAATGTTACTCCAGGGAATGTTACTATGGGGAATGTTACACCAGGGAATGTTACTCCAGGGACTTTTACTCCAGAGACTCTTATCTCAGGGACTGTTACTCCAGGGAATGTTACTTCAGGGAATGTTACTCCAGGGACTGTTACTCTGGAGAATATTACTCCAGCGACTGTTACTCCGGGGAATGTTACTCCAGGGAATGTTACTTCAGGAAATGATACTCCGGGGAATGTTACTCCAGGAAATGTTACTCCAGGGAATGATACTCCGGGGAATGTCACTCCAGGGAATGTTACTACGGCGAATGCTACTCCAGAGAATGTTACTATGGGGAATGTTACTCCAGGGAATGTTACTACGGGAATGCTACTCCAGGGAATGTTACTCCAGGGACTGTTACCCCAGGGACTGTTACTCCAGAGACTCTTACCCCAGGGACTGTTACTCCAGGGAATTTCATTCCAGGGAATGTTACTCCAGGGAAAGTTAATCCAGGGAATATTACTCCAGCGACTGTTACTCCGGGGAATGTTACTCCAGGGAATGTTACTCCAGCGACTGTTACTCCAGGGAATGTTATTCCAGGGAATGTTACTCCAGGGAATGATACTCCGGGGAATGTTACTACGGCAAATGCTACTCCAGGGAATGTTACTACGGGGAATGTTACTCCAGGGAATGTTACTATGGGGAATGCTACTCCAGGGAGTATTACTCCAGGGACTGTTACTCCAGGGATTGTTACTCCAGGAACTGTTACTCCAGGGAATGTTACTGCAGGAAATGTTACTCCAGGGACTGTTACTCCAGGGAATGTTACTCCAGGGACTGTTACTGCAGGAAATGTTACTCCAGGGACTGTTACTGCAGGTACTGTTACTCCAGGGAAAGTTAATCCAGGGAATATTACTCCAGCGACTGTTACTCCGGGGAATGTTACTCCAGCGACTGTTACTCTGTGGAATGTTACTCCAGGGACTGTTACTGCAGCGACTGTTACTCCGGGGAATGTCACTCCAGGGAATGTCACTCCAGAGACTCTTATCCCAGGGACTGTTACTCCAGGGAGAGTTAATCCAGGGAATATTACTCCAGCGACTGTTACTCCGGGGAATGTTACTCGAGGGAATGTTACTCCAGCGACTGTTACTCCGGGGAATGATATTCCAGGGAATGTTACTCCAGGGATGATACTCTGGGGAATGTTACTCCAGGGACTGTTACCCCAGGGACTGTTACTCCGGGGAATATTACTCCAGCGACTGTTACTCTGTGGAATGTTACTCCAGGGACTGTTACTGCAGCGACTGTTACTCCGGGGAATGTTACTCCAGGGAAAGTTAATCCAGGGAATATTACTCCAGCGACTGTTACTCCAGGGAATGTTAGTCCAGCGACTGTTACTCTGTGGAAAGTCATTCCAGGGAATGTTACTACGGCGAATGTTACTCCAGGGAATGTTACTACGGGGAATGTTACACCAGGGAATGTTACTCCAGGGACTTTTACTCCAGAGACTCTTACCTCAGGGACTGTTACTCCAGGGAATGTTACTTCAGGGAATGTTACTCCAGGGACTGTTACTCTGGAGAATATTACTCCAGCGGCTGTTACTCTGGGGAATGTTACTCCAGGGAATGTTACTCCAGGGACTGTTACTCCAGGAAATGTTACTCCAGCGAATGTTACTCCAGGGAATGATACTCCGGGGAATGTTACTCCAGGGAATGTTACTTCAGGGAAAGTTAATCCAGGGAATATTACTCCAGGAAATGTTACTTCAGGGACTGTTACTGCAGGAAATGTTACTTCAGGGACTGTTACTGCAGGTACTGTTACTCCAGGGAAAGTTAATCCAGGGAATATTACTCCAGCGACTGTTACTCCGGGGAATGTTACTCCAGGGAATGTTACTCCAGGGAATGATACTCCGGGGAATGTTACTCCAGGGAATGTTACTCCAGGGAACGATACTCCGGGGAATGTCACTCCAGGGAATGTCACTCCAGGGAATGTTACTACAGCGAATGCTACTCCAGAGAATATTACTACGGGGAATGTTACTCCAGGGAATGTTACTACGGGGAATGCTACTCCAGGGAATGTTACTCCAGGGACTGTTACTCCAGGGACTGTTACTCCAGAGACTCTTACCCCAGGGACTGTTACTCCAGGGAAAGTTAATCCAGGGAATATTACTCCAGCGACTGTTACTCCGGGGAATGTTACTCCAGGGAATGTTACTCCAGCGACTTTTACTCCGGGGAATGATATTCCAGGGAAGGTTACTCCAGGGAATGATACTCCAGGGAATGTTACTCCAGGGACTGTTACCCCAGGGACTGTTACTCCGGTGAATATTACTCCAGCGACTGTTACTCCGTGGAATGTTACTCCAGGTACTTTTACTGCAGCGACTGTTACTCCGGGGAATGTTACTCCAGGGAATATTACTCCAGGGAAAGTTAATCCAGGGATATTACTCCATCGACTGTTACTCCGGGGAATGTTACTCCAGGGACTGTTACTCCAGCGACTGTTACTCCGGGGAAAGTTATTCCAGGGAATGTTACTCCAGGGAATGAAACTCCGGGGAATGTTACTCCAGGGAATGTTACTCCAGGGAATGATACTCCGGTGAATGTCATTCCAGGGAATGTTACAACGGCGAATGTTACTCCAGGGAATGTTACTATGGGGAATGTTACACCAGGGAATGTTACTCCAGGGACTTTTACTCCAGAGACTCTTATCTCAGGGACTGTTACTCCAGGGAATGTTACTTCAGGGAATGTTACTCCAGGGACTGTTACTCTGGAGAATATTACTCCAGCGACTGTTACTCCGGGGAATGTTACTCCAGGGAATGTTACTTCAGGAAATGATACTCCGGGGAATGTTACTCCAGGAAATGTTACTCCAGGGAATGATACTCCGGGGAATGTCACTCCAGGGAATGTTACTACGGCGAATGCTACTCCAGAGAATGTTACTATGGGGAATGTTACTCCAGGGAATGTTACTACGGGAATGCTACTCCAGGGAATGTTACTCCAGGGACTGTTACCCCAGGGACTGTTACTCCAGAGACTCTTACCCCAGGGACTGTTACTCCAGGGAATTTCATTCCAGGGAATGTTACTCCAGGGAAAGTTAATCCAGGGAATATTACTCCAGCGACTGTTACTCCGGGGAATGTTACTCCAGGGAATGTTACTCCAGCGACTGTTACTCCAGGGAATGTTATTCCAGGGAATGTTACTCCAGGGAATGATACTCCGGGGAATGTTACTACGGCAAATGCTACTCCAGGGAATGTTACTACGGGGAATGTTACTCCAGGGAATGTTACTATGGGGAATGCTACTCCAGGGAGTATTACTCCAGGGACTGTTACTCCAGGGATTGTTACTCCAGGAACTGTTACTCCAGGGAATGTTACTGCAGGAAATGTTACTCCAGGGACTGTTACTCCAGGGAATGTTACTCCAGGGACTGTTACTGCAGGAAATGTTACTCCAGGGACTGTTACTGCAGGTACTGTTACTCCAGGGAAAGTTAATCCAGGGAATATTACTCCAGCGACTGTTACTCCGGGGAATGTTACTCCAGCGACTGTTACTCTGTGGAATGTTACTCCAGGGACTGTTACTGCAGCGACTGTTACTCCGGGGAATGTCACTCCAGGGAATGTCACTCCAGAGACTCTTATCCCAGGGACTGTTACTCCAGGGAGAGTTAATCCAGGGAATATTACTCCAGCGACTGTTACTCCGGGGAATGTTACTCGAGGGAATGTTACTCCAGCGACTGTTACTCCGGGGAATGATATTCCAGGGAATGTTACTCCAGGGATGATACTCTGGGGAATGTTACTCCAGGGACTGTTACCCCAGGGACTGTTACTCCGGGGAATATTACTCCAGCGACTGTTACTCTGTGGAATGTTACTCCAGGGACTGTTACTGCAGCGACTGTTACTCCGGGGAATGTTACTCCAGGGAAAGTTAATCCAGGGAATATTACTCCAGCGACTGTTACTCCAGGGAATGTTAGTCCAGCGACTGTTACTCTGTGGAAAGTCATTCCAGGGAATGTTACTACGGCGAATGTTACTCCAGGGAATGTTACTACGGGGAATGTTACACCAGGGAATGTTACTCCAGGGACTTTTACTCCAGAGACTCTTACCTCAGGGACTGTTACTCCAGGGAATGTTACTTCAGGGAATGTTACTCCAGGGACTGTTACTCTGGAGAATATTACTCCAGCGACTGTTACTCCGGGGAATGTTACTCCAGGGAATGATACTCCAGGGAATGTCACTCCAGGGAATGTTACTACGGCGAATGCTACTCCAGGGAATGTTACTATGGGGAATGTTACTACGGGAATGCTACTCCAGGGAATGTTACTCCAGGGACTGTTACTCCAGGGACTGTTACTCCAGAGACTCTTACCCCAGGGACTGTTACTCCAGGGAATGTTACTACGGGAATGCTACTCCAGGGAATGTTACTCCAGGGACTGTTACTCCAGAGACTCTTACCCCAGGGACTGTTACTCCAGGGAATGTCATTCCAGGGACTGTTACTCCAGGTAAAGTTAATCCAGGGAATATTACTCCAGCGACTGTTACTCCGGGGAATGTACTCCAGGGAATGTTACTCCAGCGACTGTTACTCCAGGGAATGTTATTCCAGGGAATGTTTCTCCAGGGAATGATACTCCGGGGAATGTCATTCCAGGGAATGTTACTACGGCGAATGTTACTCCAGGGAATGTTACTACGGGGAATGTTACACCAGGGAATGTTACTCCAGGGACTTTTACTCCAGAGACTCTTACCTCAGGGACTGTTACTCCAGGGAATGATACTCCGGGGAATGTTACTCCAGGGAATGTTACTCCAGGGAATGATACTCCGCGGAATGTCACTCCAGGGAATGTTACTACGGCGAATGCTACTCCAGGGAATGTTACTATGGGGAATGTTACTACGGGAATGCTACTCCAGGGAATGTTACTCCAGGGACTGTTATTCCAGGGACTGTTACTCCAGAGACTCTTACCCCAGGGACTGTTACTCCAGGGAATGTTACTACGGGAATGCTACTCCAGGGAATGTTACTCCAGGGACTGTTACTCCAGAGACTCTTACCCCAGGGACTGTTACTCCAGGGAATGTCATTCCAGGGACTGTTACTCCAGGGAAAGTTAATCCAGGGAATATTACTCCAGCGGCTGTTACTCCAGGGAATGTACTCCAGGGAATGTTACTCCAGCGACTGTTACTCCAGGGAATGTTATTCCAGGGAATGTTACTCCAGGGAATGATACTCCGGGGAATGTTACTACTGTGAATGCTACTCCAGGGAATGTTACTACGGGGAATGTTACTCCAGGGAATGTTACTATGGGGAATGCTACTCCAGGGAATATTGCTCCAGGGACTGATACTCCAGGGAGTGTTACTCCAGGGACTGTTACTCCAGGGAATGTTACACCAGGGAATGTTACTCCAGGGACTGTTACTCCAGAGACTCTTACCCCAGGGACTGTTACTCCAGGGAATGTTACTCCAGGGAATGTTACTCCAGGGACTGTTACTCTGGAGAATATTACTCCAGCGGCTGTTACTCTGGGGAATGTTACTCCAGGGAATGTTACTCCAGGGAATGATACTCCGGGGAATGTTACTCCAGGGAATGTTACTTCAGGGAAAGTTAATCCAGGGAATATTACTCCAGCGACTGTTACTCCGGGGAATGTTACTCCAGGGAATGTTACTCCAGCGACTGTTACTCCGGGGAATGTTACACCAGGGAATGTTACTCCAGGGACTTTTACTCCAGAGACTCTTATCTCAGGGACTGTTACTCCAGGGAATGTTACTTCAGGGAATGTTACTCCAGGGACTGTTACTCTGGAGAATATTACTCCAGCGACTGTTACTCCGGGGAATGTTACTCCAGGGAATGTTACTTCAGGAAATGATACTCCGGGGAATGTTACTCCAGGAAATGTTACTCCAGGGAATGATACTCCGGGGAATGTCACTCCAGGGAATGTTACTACGGCGAATGCTACTCCAGAGAATGTTACTATGGGGAATGTTACTCCAGGGAATGTTACTACGGGAATGCTACTCCAGGGAATGTTACTCCAGGGACTGTTACCCCAGGGACTGTTACTCCAGAGACTCTTACCCCAGGGACTGTTACTCCAGGGAATGTCATTCCAGGGAATGTTACTCCAGGGAAAGTTAATCCAGGGAATATTACTCCAGCGACTGTTACTCCGGGGAATGTTACTCCAGGGAATGTTACTCCAGCGACTGTTACTCCAGGGAATGTTATTCCAGGGAATGTTACTCCAGGGAATGATACTCCGGGGAATGTTACTACGGCAAATGCTACTCCAGGGAATGTTACTACGGGGAATGTTACTCCAGGGAATGTTACTATGGGGAATGCTACTCCAGGGAGTATTACTCCAGGGACTGTTACTCCAGGGATTGTTACTCCAGGAACTGTTACTCCAGGGAATGTTACTGCAGGAAATGTTACTCCAGGGACTGTTACTCCAGGGAATGTTACTCCAGGGACTGTTACTGCAGGAAATGTTACTCCAGGGACTGTTACTGCAGGTACTGTTACTCCAGGGAAAGTTAATCCAGGGAATATTACTCCAGCGACTGTTACTCCGGGGAATGTTACTCCAGCGACTGTTACTCCGGGGAATGTTATTGCAGGGAATGTTACTCCAGGGAATGATACTCCGGGGAATGTTACTCCAGGGAATGTTACTCCAGGGAACGATACTCCGGGGAATGTCACTCCAGGGAATGTCACTCCAGAGACTCTTATCCCAGGGACTGTTACTCCAGGGAAAGTTAATCCAGGGAATATTACTCCAGCGACTGTTACTCCGGGGAATGTTACTCGAGGGAATGTTACTCCAGCGACTGTTACTCCGGGGAATGATATTCCAGGGAATGTTACTCCAGGGATGATACTCTGGGGAATGTTACTCCAGGGACTGTTACCCCAGGGACTGTTACTCCGGGGAATATTACTCCAGCGACTGTTACTCTGTGGAATGTTACTCCAGGGACTGTTACTGCAGCGACTGTTACTCCGGGGAATGTTACTCCAGGGAAAGTTAATCCAGGGAATATTACTCCAGCGACTGTTACTCCAGGGAATGTTAGTCCAGCGACTGTTACTCTGTGGAAAGTCATTCCAGGGAATGTTACTACGGCGAATGTTACTCCAGGGAATGTTACTACGGGGAATGTTACACCAGGGAATGTTACTCCAGGGACTTTTACTCCAGAGACTCTTACCTCAGGGACTGTTACTCCAGGGAATGTTACTTCAGGGAATGTTACTCCAGGGACTGTTACTCTGGAGAATATTACTCCAGCGACTGTTACTCCGGGGAATGTTACTCCAGGGAATGATACTCCAGGGAATGTCACTCCAGGGAATGTTACTACGGCGAATGCTACTCCAGGGAATGTTACTATGGGGAATGTTACTACGGGAATGCTACTCCAGGGAATGTTACTCCAGGGACTGTTACTCCAGGGACTGTTACTCCAGAGACTCTTACCCCAGGGACTGTTACTCCAGGGAATGTTACTACGGGAATGCTACTCCAGGGAATGTTACTCCAGGGACTGTTACTCCAGAGACTCTTACCCCAGGGACTGTTACTCCAGGGAATGTCATTCCAGGGACTGTTACTCCAGGTAAAGTTAATCCAGGGAATATTACTCCAGCGACTGTTACTCCGGGGAATGTACTCCAGGGAATGTTACTCCAGCGACTGTTACTCCAGGGAATGTTATTCCAGGGAATGTTTCTCCAGGGAATGATACTCCGGGGAATGTCATTCCAGGGAATGTTACTACGGCGAATGTTACTCCAGGGAATGTTACTACGGGGAATGTTACACCAGGGAATGTTACTCCAGGGACTTTTACTCCAGAGACTCTTACCTCAGGGACTGTTACTCCAGGGAATGATACTCCGGGGAATGTTACTCCAGGGAATGTTACTCCAGGGAATGATACTCCGCGGAATGTCACTCCAGGGAATGTTACTACGGCGAATGCTACTCCAGGGAATGTTACTATGGGGAATGTTACTACGGGAATGCTACTCCAGGGAATGTTACTCCAGGGACTGTTATTCCAGGGACTGTTACTCCAGAGACTCTTACCCCAGGGACTGTTACTCCAGGGAATGTTACTACGGGAATGCTACTCCAGGGAATGTTACTCCAGGGACTGTTACTCCAGAGACTCTTACCCCAGGGACTGTTACTCCAGGGAATGTCATTCCAGGGACTGTTACTCCAGGGAAAGTTAATCCAGGGAATATTACTCCAGCGGCTGTTACTCCAGGGAATGTACTCCAGGGAATGTTACTCCAGCGACTGTTACTCCAGGGAATGTTATTCCAGGGAATGTTACTCCAGGGAATGATACTCCGGGGAATGTTACTACTGTGAATGCTACTCCAGGGAATGTTACTACGGGGAATGTTACTCCAGGGAATGTTACTATGGGGAATGCTACTCCAGGGAATATTGCTCCAGGGACTGATACTCCAGGGAGTGTTACTCCAGGGACTGTTACTCCAGGGAATGTTACACCAGGGAATGTTACTCCAGGGACTGTTACTCCAGAGACTCTTACCCCAGGGACTGTTACTCCAGGGAATGTTACTCCAGGGAATGTTACTCCAGGGACTGTTACTCTGGAGAATATTACTCCAGCGGCTGTTACTCTGGGGAATGTTACTCCAGGGAATGTTACTCCAGGGAATGATACTCCGGGGAATGTTACTCCAGGGAATGTTACTTCAGGGAAAGTTAATCCAGGGAATATTACTCCAGCGACTGTTACTCCGGGGAATGTTACTCCAGGGAATGTTACTCCAGCGACTGTTACTCCGGGGAATGTTACACCAGGGAATGTTACTCCAGGGAATGATACTCCGGGGAATGTTACTCCAGGGAATGTTACTCCAGGGAATGATACTCCAGGGAATGTCACTCCAGGGAATGTTACTACGGCGAAAGCTACTCCAGGGAATGTTACTATGGGGAATGCTACTCCAGGGAATGTTACTCCAAAGACAGTTACCCCAGGGACTGTTACTCCAGAGACTCTTACCCCAGGGACTGTTACTCCAGGGAATGTCACTCCAGGGACTGTTACTCCAGGGAAAGTTAATCCAGGGAATGTTACTCCAACGTCTGTTACTCCGGGGAATGTTATCCCAGGGAATGTTACTCCAGGGAATGATACTCCGGGAAATGTTACTCCATGGAATGTTACTACGGGGAATGTTACTACGGTGAATGCTACTAAAGGGAATATTACTCCAGGGACTGTTACTCCAGGAAATGTTACACCAGGGAATGTTACTCCAGGGACTGTTACTCCAGGGAATGTTACACCAGGGAATGTTACTCCAGGGACTTTTACTCCAGAGACTCTTACCTCAGGGACTGTTACTCCAAGGAATGTTACTCCAGGGAATGTTACTCCAGGGACTGTTACTCCGGAGAATATTACTCCAGCGATTGTTACTCCGGGAAATGTTACTCCAGGGAATGTTACTCCAGGGACTGTTACTCCAGGAAATGTCACTCCAGGGAATGTTACTCCAGGGAATGATACTCTGGGGAATGTTACTCCAGGGAATGTTACCCCAGGGACTGTATTTCCAGGGACTGTTACTCCAGGGAATGTTACTCCAGGGAATGTTACTCCAGGGACTGTTAATGCAGGGACTGTTACTCCAGGGAATGTCACTCCAGGGACTGTTACTCCAGGGAAAGTTAACCAAGAGAATGTTACTCCAGGGACTGTTAGCCCAGGGACTGTTACTCCAGGGAATATTACTCCAGCGACTGTTACTCCGTGGAATGTTACTCCAGGGACTGTTACTGCAGCGACTGTTAGTCCGGGGAATGTTACTCCAGGGAATGTTACTCCAGGGAATGATACTCCGGGGAATGTTACTCCAGGGAATGTCACTCCAGGGAATGTTACTACGGGGAATGCTACTATGGGGAATGTTACTCCAGGGATTGTTACTACGGGAAATGCTACTCCAGGGGATGTTGCTCCAGGGAATGTTATTCCAACGACTATTACTCCAGCGACTATTACTCTAGGGAATGTTACTCTTGGGATGTTACTCCAGGGAATGTTACTCCAGGGAATGTTACTCCAGGGATTGTTATTCCAGGGAATGTTACTCCAGGGAATGTTACTCCAGGGAACATTACACCAGCAACTGTTACTCCAGGGAACGTTACTCCAGCGACTGTTACTCCAGGGAACGTTACTCCACGAGACCACTCGCAGATTGGGTGGACGCTTTGCAGAACACCTCCGTTCAGTCCATAAGTGTGACCCGAGCTTCCGGTCGCCTGTCACTATAACTCCCCGCTCCACTCCCACTCCGACCTCTCTGTCCTCGGCCTCCTGCACTGTTCCAATGAAGCTCAACGCAAGCTCGAGGAACAGCACCTCATCTTTTGTTTAGGCACTTTACAGCCTTTTGGACTCAACATCGAGTCCAACAATTTCAGACCATAACCTCTGCCCATGATATTTTTCCTTTTTCTTCACAAATCCGCGCCCCCCCCTTTCTTTCTCTTTCCCACAGCAGCTGCTGAGGATTCCGCCATTCACACCCTCTCTAGACTCATCTTTTGTTTCCTAACTTGTCCCATTACCATCTCATTTTCGCCAACATCCCTTTTAGGGGTGAGGGGGTTGACTTATGAGGAAAGGTTGAGTAGGTTGGGCCTCTACTCATTGGAATTCAGAAGAATGAGAGGTGATCTTATCGAAACGTATAAGATTATGAGGGGCTTGATAAGGTGGATGCAGAGAGGATATTTCCACTGATGGGGGAGACTAGAACTAGGGGGCATGATCTTAGAATAAGGGTCCGCCCATTTAAAACAGAGAGGAAAAATTTCTTCTCTCGAGGGTTGTAAATCTGTGGAATTCGCTACCTTGGAGAGCTGTGGAAGCTGGAACATTGAATAAATTTAAGACAAAGATAGACAGTTTCTTAAATGATAAGGAGATAATGGGGCGGGCAGGGAAGTGGAGCTGAGTCCATGATCAGATCAACCATGATCGTATTGAATGGCGGAGCAGGCTCTAGGGGCCGTATGGCCTACTCCTGCTCTTATTCCTTATGTTCTTAAGTTCTTTTGTCTCTCTAATCTCTCCTGCCTTCCACCCTCTCACAGACCTTCCCTTTTGTTCTTTCTTCCCCTCCCCCAGTCCCCGCCCCTGCACTTCCTTAACAATCGGTTACATCTCGACCAAGTTCTGACCAAGTTCTGACCAAGGGTCATCGACCCGAAGCGTTAACTCTGCTTCTCTCCACAGATGCTGCCCAACCCGCTGAGTGTTTCCAGCATTTTCTGTCTTTATTTCAGATTCCAGAGTCCGCAGTATTTTGCTCTTGTATTAATGTTACTCCAGGGAATGTTAATCCAGAAACTGTTACTCCGGGGAATGTTACTCCAGGTAATGTTACTCCAAGGACTGTTACTCCGGGGAATGTTACTCCATGGAATGTTACTCCAGGGACTGTTACCCCAGGGACTGCTATTCAAGGGACTGTTACTCAAGGGATTGTTACTCCAGGAACTGTTACTCCAGGAACTTTTACTCCAGGGACTGTTACTCCAGGGAATGTTACTCCAGGGACTGTTACCCCAGGGAAAGTTATTTTAGGGACTGTTACTCCAAGGAATGTTGCTCAAGGGAATGTTACTCTGGGGAATGTTACTCCGGAGAATGTTACTCCGGGGACTGTTACTCCGGGGACGGTTACTCCGGGGACTGTTACTCTGGGAAATGTTACTCCAGGATCTGTTACTCCAGGGAATGTTACTCCAGGGAATGTTACTCCAGGGAATGATACTCCAGGAACTGTTACTGCAGGGACTGTTACTCCAGGGACTGTTACTCCAGTGAATGTTACTGCAGGGACTGTTACTGCAGGGACTGTTACTCCAGGGAATGTCACTCCAGGGAATGTTACTCCAGGGAAAGTTAATCCAGGGAATGTTACTCCAGGGACTGTTAGCCCAGGGAAAGTTATTTTAGGGACTGTTACTCCAAGGAATGTTGCTCAAGGGAATGTTACTCTGGGGAATGTTACTCCGGAGAATGTTACTCCGGGGACTGTTACTCCGGGGACGGTTACTCCGGGGACTGTTACTCTGGGAAATTTTACTCCAGGATCTGTTACTCCAGGGAATGTTACTCCAGGGAATGTTACTCCAGGGAATGTTACTCCAGGGAATGATACTCCAGGAACTGTTACTGCAGGGACTGTTACTCCAGGGACTGTTACTCCAGTGAATGTTACTGCAGGGACTGTTACTGCAGGGACTGTTACTCCAGGGAATGTCACTCCAGGGAATGTTACTCCAGGGAAAGTTAATCCAGGGAATGTTACTCCAGGGACTGTTAGCCCAGGGACTGTTTCTCCGGGGAATAATACTCCAGCGACTGTTACTCCGTTGAATGTTACTCCAGGGACTGTTACTGCAGCGACTGTTACTCCGGGGAATGTTACTCCAGGGAATGTTACTCCAGGGAATGATACTCTGGGTAATGTTACTCCAGGGAATGATACTCCGGGGAAGATTACTCCAGGGAATGTCACTCCAGGTAATGTTACTATGGGGTATGTTACTATGGGGAATGTTACTCCAGGGAATGTTACTATGGGGAATGTTACTCCAGGGAATCTTACTCCAGGGAATGTTACTCCAACGACTATTACTCCAGTGACTATTACTCTAGGGAATATTACTCTTGGGATGTTACTCCAGGGAATGTTACTCCAGGGATTGTTACTCCAGGGAATGTTACTCCAGGGAATGTTACTCCAGGGAAAATTACACCAGCAACTGTTACTCCAGGGAACGTTACTCCAGCAACTGTTACTCCAGGGAACGTTACTCCACGAGACCACTCGCAGATTGGGTGGACGCTTTGCAGAACACCTCCGTTCGGTCCTTAGGTGTGACCCGAGCTTCCGGTCGCCTGTCACTATAACTCCCCGTTCCACTCCCACTCCGACCTCTCTGTCCTCGGCCTCCTGCCCTGTTCCAATGAAGCTCAACGCAAGCTCGAGGAACAGCACCTCATCTTTTGTTTAGGCACTTTACAGCCTTTTGGACTCAACATCGAGTCCAACAATTTCAGACCATAACATCTGCCCATGATATTTTTCCTTTTTTCTTCACAAATCCGCCCCGCCTTTCTTTCTCTTTCCCACAGCAGCTGCTGATGATTCCGCCATTCACACCCTCTCTAGACTCATCTTTTGTTTCCTAACTTGTCCCATTACCATCTCATTTTCACCAATATTCCTTTTGGGGGTGAGGGGGTTGAATTATGAGGAAAGGTTGAGTATGTTGGGCCTCTACTCATTGGAATTCAGAAGAATGATAGGTGATCTTATCGAAACGTATAAGATTATGAGGGGGCTTGATAAGGTGGATGCAGAGAGGATATTTCCACTGATAAGGGGAGACTAGAACTAGAGGTCATGATCTTAGAATAAGGGGCCGCCCATTTAAAACAGAGATGAGGAGAAATTTCTTCTCTCGAGGGTTGTAAATCTGTGGAATTTGCTGCCTTGGAGAGCTGTGGAAGCTGGAACATTGAATAAATTTAAGACAAAGATAGACAGTTTCTTAAATGATAAGGAGATAAGGGGGCGGGCAGGGAAGTGGAGCTGAATCCATGATCGGATCAACCATGATCTTATTGAATGGCGGAGCAGGCTCTAGGGGCCGTATGGCCTACTCCTGCTCTTATTCCTTATGTTCTTATGTTCTTTTGTCTCTCTAATCTCTCCTGCCTTCCACCCTCTCACAGACCTTCCCTTTTGTTCTTTCCTCCCCTCCCCCTGTCCCCGCCCCTGCACTTCCTTAACAATCGGTTACATCTCGACCAAGTTCTGACCAAGTTCTGACCAAGGGTCATCGACCCGAAGCGTTAACTCTGCTTCTCTCCACAGATGCTGCCCAACCCGCTGAGTGTTTCCAGCATTTTCTGTCTTTATTTCAGATTCCAGAGTCCGCAGTATTTTGCTCTTGTATTAATGTTACTCCAGGGAATGTTAATCCAGGAACTGTTACTCCGGGGAATGTTACTCCAGGTAATGTTACTCCAAGGACTGTTACTCCGGGGAATGTTACTCCATGGAATGTTACTCCAGGGACTGTAACCCCAGGGACTGTTATTCAAGGGACTGTTACTCAAGGGATTGTTACTCCAGGAACTGTTACTCCAGGAACTTTTACACCAGGGACTGTTACTACAGGGAATGTTACTCCAGGAACTGTTACTCAAGAGACTGTTACCCCAGTGAACGTTATTTTAGGGACTGTTACTGCAGGGAATGTTGCTCAGGGAATGTTACTCCGGGGAATGTTACTCCAGAGAATGTTACTCCGGGGACTGTTACTCCGGGGACTGTTACTCCGGGGACTGTTATTCTGGGAAATGTTACTCCAGGATCTGTTACTCCAGGGAATGTTACTCCGGGGAATGGTACTCCAGGAAATGTTACTCCAAGGAATGTTACTCTGGGGAATGTTACTCCAGGGAATGTTAGTCCGGGGATAGTTACTCAAGGGAATGTTACTCTAGGGAATGTTACTCTGGGGAAGGTTACTCCAGAAAATGATATTCCATGGAATATTACTCCAGGGAATGTTACTCCAGGAACTGTTGCTCCGGGGGCTGTATTTCCAGGGACTGTTACTCCAGGGACTGTTACTCCGGGAAATGTTACTCCAGGATCTGTTACTCCAGGAAATGTTACTCCAGGGAATGTTACTCCAAGGACTTTTACTCCGGAGAATGTTACTCCAGGGAATGTTACTCCAGGGACTGTTACTGCAGAGACTGTTACCCCAGTTAAAGTTACGCCAGGGACTGTTACTCCAGGGAATGTTTCTCCAGGGAATGTTACTCCAGGGACTGTTACTCTGGGGAATGTTACTCCGGGGAATGTTACTCCAGGAGCTTTTACTCCAGGGAATGTTACTCTAGGGACTGTTACTCCAGGGACTGTTACTATGTGGAATGTTATTCCAGGGAATGTTACTCCAGGAACTGTTACCCCAGGGACTGTTACTCCAGGGAATGTTACTCCAGGGAATGTTACTCCAGGGATTGTTACTCCAGGGACTGTTACTATTGGGAATGTTACTCCAGGGAATGTTACTCCAGGGAATTATACTCTGGGTAATGTTACTCCAGGGAATGATACTCCGGGGAAGGTTACTCCAAGGAATGTCACTCCAGGGAATGTTACTATGGGGAATGTTACTCCAGGGAATATTTACTATGGGGAATGTTACTCCAGGGAATGTTACTCCAGGGAATGTTACTCCAACGACTATTACTTCAGTGACTATTACTCTAGGGAATATTACTCTTGGGATGTTACTCCAGGGAATGTTACTCCAGGGAATATTACTCCGGGGAATGTTAGTCCAGGAACTGTTACTCCAGGGACTGTTACTACAGGGAATGTTACTCCTGCGACTGTTACTCCAGGGACTGTTACTATGGGGAATGTTACTCCAGGGAATGTTACTCCAGGGACTGTTACCCCCAAGGACTGTTACTCCAGGGAATGTTACTCCAGGGAATGTTACTCCAGGGAATGTTACTCCAGGGACTGTTAACCCAGGGACTGTTACTCCAGGGAATGTTACTCCAGGAACTGTTGCTCCATGGACTGTTACTCTGGGGAATGTTACTCCGGGGAATGTTACTCCAGGATCTGTTACTACAGGGAATGTTACTCCTGCGACTGTTACTCCAGGGACTGTTACTATGGGGAATGTTACTCCAGGGAATGTTACTCCAGGGACTGTTACCCCCAAGGACTGTTACTCCAGGGAATGTTACTCCAGGGATTGTTACTCCAGGGAATGTTACTCCAGGGAATGTTACTCCAGGGAATGTTACTCCAGGGACTGTTACTCCGGGGAATATTACTCCAGGGCCTGTTACTCCGGGGATTGTTACTCCGGGGATTATTACTCCAGGGGCTGTTACTGTTGGGAATATTACTCCAGGGAATATTACTCTGGGGAATGTTAGTCCAGGAACTGTTACTCCAGGGACTGTTACTCCAGGGACTGTTGCTCCAGGGAATGTTACTCCAGTGATTGTTATTCCAGGGAATGTTACTCCGGGGAATGTTACTCCAGGGGATGTTGCTCCAGGGAATGTTACACCAGGGACTGTTACTCCGGGGAATGTTACTCCGGGGACTGTTACTCCAGGGACTGTTACTCCGGGGAATGTTACTCCGAGGACTGTTACTCCAGGGAATGTTGCCCTAGGGAATGTTGCACCAGGGACTGTTACTCCGGGGACTGTTGCACCAGTGACTGTTACTCTGGGGATTGTTACTCCTGGACCTGTTACTGCAGGGAATGTTACTCCAGGGACTGTTACTCCAGGGACTGTTAGTGTGGAGAATGTTACTCCAGGGAATGTTACTCCAGGGACTGTTAACCCAGGGACTGTTACTCCAGGGAATGTTACTCCAGGGAATGTTACTCCAGGAACTGTTGCTCCATGGACTGTTACTCCAGGGACTGTTACTCCGGGGAATGTTACTCCAGGCATGTTACTACAGGGAATGATCCTCCAGGGAATGTTACTCCAGGAACTGTATGCCAGTAACTTTTACTCTGGGAAATGTTATTCCAGCGATTGTTACTCCAGGGACTGTTACTCCATGGAATGTGTTACTCCAGGGAATGTTACTCCGGGGAATGTTACTCCAGGGACTGTTATTCCAGGGACTGTTACTCCAGGGAATGTTACTCCGGGGAATGTTACTCCGGGGAATGTTACTCCAGGGACTGATACTCCAGGGAATGTTACTCCAGGAACTGTTACTGTTGGGACTGTTACTCCAGGGAATGTTAATCCAGGAACTGTTACTCCGGACAATGTTACACCAGGGAATGTTACTCCAGGGAATGTTACATCGGGGAGTGTTACTCCGGGGACTGTTACTCCAGGGATTGTTACTCCAGGGACTGTTACTCCAGGGAATGTTACTCTGGGGAATGTTACTCCAGGGAATGTTACTCCAGGGTCTGTTACTCTGGGGAATATTACTCCAGAGCCTGTTGCTCCGGGGATTGTTACTCCGGGGAATATTACTCCAGGGGCTGTTACTTTTGGGAATATTACTCCAGGGAATGTTAGTCCAGGAACTGTTACTCCAGGGACTGATACTCCAGGGAATGTTACTCCAGGGACTGTTACTCCAGGGAATGTTACTCCGGGGACTGTTACTCCACGGAATGTTACTCCAGGGATTGTTACTCCATGGAATGTGTTACTCCAGGGAATGTTACTCCGGGGAATGTTACTCCAGGGACTGTTATTCCAGGGACTGTTACTCCAGGGAATGTTACTCCGGGGAATGTTACTCCGGGGAATGTTACTCCAGGGACTGATACTCCAGGGAATGTTACTCCAGGAACTGTTACTGTTGGGACTGTTACTCCAGGGAATGTTAATCCAGGGACTGTTACTCCGGACAATGTTACACCAGGGAATGTTACTCCAGGGAATGTTACATCGGGGAGTGTTACTCCGGGGACTGTTACTCCAGGGATTGTTACTCCAGGGACTGTTACTCCAGGGAATGTTACTCTGGGGAATGTTACTCCAGGGAATGTTACTCCAGGGTCTGTTACTCTGGGGAATATTACTCCAGAGCCTGTTACTCCGGGGATTGTTACTCCGGGGAATATTACTCCAGGGGCTGTTACTGTTGGGAATATTACTCCAGGGAATGTTAGTCCAGGAACTGTTACTCCAGGAACTGATACTCCAGGGAATGTTACTCCAGGGACTGTTACTCCAGGGAATGTTACTCCGGGGACTGTTACTCCACGGAATGTTACTCCAGGGATTGTTACTCAAGGGATTGTTACTCTAAGGACTGTTACTCCAGGGACTGTTGCTCGAGGGAATGTTACTCCAGGGACTGTTACTCCAAGGACTGTTACTCCAGTGAACACAACCTGTAATGTATTGCCAAGATGAACTTCAGCTGCTCAGTTGGTGGGACCTCTTCTGCTGCAGAACTTGACATCTCACCGGGACCTTTCTGTGGGCACAGCTGCATACTTGGCAGGACATTGAACCCTGTGGGCCTTCTGCTGCCACTGTTTAACTCCAGCACACCCCGGTGCTGTAACAGTTATATTGAGAGGCGGCGAGCTGTGGCCTCCTGGCGAGAGGCCCTATGGGCACTTGGCGAGGTCAATGATAAACTTTACGAGTTGGCAGGGTATTGGAGGAAGAGGAAGCCCATTCACCTCATCCATCTGATGGGAGCCACCAGAATCTCCCCCCTCCTGTTTCCCAAATAATTCCAGGCTTTTTACCATCGCTGCCCTCCCGGGAATTCTTGTTTTGCCCGCTCTCAGTGACCAATCTCCTGATTGCAGATGTGACAGGACAAATTGTCTGAAGTAAAGACAAACTTTATTAAAAGTTAGTCAGCCCCGCTCCCGCTGCTCTTTCCCCGTATCCCTGCAATTTTTCCTCCCTCAAAATATTTATCCAATTTCCTTTTGTATCTGTCTTCACCAGCCTATCAGAGCACTCCCAATCCTAGCCATTCATTGCATAAAGATGTTTTCCCTCATGCCACCTCTGGTTCTTTTGCCAATCATCTTAAATCTGTGCCCTCTGGTTATCGACCCTTCAGCCATTGGAAACAGTTTGCATATGAACATAAGAAATAGGAGCAGGAGTAGGCCATACAGCCCCTCGAGCCTGCTCCGTCATTTAATACGATCATAGCTGATCCGATCATGGACTCAGCTCCACTTCTCTGCCTGCTCTCCATAACCCCTTATCCCCTTATTGTTTAAGAAACTGTCTATTTCTGTCTTAAATTTATTCAATGTCCCAGCTTCCACAGCTCTCTGAGGCAGTGAATTCCACAGATTTACAACCCTCAGAGAGAAGAAATTCCTCCTCATCTCTGTTTTAAATGGACGGCCCCTTATTCTAAGACTATGTCCCCTAGTTCTAGTCTCCCCCATCAGTGGAAACATCCTCTCTGCATCCACCTTGTCAAGCCCCCTCATAATCTTATATGTTTCAATAAGATCACCTCTCATTCTTCTGAATTCCAATGAGTAGAGGCCCAACCTCCTCAACCTTTCCTCATAAGTCAACCTCCTCATCTCTGGAATCAACCTAGTGAACATTCTCTGAACTGCCTCCAAAGCAAGTATATCCTTTCGTAAATATGGACACCAAAATTGCACGCAGTATTCCAGTGTAGCCTCACCAATACCTTATATAGCTGCAGCAAGACTTCCCTGCTTTTATACTCCATCTCCTTTGCAATAAAGGCCAAGATTCCATTGGCCCTCCTGATCACTTGCTGTACCTGCATACTAACCTTTTGTGTTTCATGCACAAGTACCCCCAGGTCCCGCTGTACTGCGGCACTTTGCAATCTTTCTCCTTTTAAATAATAACTTGCTCTTCGATTTTTTTCTGTCAAAGTGCATGACCTCATACTTTCTAACATTATGCTCCATCTGCCAAATTTTTGCCCACTCAATTAGCCTGTCCATGCCCTTTTGCAGATTTTTTGTGTCCTCCTCACACATTGCTTTTCCTCCCATCTTTGTATCTTCAGCAAACTTGGCTACGTTACACAGTCCCTTCTTCCAAGTCGTTAATATAGATTGTAAATAGTTGGGGTCCCAGCACTGATCCCTGTGGCACTCCACTAGTTACTGGTTGCCAACCAGAGAATGAACCATTTATCCCTACTCTCTGTTTTCTATTAGTTAGCCAATTCGCTATCCATGCTAATATATTATCCCCAACCCCGTGAACTTTTATCTTCTGCAGTAAACTATTATGTGGCACCTTGTCAAATGCCTTCCGGAAGTCTAAATACACCACACCCACTGGTTCCCCTTCATCCATCCTGTTCATTACATCCTCAAAGAACTCCAGCAAATTTGTCAAACATGACTTCCCCTTCATAAATCCATGCTGACTCTGCCTGACCGAGTTTTGCTTTTCCAAGTGTCCTGCTACTGCTTCTTTAATAATGGACTCCAACATTTTCCCAACCACAGATATTAGGCTAACTGGTCTATAGTTTCCTGCTTTTTGTCTGCCTCCTTTTTTAAATAATGTTTCTCTTTATTTACTCTGTCCAGGCCCCTCATGATTTTGAACACCTCGATCAAATCTCCTCTCAACCTTCTCTGCTGCAAGGAGAACAACCCCAGCTTCTCCAGTCTCTCCACGTAACTTATGCTCCACACCAGCCTCCTCCCAACCCTCTTCATCTCACCCCATCACCATATCCTTCTATTCCTTTCTCCCTCGTGTGTTAATCCAGCTGCCCCTTAAATGCATCTATGCTATTTACCTCAACCACTTCCTGTGGTAGCGAGGTCCACATTCTCACCACTCTCTGGGCAAGAAGATGCTCCTGATTTCTTACTTGATTTATTGGGGACTATCTTATATTTATTTTATACTTATTTTAGTCAGCTGTGGCTCAGTGGGCAGCACACTTGCCTCTGAATCAGAAGGTTGTGGGTTCGGGTCCCACTCCAGAGACTTGAGAACAAAAAAATCTGGGCTGACACTCGCAGTGCTGAGGGAGTGTCGCACTGTCGGAGCGGCCGTCTTTCAAATGAGACGTTAAACCGAGGCTCTCTCAGGTGGATGTAAAAGATCCCCTGGCACTATTTTGAAGTTCTTGTGTCCTGGGCCAATATTTATCTCTCAATCAACATAACAAAAAAACAGATTATCTGGTCATTATCACATTGTGGGAGCTTGCTGTGCACAAGTTGGCTGCCGTGTTTCCCACATTACAACAGTGACTACAAAAGTACTTCATTGGCTGGAAAGCGCTTGAGACGTCCGTTGGCCGTGAAAGGCGCTATATAAATGCAAGTCTTTCTTTCCTGTTGTCACCTGGTTCCTGCGGCAGTCTGATATTCTGTCACTCGGATTGCTTGTAGAACAAGACTCAGGCGAGCGGGACAGGGACTGAGAGCTTTAATCTGACATTTCACCGGGGCTTAGGAAATACACAACATGGCATTCGGAGTTGCAGGAGGCTGACAGGAATTCTAGCCTCCAGCTGCGTGTGTGTGTGCGCCGTGTTCTCTCGCCCCAATCCTTCGCAGAAATAATAAAGTGGAAAATGTCAAGAACACGGCGGGAGCTTAAGTGCGATTAACTCTTGCGGTCTGTGGGAAGGCTCCATACAGACAGTCCTGTAAACGTCAGCGTTAAACTCGGGTCCAAAGCATCTCAGTCAAGAGAGGCTGGGGTAAGGATAGATGGAGGTGGGGTGCTGGGGAAAATTGCTCAATTTCACATGATTTGTTGGGGGGGGGGCGGGGGAGAGGTAATTGACCAATATTGGATGGGACACCCTTCCTCTGACAGCTTGCCTTGCCCTCGACTCCCAGGGCAAAAAAAAATCTAAGACTGTCGGGGTAGATATTCAACCGTGCGAGGAAGCGCAAAACGGACAGTATCGTATCTGCCGCCCATTCATAGAACCGTAGACATTTACGGCACAGAAGGAGGCCATTCAGCCCATCATGATAAAGAGCCATCCAGCCTAATCCCACTTTCCAGCTCTCGGTCCGTAGCCCTGTAGGTTACAGCACTTCAAGTGTACATCCAAGTACTTTTTAAATGTGGTGAGGGTTTCTGCCTCTAACACCCTTTCAGGCAGTGAGTTCCAGACCCCCACCACCCTCTGGGTGAAGAAATTCTCCTCAAATTCCCTCTCATTCTTCTACCAATTACTTTAAATCTATAGCCTCTGGTTGTTGACCCCTCTGCTAAGGAAATAGCACCTTTCTTATCCACTCTATCCAGGCCTCTCATAATTTCATACACCTCAATAAGGTCTCCCCTCAGCGTTCTTTGTTCCAAAGAAAACAACCCCAGCCTATCCAATCTTTCCTCACAGCTAAAATTCTCCAGTCCAGGCAACATCCTGGTAAGTCTCCTCTCCACCCTCTCTAGTGCAATCACATCTTTCCTGTAATGTGGTGACCAGAACTGCACGCAGTACTCCAGCTGTGGCCTAACCAGTGTTTTATACAGTTCAAGCCTAACCTCCCTGTTCTTGTATTCTATGCCTCAGCTAATAAAGGCAAGTATTCCGTATACCTTCTTAACCACCTTCTATACCTGGCCTGCTACCATCAGGGATCCACATCTACAAGCACTCCAAAGTCCCTCTGTTCCTCTGCACTTCTCAGTATCCTACCATTTAATGTGTATTCCCTTGCCTTGTTAGCCCTCCCAAAATGCATGACCTCACACTTCTCCGTCTGGAATTCCATTTCCAGTCTCCGCCCGATAGTCAGTCGCATTGCGTGCGTTACAACTGAATATCAGGCAAGGCCTGTAACAGGCAGCCGGTGCGGTAACGTCTGTTTAGTGACGCCTAAGCCCAGTTAAATTTCTACCCCCCGGTGTTCACTGCCTGCAGCTAACACAAGTGGAAATTGCAAGTAAGGTGCTCAGCTCTCACGCACTGTGGCTACTTTAATGGGCCGAATGTTTGAATTCCTCCACAGAAACAAGATGGGAGGGATTACGAGAATGGTCCCAGGGATGAGGGACTGCAGTGACGGTGGATAGACTGGAGAAGCTGGAGTTGTTCTCCTTGGAGCAGAGAAGGTTGAGAGGAGATTTGATCGAGGTGTTCAACATCATGAGGGGTCTGGACAGAGTAGATCGAGAGAAACTGTTCCCATTGGCGGAAGGGTCGAGGACCAGAGGGCACGGATTTAAGGCGATTGGCAGAAGAACCAAAGGCGACACGAGGGAAAACGTTTTTACGCAGCGAGTGGTTAGGATCTGGAATGCGCTGCCTGAGAGGGTGGTGGAGGCAGACTCGATCGCGGCTTTCAAAAGCGAATTGGATAAGTACCGGAAGGAAATATTTTTGCAGGGCTACGGGGAAAGGGCGGGGGGGGGGAGTGGGACAGGCTGAGGGGCTCTTGCAGAGAGCCGGCACGGGCTCGACGGGCCGAATGGCCTCCTTCTGTGCTGTAACCGTTCTGTGATTCGATGATCTCTGAGTGAGGTGTGCCGAACAAGGTGATCTTGAAGCTGGGGGATTAGATGTAGGGAGGTCCCATCGTCCTGTGGTCAATCAGCTATCGGTACCAAGCATGCCGAGCCTGGGATAGCAGGGATTAGAAGTAGATCTCGATCCGCTCAGCTCCAACAGTGCACTGCAAACCCAGTAAGAAACTCGGCCGTGGCAGCTCAAATTGTGGGGAGGGAGGGAAGGAAGGAAGGAAGAGAAAAGAAAGACAGACAAGCAAGCTCCCACAAACCGTGCAATAATGAGCGGGGCGTCTTTTTAGTCCTGACGGTCGAGGGATAAATATCGACACGGGACACGGGGAGAACTCCCCTGCTCTTCTTTGTAATAGCGGCCGTGGGATCTTTTCTGTCCACCCGAGAGAGCAGGCGGGGCCTCGGTTTAATTTTCTTTCTTTATTGTCTGAGTAGGGATGAAGGGCTCCTTACAAACACAGATGATCTGGGTCATTAGCACATTGCTGTGTGTGTGGGAGCTTGCTGTGCGCAAATTGGCTGCCGCGTTTCCCACATTACAACAGTGACTACACTCCAAAATTGCACGTCATCGGCTGTAAAGCGCTTTGAGACGTCTGGTGGTCGTGAAAGGCGCTATATAAATGCAAGTCTTTCTTAAGAGTCTAAAAAGCTATCGGGCTCGGCCTGACAAGCGCTTTGGGAGTTCCTGAGGTCGGGAGGGATGCTATAGAAATGCGAGTTCCTGCTCTCTCCTACATCGCAGAAGCCCGGGCGTTAAAAGAGTTAAACAGTCACAGCGTGTGTGAGCTGTGAACTATTTAATCCCAAATGCTGGAACGGGTCGAGCTCGGCAGAGAATTATTTTCCCAAAGAAAAGATTATCTCCGGCTGACATTTCGCCCATTGCAGTAAATGTTATGTTTATACACAGACCCGCAAACACGTCAAGCGCTTTCTGCGAGAGGCACCAAAGCCTCTTCACTTCGTGGCTGTGGGGTGAAGAGAGCACAAAGCAGTTTTAAACAAAAAACAACCGCAGGTTTTCTGAGCTCACCGCGTACGCACAATAATAGTTGGGGAGGACGGGTTTGGGTTTAAGCCAGCAGTGACGGAGTTATAGTCAGTCCTTCCGACGCAATCCCTACAAATAAAGAAAGCACTTGCATTTATATAGCACCTTTCACCACCACCGGATAGCTCAACGCATTTTACAGCCAATGAAGTACCTTTGGAGTGCAGTCACTGTTGTAATGTGCGAAACGCGGCAACCAATGTGCGCACAGCAAGCTCCCACAAACAGCAATGTGATAATGACCAGATAATCTGTTTTTTGTGGGATAAATATTGGCCCCAGGACACTGGGGAAAACCCCTCCTGCTCTTCTTCAAAATAGTGGCCATGGGATCCTTTACATCCACCTGAAAGAGCAGACATGGACCTCGGTTTAACATCTCATCTGAAAGACAGCACCTCCAACAGCACTGCACTGGGAGTGTCAGCCTAGATTTATGTGCTCAAGTTGCTGGAGTGGGAATTGAACCCACAACCTTCTGTCTCAGAAGCAAGGGTGCTGCCCACTGAGCCACAGCCAAGACTTTGTGAATCAAACCATAAGAACATAAGAATTAGGAGCAGCAGTCAGCCATTCGGCCCCTTGAGCCTGCTCTGCCATCCAATAAGTTCACGGCTGATCTTCGACCTCAACTCCACTTTCCTGCACTGTCCCCATATTCCTTGATTCCCTTAATATTCAAAAATCTATCGATCTCTGTCTTGAATATACTCAACGACTGAGCCTCCACAGCCCTCTGGGGCAGAGAATTCCAAAGATTCACCACCCTCTGAGTGAAGAAATTTCTCCTCATCTCAGTCCTAAATGGCCGACCCCTTATCCTGAGACTGTGTGACCCCTGGTTCTAGACTCCCCAGCCCGGGGGAAACAACCTCTCAGCATCTACCCTGTCAAGCCCTGTAAGAATGTTGTATGTTTCAATGAGAGCACCTCTCATTCTTCTAATCTCTAGAGAATATCGGCCTAGTCTACTCAATCTCTCCTCATAGGACAATCCCCCCATCCCAGGAATCAGTCTGGTGAACCTTCGTTGCTCTCCCTCTGGAGCAAGTATAACCTTCCCTGGGGCAGGGGGGAAGTGCTGCCCCCTGCTGGTTCCCTTGGGGTTGCCAACCCTCCAGGATTGGCCTGAAGTCACCAGGAATTGAAGGTTAATTTCCAGGAAATGTCCGTGAGCAAAAAGAACCCAAGAGTAAAATCATGAGGGTACTAAAAACAATTGCGTTTTTATCTTTGAACCACTTGGTTTATCAGCTATGAAAATATGGGAGAGAGATGAGGAGGGGAGGCTTCTTTCACTCAGCAGTCACGATGAATCCAATTGGGTGGCGAAGAGTGCTGTCACCTTTTCCAATTGGCCGTAGGGAAATGGGGCACATGGAGGATGGACCAATGGTGGGAGTTTGTGGTTGGGGGGGGGGGTGCGGTCAAGGGAGAGGCCATGTGTTGAAATGCAGAACGCGCCCAGCCAGAGATCCACTGGGTTCCACCGACATCAGCCCCCCGACAGTAACGAACCATAAGCCTTCCAGTTTTTGTGCAGGCAGTGAATGTTGCCCCGCTATTCGACTAGGTGGGGCATCACGGCCACGTCTGACCATACACTGCTATCCCAGCTGAGACCGGTAACTCAGTGGACTTCGGGGCGGTTGGTGGGGGGGTGGGGGGGGGGTGGAATTTAACCAGGGACCGTAAGGGCCGTTAAAGTTCAGTGTAGTTCTGGCCGATGCCCATGACTCCATAAGCCACGAGGGGGAGCTGGACCAGTAGCTGTACACAGACCGGTGGGTCAATAAGAAATATCGCTGTATTATCCTTGGTGAATTTTGTGCCCATCAAGGTGAGGGACTAGTGCTGGGAATGGCACACGTTCCCATTTCAGGCACCCAGTGTAAGTATCAAACAATACCCGATCTGTTAGATCACAGGCCAGGTAGACTACAGCTCTCCCTACTGTAATGTATTTGCTTCATGGGTTCTTTGCTTAAGAATACATAGTGATCCATTGCTATTAAGAACTAGTTGGTTTATTAGCAAAGGTTTAACAATCACACTACACATTACCAGTTCATCCACTAGGCTCACAACTGCATACCTCATCGTGGAGCCCCCGAACCCAACAGGTTGGGGTTTTATTGAGTCTTGTGAACAGCACGTGACTAGCTAAGCCACTCTCAATTCAACAGATCTACAAATCTGTGAGCTCCCTCTACACTGCCCCATCACACACTCCCAGGGCAGGTACAGCACGGGGTTAGATACAGAGTAAAGCTCCTTTTACACTGTCCCATCACACACTCCCAGGGCAGGTACAGCACGGGATTAGATAAAGAGTAAAGCTCCCTCTACACTGTCCCATCACACATTGCCAGGGCAGGTACAGCACAGGTGTGATACAGCATAAAGCTCCCTCTACACTGTCCCATCACACACTCCCAGGGCAGGTACAGCACAGGGTTAGACACAGAATAAAGCTCCCTCTACACTGTCCCATCACACACTCCCAGGGCAGGTACAGCATGGGGTTAGATACAGAGTAAAGCTCCCTCGACACTGTCCCATCACACACTCCCAGGGCAGGTACAGATGAGGTTAGATACGGAGTAAAGCTCCCTCTACACTGTTCCATCAAACACTCCCAGGGAAGGTACAGCATGGGTTAGATACAGATTAACGCTCCCTCTACACTGTCCCATCAAACACTCCCAGGGCAGGTACAGCATGGGGTTAGAAACAGAGTAAAGCTCCTTCTACACGGTCCCATCAAACACTCACAGGGCAGGTACAGCACGGGGTTAGATACAGAGTAAAGCTCCCTCTACACTGTCCCATCAAACACTCCCAGGGCAGGTACAGCACGGGGTTAGATACAGAGTAAAGCTCCCTCTACACTGTCCCATCACACACTCCCGGGGCAGGTACAGCACAGGGTTAGATACAGAGTAAAGCTCCCTCTACACTGTCCCATCAAACACTCCCAAGGCAGGTACAGCACGGGGTTAGATTCAGAGTAAAGCTCTTTCTACACTGTCCCATCAAATACTCCCAGGGCAGGTACAGTACGGGGTTAGATACAGAGTAAAGCTCCCTCTACACTGTCCCATCAAACACTCCCAGGGCAGGTACAGCACGGGGTTAGATACAGAGTAAAGCTCCCTCTACACTGTCCCATCAAACACTCCCAGGGCAGGTACAGCACGGGGTTAGATACAGAGTAAAGCTCCCTCTACACTGTCCCATCAAACACTCCCAGGACAGGTACAGCACGGGGTTAGATACAGAGTAAAGCTCCCTCTACACTGTCCCATCAAACACTCCCAGGACAGGTGCAGCATGTGGTTAGATACAGAGTAAAGCCCCCTCTACACTGTCCCATCAAACACTCCCAGGGTAGGTACAGCACGGGTTAGATACAGAGTAAAGCTCCCTCTACACTGTCCCATCAAACACTCCCAGGGCAGGTACAGCACGGGGTTAGATACAGAGTAAAGCTCCCTCTACACTGTCCCATCAAACACTCCCAGGGCAGGTACAGCACGGGGTTAGATACAGAGTAAAGCTCCCTCTACACGGTCCCATCACACATTCCCAGGGCAGGTAGAGCACGGGTTAGATACAGAGTAAAGCTCCCTCTACACTGTCCCATCACACACTCCCAGGCAGGTACAGCACGGGTTAGATACAGAGTAAAGCTCCCTCTGCACTGTCCCATCAAACACTCCCAGGGCAGGTACAGCACGGGTTAGATTCAGAGTAAAGCTCCCTCTACACTGTCCCATCAAACACTCCCAGGGCAGGTACAGCACGGGGTTAGATACAGAGTAAAGCTCCCTCTACACTGTCCCATCAAACACTCCCAGGGCAGGTACAGCACGGGGTTAGATACAGAGTAAAGCTCCCTCTACACTGTCCCATCACACACTCCCGGGGCAGGTACAGCACAGGGTTAGATACAGAGTAAAGCTCCCTCTACACTGTCCCATCAAACACTCCCAAGGCAGGTACAGCACTGGGTTAGATTCAGAGTAAAGCTCTCTCTACACTGTCCCATCAAACACTTCCAGGGCAGGTACAGTACGGGGTTAGATACAGAGTAAAGCTCCCTCTACACTGTCCCATCAAACACTCCCAGGGCAGGTACAGCATGGGGTTAGATACAGAGTAAAGCTCCCTCTACACTATCCCATCAAACACTCCCAGGGCAGCTACAGCACGGGGTTAGATACAGAGTAAAGCTCCCTCTACACTGTCCCATCAAACACTCCCAGGGCAGGTACAGCACGGGGTTAGATACAGAGTAAAGCACCCTCTACACTGTCCCATCAAACACTCCCAGGGCAGGTGCAGCATGGGGTTAGATACAGAGTAAAGCTCCCTCTACACTGTCCCATCACACTGTCCCAGGGCAGGTACAGCACGGGGTTAGATACAGAGTAAAGCTCCCTCTACACTGTCCCATCAAACACTCCCAGGGCAGGTACTGCACGGGGTTAGATACAGAGTAAAGCTCCCTCTACACTGTCCCATCACGCACTCCCGGGGCAGGTACAGCACAGGGTTAGATACAGAGTAAAGCTCCCTCTACACTGTCCCATCAAACACTCCCAAGGCAGGTACAGCACGGGATTAGATTCAGAGTAAAGCTCTTTCTACACTGTCCCATCAAATACTCCCAGGGCAGGTACAGTACGGGGTTAGATACAGAGTAAAGCTCCCTCTACACTGTCCCATCAAACACTCCCAGGGCAGGTACAGCACGGGGTTAGATACAGAGTAAAGCTCCCTCTACACTGTCCCATCAAACACTCCCAGGGCAGGTACAGCACGGGGTTAGATACAGAGTAAAGCTCCCTCTACACTGTCCCATCAAACACTCCCAGGACAGGTACAGCACGGGGTTAGATACAGAGTAAAGCTCCCTCTACACTGTCCCATCAAACACTCCCAGGACAGGTGCAGCATGTGGTTAGATACAGAGTAAAGCTCCCTCTACACTGTCCCATCAAACACTCCCAGGGTAGGTACAGCACGGGTTAGATACAGAGTAAAGCTCCCTCGACACTGTCCCATCAAACACTCCCAGGGCAGGTACAGCACGGGGTTAGATACAGAGTAAAGCTCCCTCTACACTGTCCCATCAAACACTCCCAGGGCAGGTACAGCACGGGGTTAGATACAGAGTAAAGCTCCCTCTACACGGTCCCATCACACATTCCCAGGGCAGGTAGAGCACGGGTTAGATTCAGAGTAAAGCTCCCTCTACACTGTCCCATCAAACACTCCCAGGGCAGGTACAGCACGGGGTTAGATACAGAGTAAAGCTCCCTCTACACTGTCCCATCAAACACTCCCAGGGCAGGTACAGCACGGGGTTAGATACAGAGTAAAGCTCCCTCTACACTGTCCCATCACACACTCCCGGGGCAGGTACAGCACAGGGTTAGATACAGAGTAAAGCTCCCTCTACACTGTCCCATCAAACACTCCCAAGGCAGGTACAGCACTGGGTTAGATTCAGAGTAAAGCTCCCTCTACACTGTCCCATCAAACACTCCCAGGGCAGGTACAGCATGGGGTTAGATACAGAGTAAAGCTCCCTCTACACTATCCCATCAAACACTCCCAGGGCAGCTACAGCACGGGGTTAGATACAGAGTAAAGCTCCCTCTACACTGTCCCATCAAACACTCCCAGGGCAGGTACAGCACGGGGTTAGATACAGAGTAAAGCACCCTCTACACTGTCCCATCAAACACTCCCAGGGCAGGTGCAGCATGGGGTTAGATACAGAGTAAAGCTCCCTCTACACTGTCCCATCACACTGTCCCAGGGCAGGTACAGCACGGGGTTAGATACAGAGTAAAGCTCCCTCTGCACTGTCCCATCACACACTCCCAGGGCAGGTACAGCACGGGGTTAGATACAGAGTAAAGCTCCCTCTACACTGTTCCAATGATGTACGTCAACTAGTACAGGACTTTACTTTTCTGCACCAGACCATCTTCCTTTATGCTGTGTTCTCTTGGTGCTCTCTTGACCCGGGCGAGCTCAAGACCAAGTTTAAGAACAGCGACACTCTTTGTCTTAATCAGCACCAGAGGTTCACTGACATTTATCTCTTTACACTGTGGTTTTTCAGTAACCTTAAAACAGTTCTGAACTTTCACTCACCCACGATGGTTTGTATCGTTTCGGCATAACAGAATGTTTACTGAGCTGGACTCAAACCCACCTTCCATTGGAAGCTGCTGTCTTTGAGGTCTGGTTTAGTTTAATCCCACTTTAAATATTTATATAAAGCTCTAATGGGAAGAAATCATTATATGGCCTGAGTGACGCTCTCACCGTTTCTCTCTCTCTCTCTCTCCTCCTTCCCTCTCTCGCTCTTCTGCACTCTCCCTCCCACACTCTTCCTCCCTTTTCTCTCCCTCTCCTCATTTTCTGTCCTCCCTTTCTAGTTCTCTCCTCTCCCGCGGGTTACGGAACCAACGCGGGCAGATGGAGTCAAGGTACAGATCAGCCATGATATGATTGAATGGTGGAACAGGCTCCAGGGGCTGAACGGCCTCCTCCTGCTCCCATGTCCCTATTGCTACCTTCACGCTAATGACAGTTTAAGCAATACTGATGGACCTCCCGTGGCACTGCTCATGGTGATCAGAGGATGTGCTTTGTTGTAAGGGCAGGAACATGAAAGCATCAAAAAAGCACGGTGTATTATTCTGCTGCTAAGGAGGTCACTGACTGCAATTTGTTGCGCTCCTTGAAGTGGCAAGGTGTAACAAGTGGTGATTTTCTGGGTCAATAAGAGGCTAATTGTTCTGACTAACATGATTGCATTTTTTGAGGAGCTAACAAGGAGGGTCGATAAGGGCAGTGCATTTGATGTAATATATATGGATTTTAGCAAGGCTTTTGATAAGGTCCCACATGGCAGACTGGTCACGAAAGTAAAAGCCCACGGGATCCAGGGCAAAGTGGCAAGTTGGATCCAAAATTGGCTCAGAGGCAGGAAGCAAAAGGTAATGGTTGATGGGCGTTTTTGTGACTGGAAGGATGTTTCCAGTGGGGTTCCGCAGGGCTCAGTGCTGGTACCTTGCTTTTAGTGGTATACATCAATGATCTAGGGGATATGATTAAGAAGTTTGCAGATGATACTAAAATCGGCTGTGTGGTTGATAATGAAGAAGAAAGCTGTAGACTGCAAGAAGATTATCAATGAACTGGTCAGGTGGGCAGAACAGTGGCAAATGGAATTTAATCCGGAGAAGTGTGAGGTAATGCGTTTGGGGAGGGCTAACGAGGAAAGGGAATACACATTAAATGGTAGGGTACTGAGGGGTGTAGAGGAACAAAGGGACCTTGGAGTGAATGTCCACAGATCCCTGAAGGTAGCAGGCCAGGTAGATAAGGTGGTTAAGAAGACATATGGAATGCTTGCCTTTATTAGCCGAGGCATAGTATATAAGAGGTTATGCTTGAACTGTATAAATCACTGGTTAGGCCACAGCTGGAGTACTGCATGCAGTTCTGGTCACCACATTACAGGAAGGACGTGATCGCACTGGAGAGGGTGCAGAGGAGATTTACGAGGATGTTGCCTGGAGTGGAGAATCTTAGCTATGAGGACAGATTGGATAGGCTGGGTTTGTTTTCCTTGGAACAGAGGAGGCTGAGGGGAGACCTGATTGAATTATGTGTATAAAATTATGAGGGGCCTAGATATAGTGGATAGAAAGGACCTATTTCCCTTCGCAGAGGGGTCAACACCCAGGGGGCATAAAGTTCAAGTAATTGGTAGAAGGATTAGAGGGGATTTGAGGGGACATTTCTTCACCGAGAGGGTGGTGGGAGTCTGGAACTCACTGCCTGAAAGGGTGGTAGAGGCAGAAACCCTCACCACTTTTAAAAAGTACTTGGATGTGCACCTGAAGTGCCGTAACCTACAGGGCTACGGACCAAGAGCTGGAAAGTGGGATTAGGCTGGATGGTTCTTGGTCGGCCGGCACGGACACAATAGGCCAAAATGGCCTCCTTCTGTGCTGTAAATTTCTATGATTCTGAGGCAGTTCCAAAGATCAGTGAGAGATCAAATTGTTTATATGTTCTTTTTTTGAATTGGGAATACTGACGTCAATTAAAACTATTTTCTGTTGTTGGGACTTTAGCTATAGATAGATAGATATAAAGATATATAAGAACATGGAGCAGGAGCAGGCCATTCGGCCCCTCGAGCCTGTTCCGCCATTCAATAAGATCATGACTGATCTGATGTACATATTGTACATCACAGACAGACAGAGGTTACAGCGCCACCTCTTGAACTAAATAAGAATAACAGGCAGACAAAAAGCAAAAAAATCTACGAAAATCTGGAACCAAACAGAAAGCAACGGAAATACTCAAAAAGCAGAGGAAGCTTTATTCTGTATCTAACCCCGTGCTGTACCTGCCCTGGGAGTGTGTGATGGGACAATGTAGCGGGAGCTTTACTCTGTATCTAACTCCCTGTACCTGCCCTGGGAGCGTTTGGGATAGTGTAGAGGGAGCTTTACTCTGTATCTAACCCCCTGTACCTGCCCTGGGAGTGTTTGATGGGACAGTGTAGAAGGAGCTTTGCTCTGTATCTAACCCTATGCTGTACCTGCCCTGGGAGTGTTTGATGGGACAGTGTAGAGGGAGCTTTACTCTATATCTAACCCCATGCTGGACCTGCCCTGGGAGTGTTTGATGGGACAGTGTAGAGGGAGCTTTACTCTGTATCTAACCCCGTGCTGTACCTGCCTTGGGAGTGTTTGATGGGACAGTGTAGAAGGAGCTTTGCTCTGTATCTAACCCCGTGCTGCACCTGGCTTGGGAGTGTTTGATGGGATAGTGTAGAAGAGCTTTACTCTGTACCTAACCCGTGCCCTGGGAGTATTTGATGTTGACACTGTTGTGCAAAAAATGCTAACATTTTCCATTCTGCCGCGGTTAATTTGACAGACTGTATTTGGTCGAGGTCTTTTCGGGAAATATGAAAGCCAGGAACAGTTCCTTGGGTATTGACTGTTCTTGTACTCCCACACTCTCACAGTTTTCACCCAGCTTTCCAGCTTCCCTCCCTCGGAGGATCAGTCAGGCTGGCCCTGTGCTCAGCAATCCTCCAGCTGCTTGAGCGCTCTGTGAATCTCCAGTCAGTCAGAAAGCAAGATCGGCATCTGGGGCCACTCAATTTTTGTCGGGAGATGAATGTGTGTGTGTGTGTGTGAGGATCCCTGTGGGCATTGGCGAGGTCGATTCACACGCTCCCTGGACACAGGGACATTGCAAAGTCATTGGACCAAAAACATTCATGTCATCTGAAAACCAAAAGGCAGCCAATCTCTGGAGGCGGAGCAAAGTGTTAAAGGGGCAGTCCTCACGCGGGGGAGAGGGTCTGCTGTCACTCAGTGGACAGCGGGTTGTGGGTTCAAGCCCCACTCCCGACAACAACGCGAATTTATATTGCGCCTTCAACGTAGTACAGCTTGAAGCCCTCTTATCCGGCACCATCGGGACCCGGCCTGTGCCGGATAAGGGAATTTGTCGGACGAGAGGTGGTCACGTTAAATTGGCCGGTACGGGTACTGAGCAAGGGGCTATTGGGTCTTGCTTGGGGCTGGGAGTGCGGCAGGGAGATCATAGGGGCGGGGGGTTGCGGTGGATCGCGGGGTCAGGCCAGCGATTGCGGGAGTCGGCAGCGAGGAAGCACTTCAATTTGTTCATGTTGGAGAGGCCGGGAATGGTGGCGGACGAGGGGTGGTCGCGGGATAAGGAAGTCCCGGATAAAGGAGGTTCAACCTGTTAAACGTCCCAGGGTGCTTCACAGCAGTGGCCTAAGACAAAAAATTAATTTGACACCGAGCCATAACAGAAGAAAAAACGGCAGGGGGTCAAAGAGGTAGATTTAAGGAACGTCTTAAAGGAGGAAAGAAAGGTAGAGAGGCAGGGAGGTTTAGGGAGGGAGTTCCAGAGCTTGGGGCCCAGGCAACAGAAGGCACGGCCACCGATGGTTGAGCGATTATAATCAGGGATGCTCAAGAGGGCAGAATTAGAGGAGCGCAGACATCTCGGGGGGTTGTGGGGCTGGAGGAGATTACAGAGATAGGGAGAGGCGAGGGGCCATAGAGGGATTTGTAAACAAGAGTGAGAATTTTGAAATTGCTTAACCGGGAGCCAATCCGAAGAAAACAACCCCAGCCTATCCAATCTTTCCCCATGTACGCACGGCCAGTGATCCCACCGTGTCCCCATCCCCCTTCCCAACCCCAAACTTAATTCCCGCTCTCTGTTGCCAGAGGAACGGATTGTTTGTGTTAGTTATGCTGGAGTTGCTTGTGGGGGGGGAGGGGGGGTGGGGGTGATTTTGTTGAGTTTTTTTTAATGTCTGGCGTTGTTGTGGTCGATGTTGCTATGCTCCGAGGACTGAGAGAACATTCCGCTCTGCAAAGCACAAGGGTTTCCGACCGATTGAGTCATTCCCCCAGTTTGCTCGAGCCCTCGTGACCTGTGACCTTCATGGCCGGGGGCAACGCACTGGGGGCTGAGTAACTCAGCCCCGGCCCACAGCTGCGATAGTTCGGAGAATCCTTCCGGGCTCCCGTACCACAAAACATTCCAGTCGCAACGCCAAGATTGTAGTTCTCTCCTCGGAGGCACAGCCAGCCCAGCCAATAAAACATAAAACACACGGAGTCTTGCCACGAGAATCTATTTAAAGGCAGGAAGGTCACTGCGACAACCCATCTTAAACAAATTCTCTAACCCTTCGGGGCCTCTTCTAAAAAGGGGACCACCCTTACGACGTAGGGATCTTATCGGAACTTATAAGATTATGAGGGGGCTCAGCAAGGTGGATGCAGAGAGGATGTTTCCACTGATGGGGGCATAATCTTAGAATTAAGGAGGTAATGCACTTTGGCAGAAAAAAATCAAAGAGCAAGTTATTATTTAAATGGAGAAAGATTGCAAAGTGCCGCAGTACAGCCGGACCTGGGGGTACTTGTGCATGAAACACAAAATGTTAGTATGCAGGTACAGCAAGTGATCAGGAAGGCCAATGGAATCTTGGCCTTTATTGCAAAGGGGATGGAGTATAAAAACAGGGAAATCTTGCTAGTTATACAGGGTATTGGTGAGGCCACACCTGGAATACTGTGTGCAGTTTTGAGTTCCATATTTACGAAAGGATATACTTGCTTTGGAGGCAGTTCAGAGAAGGTTCACCAGGTTGATTCCAGAGATGACTTATGAGAAAAGGTTGAGGAGGTTGGGCCTCTACTCATTGGAATTCAGAAGAATGAGAGGTGATCTTATCGAAATGTATAAGATTATGAGGGGCTTGACAATGTGGATGCAGAGAGGATGTTTCCACTGATAGGGGAGACTAGAACTAGGGGGAATAATCTTAGAATATGGGGCCTTCCATTTACTAGGGGACCGAGGATCTAGCGAGAAGGGGGAACTGAGGGAAATTCTTATTAGTCAGGAAACGGTGTTAGGGAAATTAAAGGGACTGAAGGCCGATAAATCCACAGGGTCTGATAGGCTGCATTCCAGAGTAGTTAAGGAAGTGGCCCTAGAAATAGTGGATGCATTGGTGGTCATTTTCCAACATTCCATGGACTCTGGTTCAGTTCTTATGGATTGGAGGGTAGCTAATGTAACACCACTTTTTAAAAAAGGAGGGAGAGAGAAAACAGGGAATTATAGACCGGTTAGCCTGACATCGGTGGTGGGGAAAATGATGGAATCAATTATTAAAGATGTAATAGCAGCGCATTTGGGAAGCAGTAACAGGATCAGTCCAAGTCAGCATGGATTTATGAAAGGGAAATCATGCTTGACAAATCTTCGAGAGTTTTTTGAGGATGTAACTAGTAGAGTAGATTAGGGAGAACCAGTGGGTGTGGTGTATTTGGACTTTCAAAAGGCTTTTGACAAGGTCCCACACAAGAGATTGGTATGCAAAATTAAGGCACATGGTATTGGGGGTAATGTACTGATGTATAGAGAACTGGTTGGTAGACAGGAAGCAAAGAGTGGGAATAAACGGGTCCTTTTCAGAATGGCAGGCAGTGACTAGTGGGGTGCCACAGGGTTCAGTGCTGGGACCCCAGCTATTTACAATATACATTAATGATTTAGATGAAGGAATTGAATGTAATATCTCCAAGTTTGCAGATGACACTAAGCTGGGTGGCAGTGCGAGCTGTGAGGAGGATGCTAGGAGGCTGCAGGGTGACTTGGACATGTTAGTTGAATGGGCAAATGCATGGTAAATGCAGCATAATGTGGATAAATGTGAGGTTATCCACTTTGGTGGCAAAAACAGGAAGACAGATTATCTGAATGGTGACAGCTTAGTAAAAGGGGAGGTGCAACGAGACCTGGGTGTCATGGTACATCAGTCATTGAAGGTAGGCATGCAGGTACAGCAGGCAGTAAAGAAAGCAAATGGCATGTTGGCCTTCATAGCAAGGGAATTGAGTATAGGAGTAGGGAGGTCTTACTGCAGTTGTGCTGGGCTTTGGTGAGACCACACCTTGAGTATTGTGTGCAGTTTTGGTCTCCTAATCTGAGGAAGGACATTCTTGCTATTGAGGGAGTGCCGTGAAAGTTCACCAGACTGATTCCCGGGATGGCAGGACTGACATATGAAGAAAGACTGGATCGACTAGGCTTATATTCACTGGAATTTAGAAGAATGAGAGGGGATCTCATAGAAACATACAAAATTCTGACGGGATTAGACATGTTAGATGCAGGAAGAATGTTCCCGATGTTGGGGAAGTCCAGAACCAGGGGTCACAGTCTAAGGATAAGGGGTAAGCCATTTAGGACTGAGATGAGGAGAAACTTCTTCACCCAGAGAGTGGTGAACCTGTGGAATTCTCTACCACAGAAAGTTGTTGAGGCCAGTTCATTAGATATATTCAAAAGGGAATTAGATGTGGCCCTTACGGCTAAAGGGATCTAGGGGTATGGAGAGAAAGCAGGAATGGAGTACTGAAGTTGCATGATCAGCCATGATCACATTGAATGGTGGTGCAAAGCTCGAAGGACCGAATGGCCTACTCCTGCATCTATTTTCTATGTTTCTATGTGGAGGAATTTCTTCTCTCAGAGAGTTGTAAATCTGAGGAATTCACTGCCTCAGAGAGCTGTGGAAGCCGGGACATTTAATAATGTTTCACACCATTTTTGCTCGTGAATTGTGCAAATTCTTCTGAACGAAATTGTGGTCCATTATCCGAAACAATCTCATCAGGGAGGCCAAATTAAGAAAATAATTTTCGTAAAATGTCCAATGTTTTACTTATTGTTATTTTCCACGTTGGAAACACCTCAACCTACTTCGAATGGCTATCAATCGCAATGAACAATTGATGTCCTTCTAACTCAGCAAAATCAATATGTAGCCTTTGCCACACCCTGGGAGGCCATTTCCATGGCTGTAATGGTACTGGTGGTGGTTGCTTGCTTACCGATTGATATGTTGTACACTGACTCACGATGTACTCTATATCTTTATCAAGACCTGGCCACCATAAATAACTGCGTGCAAAACTCTTGGTCAAGCACATTCCCAGGTGCTGGTCATGGAGGTCTCCTAATAATTTGAACCTGAATTTATTTGGTATAACCACTCTTACACCCCACATGATACAATCTTTATCGACTGATAATTCATTCCTACGAATGAAGAATAGATGTGTATCTTTATCTGTTACCAGGTTTGGCCATCCATTTGCAATATACTCATACACCTTTGACATCACTGGGTCACGTTTGGTTGCTCTACCAATCTCTTCAGCTGTGACTGGCAGTTCATCAATGTATGAAAAATAAAACACTTCTTCCCTATCGGGTGTAACTTGTGATGGGGAAGGCAATCTAGACATTGCATCAGCATTACTGTGATCAGCTGATCGTCTGTATTCAATATCATATGTATATTCTGACACAATCAAAGCCCATCTCTGCATTCGGGCTGCAGCTAATGTTGGAACTGGGGACTTTGGATGGAGGATTGCTGTTAGGGGCTTATGGTCTGTAACGATGGTAAACTTACGATCATACAAGTATTTGTGAAACTTCTTGACCCCAAAAACTAATGCCAAAGCTTCCCTTTCAATTTGCGCATACCGGTAATTACTCTCACTGGCACTGAGAGTGCTTGAAGCAAAAGCAATTGGTCTCTCCTCCCCACTACTTAATACATGAGAGATTACTACCCCAACTCCATCTGGAGAGGCATCACATGCTAGCTTAATCTATTTAGATATGTCATAGTGAACTAACATGGTGCTCTCTACCAATTTGCTTTTACACTCCTTGAATGCTGTATCGCATTCTTTTGACCACTTCCAATGGACCTGTTTTTTCAAAAGTTCATTCCGTGGATGTAATACTGTAGCCAAATTTGGTAGGAACTTCCCATTATAGTTCGAAAGACCCAAGAATGAACGAAGTTCAGTGACATTCCTGGGAGTGGGTGCATTTCTAATTGCATCCAATTTTTCCATGGTTGGATGTAACCCATCTTTGTCCACTCTGTACCCTAAGTACTCCACTGAGTTTTTAAATAACTCACACTCATGAGCAGACACTCGTACTCTGTGCTTCTCTAACCGTTTGAGGACTTCATTCAATATGTTATGAATTTGCCTATTTGGTGCCGAAATTAGTATGTCATCCAAATAACATACTACCCCTTCAATACCTGCAAAATCTGGTTCATCACCCCTTGGAATATGGCAGGGGCGGAAGACACTCCAGACGGTGGCCTATTAAATTGATATAGGCCTAGATGAGTATTTATAGTCAAACATGACTTGGACCCCTCATCTAGTTCAAGCTGTAAGTAGGCATTCGTAAGATCCAGTTTTGAGAAGATCTGACCACCTGTCAGTGTTGTGAACAAATCTTCTATATTTGGTAATGTATTGGGGACATTACCCTCTAGAACCTGGTTTACGATTACTTTATAATCACCACACAATCTTACCTTACCATCGGACTTAGGTACAACAACAATGTGTGTAGCCCAATTACATCGATCTATCTTACAAATAATGTTCTCACTCTCTAGTCTTTTGAGTTCTTGCTCAACTTTCTCCTTGAGTGCATATGGTACAGAACGTGGCTTGTAGTAAACCGATCTAGCATCCTTCTGTACCCTGACACTCGCCTTGAAGCCTTGGATCGGACTGCCCATTTCGCAGAACACCTTCGGATACTTCTTGATAACCTCATCCGTTGATGAAAACGTCGCTTCCACACAGAAAATCTTACTCCAATCCAGCTTCAGTGAGCTTAACCAATTTCTCCCTGGTAAGGCAGACTTGTCTCCTTTCACTACTATTAGAGGCAAGTTCTGAAATTGATCTTTATATTTCACCGGGTGATACGGCCTACTGCAGGAATTTTCTCTCCCGAGTAGCCTCGCAGCTCTATCTTGGATTTCTCCAGTTGAAAATCACGCAATTTGTCGCGGTACAGCGACTCCGGTACTACACTCACGGATACATCCGTGTCGATTTCCATTGGTATCTTGAATTCCGCAACATCTGTGTGGATTTTGATGCTTCCCGAATCGCTGTCCGTTAACCTTGTGCTCCTGATGACGTGTAACTCTAACATCTCCTCGTCCTGTTGTTGTTCTTCCATGCTATGAAGTCTCTTTTGATTTCTACTCATAGCTTTGAACGCTGGACTCATAGCTTTGAAAACTGGTTTACCCTTCAGTCGGCATGCCTTCGCAAGATGCCCAGTCTTCCTGCAGAAGAAACACTCTGCCTTCATGTATGGACGAGTTGGAGCAATGTGTTGTCCCAGGCACCTATAGCACGACTTCAACGCTCTGGTAGAATTTCCAGTTTCTGAGACTTTCGGCCCTGCCCGTCTTTTACCCTGAACCTGCAGGTGATTTACCTCGGTTGACTGACGACCGTAATTATTATTTAATTCTCGGGAATATTGTTCGGCCATGCCCATCGACCTCTGACAAACAATCTCAAAAGTCAAGTCATCCATCGTCAATAACTTCCTTCTGATCACATAATTTTTCACCCCACAAACAAAACGATCCCGCAATGCACGGTTTTGAAAGTTTCCAAAATTACAGTGCATCGATAGCTTTTTTAATGCAACGATGTAATCACTGATACTTTCAGCAGCCTTTTGATTCCAAATCCCGAAATGATAGCTTTCAGCAATTTCTAACGGTTTGGGGTTATAGTGCTGCTCCAGCTTCATTAAAATCTCTTTAAGCGTTGTGTCCTTTGGCTCGTCAGGCACAAGCAGATTTACAAGGGTTTCGTATAATGTCGGACCTGCCTCCGATAAGAAGATCGCTTTCTTACGTTCCAACACAGCCCAGTTCTGGACTGCATTGTCTGGAACTTTGATTATGTTATTTGCAGTGAAATACATTTCTAGCCGATCCACATATGCTTTAAAACGTTCCCGGTCATGTCTATATTCACCCAAATGTCCCAATACACCTGCGGGTGCTGCCATTTTAATCTCTAGCTGTTCACACCTCAGATTTTGTAGCTTTTTTCCAAAGACAGAAACTTCCAAAGTCTCTCTGTCGGCTGGCTGAATCCTTCACCAACAAAATTTAAGCTTTAAATCATCTGAAAAATCACAGAACACAAGCACACACAGCTCCTAACATGGCAGGCAGCTCTCTCGGAAGTCTCCGGAAATCTGCCTGGTTCTGTTTATTATTAACCCCGCACTTGCAGTACACAATACGCCCACATCCACAGTGTGGAGCTACAAACATTACAAGCTTACAGACATGACACCTGCCCTGGAAGTGTTTGATGGGACAGTGTAGAGGGAGCTTTATTCTGTATCTAACCCCGTGCTGTACCTGCCCTGGGAGTGTTTGATGGGACAGTGTAGCGGGAGCTTTACTCTGAATCTAACCCCGTGCTGTACCTGCCCTGGGAGTGTTTGATGGGACAGTGTAGAGGGAACTTTACTCTGTATCTAACCCATGCTGTACCTGCCCTGGGAGTGTTTGATGGGACAGTGTAGAGGGAGCTTTACTCTGTATCTAACCCCGTGCTGTACCTGCCCTGGGAGTGTGTGATGGGACAGTGTAGAGGGAGCTTTACTCTGAATCTAACCCCGTGCTGTACCTGCCCTGGGAGTGTGTGATGGGACAGTGTAGAGGGAGCGTTAATCTGTATCTAACCCGTGCTGTACCTGCCTGGGAGTGTGTGATGGGACAGTGTAGAGGGAGATTTACTCTGTATCTAACCCGTGCTCTACCTGCCCTGGGAGTGTGTGATGGGACCGTGTAGAGGGAGCTTTACTCTGTTTCTAACCCCATGCTGTACCTGCCCTGGGAGTGTGTGATGGGACAGTGTAGAGGGAGCTTTACTCTGTATCTTACCCCATGCTGTACCTGCCCTGGGAGTGTTTGATGGAACAGTGTAGAGGGAGCTTTACTCCGTATCTAACCTCATCTGTACCTGCCCTGGGAGTGTGTGATGGGACAGTGTAGAGGGAGCTTTACTCTGTATCTAACCCCATGCTGTACCTGCCCTGGGAGTGTTTGATGGGGCAGTGTAGAGGGAGCTTTACTCTGTATCATACCATTCAACCAGAGTACTGAAATTTCCACAATAACACACAGTAGCAGATATTTTTTTTTTTATCCAATTTCGTTCCAGATCAACTCTAACGCCAAAGATCACTTTGCACCAATGTGTTTGATCTTAGGCCAAAAGGCCGAGAGGCGAAGTTGCACCGTTCCTGGAAATATTGCAATACCAGGTCGGTGCATGGAGTGCCCCTGATCCAGCTCCCTGTCCAAAAATCAATTCAATATCATGTCCCCATAGGGGATATTAAACTGATAAGAACAGATACTACACTTGATCTTAGCCAAAAGGCCGCAGTAGCAGATATATATCTGGTTCAGCACCAACCTGAACTTCGAGACAGGCATTTTATCTTTAAAGTTGCTTTGTAAGATTCCACGCGCTACACTCCAGTGTGACATGTTTACGTGGGCCTTTTCAATTATAAATGTGAAATACTGAATGGAAATATAGAAATATAGACAGACAGAATGTGTGACTTTAAAATGGGGACTGCATTACTTCTCCCTAGTCCGATCATGCCCCAACCTTTAACCCCACTTGACCTGAAGACTATACTTGATCAACTCCCTACGAGCAATGCCACAGGAGATCGGCTAGTGCGGTTAAGTTCAAGGCACAGTCAGAGCAGTCAACCCGTGTGCACTTTGAACCCAAAAGCGGAACAGCAGGAGGCCATTCAGCCCCTCGAGCCTGTTACACAGGAACAGCAGGAGGCCATTCAACCCCTCGAGCCTGTTACACAGGAACAGCAGGAGGCCATTCAACCCCTCGAGCCTGTTACACAGCAACAGGAGGAGGCCATTCAGCCCTTCGAGGCTGTTACACAGGAACAGCAGGAGGCCATTCAACCCCTCGAGCCTGTTACAGAGGAACAGCAGGAGGCCATTCAGCCCCTCGAGCCTGTTACACAGGAACAGCAGGAGGCCATTCAACCCCTCCAGCCTGTTACATAGGAACAGGAGGAGGCCATTCAGCCCCTCGAGCCTGTTACACAGGAACAGGAGGAGGCCCATTCAGCCCCTCGAGCCTGTTACACAGGAACAGCAGGAGGCCATTCAACCCCTCGAGCCGGTTACACAGGAACAGGAGGAGGCCCATTCAGCCCCTCAAGCCTGTTACACAGGAACAGGAGGAGGCCATTCAGCCCCTCGAGCCTGTTACACAGGAACAGGAGGAGGCCCATTCAGCCCCTCGAGCCTGTTACACAGGAACAGCAGGAGGCCATTCAACCCCTCCAGCCTGTTACACAGGAACAGCAGGAGGCCATTCAACCCCTCGAGCCGGTTACACAGGAACAGGAGGAGGCCCATTCAGCCCCTCGAGCCTGTTACACAGGAACAGGAGGAGGCCATTCAGCCCCTCGAGCCTGCTCTGCCACTCAATGAGATCACGGCTGATCTGTATCTTAATTCCATCTGCCTGCCTTGGGTCCCTAACCTTTAATCCTTAATACCCTCGGCCCAACAAAAATCGATCAATCTCAGTTTTGACATCTTCAATTGACCGCCCCCCCCCCCCCCTCTGACCTCAGCAGCTTTTTGGGGAAGAGAGTTCCAGATTCCCACCATCCTTTGTGTGAAGAAGTGCTTCCTGACATCACCCCTGAACGGCCTGGCTCTAATTTTAAGGTGACGCCCCCTTGTTCTGGACTCCACCCCCTCCCCCCCACCAGAGGAAATAATTTCTATCTATCTACTCTATCGAATCCTTTACTATGATTTTAAGAAATAGGAGCAGGGGTCGGCCATTCGGCCCCTCGAGCCTGCTCCGCCATTCAATAAGATCACGGCTGATCTGATCATGGACTCAGCTCCATTTCCCTGCCCGTTCTCCATAACCCTTCACTCCTTTATCGTTCAAAAATCTGTCCAACTCCACCTTAAATATATTCAATGACCCAGCCTCCACAGCTCTCTGGGGCAGAGAATTCCAAAGATTTACGAGAAGAAATTCCTCCTCATTTCCGTCTTAAATGGGCGACCCCTTATTCTGAAACTGTGCCCCCCTAGTTCTGGATTCGAGGGGGAAGCATCCTCTCTGCATCTACTCTGTCGAGCCCCCTCAGAATCTTATATATTTCAATAAGATCACCTCTCATTCTTCTAAACTCCAATGAGTATTAACCCAACCTGCTCAACCTTTCCTCATAAGGCAGCCCCTTCATCCAAGGAATCAACCGAGTGAACCTTCTCTGAACAGTCTCCAATGCAAGTATATCCCTCCTTAAATACAGAGACCAAAACTGTACGCAGTACTCCAGGGGTGTAATCATCTTAAACAACTCAATTAGATCACCCCTTAATCTTCTATATTGCTTAATGACGGCCGGTCTTATGAGGAAGGTTCATTCACGTTTTTTCCTATATATATTCAATAATCTGAACAGCAAACTCACTGTCGATCTAGATGTCTTACATGTTCAACAGACATTGATCGGTTTATAACGAAGATTGCCTGAGGGTCACTTCTGATCAGGACTTGGGAGTCCCTCTGTGAGGGCAAAAGACCCTCACTTTCCTTCAGCCCTGATACTGCCTTCCTCTCACTGTTTAATTCAACACCTTTCTTATCTGTCACTGCTGTAACTACATCAGCTGTTTCAGTATTACCTTCACCTGGAATATGCAGTACCTTCTATGCCGTAAAGAGCCTATTTTCCTTAGCAGAGGGGTCAACAACTAGGGGGCATCGATTTAAAGTAATTGATAGAAGGTTTAGAGGGGATTTGAGGGGAAATTTCTTCATGCAAGAGGGTAGTGGGGGTCTGGAACTCACTGCCTGAAAAGATGGTAGAGGCAGTAACCCTCATGGCATTTAAAAAGTACTTGGATGTGCACTTGAAGTGCTGTAACCTAGGGCTACAGGGCTATGGATCTAGAGCTAGAAAGTGGCTGAATAGCCTCTTGGTCGGCCGGTGCAGACATGATGGGCTGAAGTGGCCACCTTCCGTGCTGTAAATGTCTATGATTCTATGATATTTAGCTTAGTCTTTGGAAGCTGATTTAACACTTTTAGCCCAGGTATAACTCCGGTATATCTGCACTGCACCGCCTCCAAAGCCAAAACATGATTCCCAAAGTGTGATGCCCAAAACTGAAGGGAATACTTATACTCATTTCACTCAGTTTGTTTAACTACAGAAAGTTTAGAGTAAGCCCAACACTGTAGCGTTGTAGAATCGAAGAGGTTATGGGAGCACTACAGTGCCATCTAGTGTGTAGAGGTTGATACTGCACCATTGCTGTTTACTGCACAGGTCCAACACGGGTAGAACTACCATTGTTTTCTCAAGGCGATTGTACAGAATTACAAAGAAGGTAGGGCGTAGAAACAAGCCATATGGCCGGTGTTTATGCTCCTCCCAACCTACCTGCATATCCTTCTATTCCTTTCGAATGGGACGTTAAACCGAGGCCCCGTCTGCTCTCTCAGGTGGACGTAAACGATCCCATGGCCACTATTTCGAAGAGCAGGGGGAGTTCTCCCCGGTGTCCTAGGCAAATATTTATTCCTCAATCAACATAACAAAAACAGTTTATCTGGTCATTATCACATTGCTGTGTGTGGGAGCTTGCTGTGCGCAAATTGGCTGCCGCGTTTCCAACAATAAAATGACGGCACTTCAAAAAGTGTTTCACTACCATGCCTCGACTCTCCACATTCCGGGATGAGAGACTTCAGTTACATGGATGGACTGGAGATGCTGATAGTGAAAGGCGCTATATAAATCTAAGTCTTTCTTTCTCCCTCATGTGTTTATCCAGCTTCCCCTTAAAGACAATCGATACTATTAGCCTCCACCACTCCCTGCGGTAGCGAGTTCCACATTCGCACTGCTCTCTGGGTAAAGATGTTCAGCTGGGTTCCCAGCCTCTTGTCTCGCTGAGAACCCGACTGGGGATTTTCAGCGTTTTTATAACATTTGGAACCATCGACAGAGACGCTTGATTCACCATCACATCGTCTGAGGTCAGTACGGCAGGGCATTCATATAGGGGGCACATTTCACCTGCGAGCGCTCTACTCGGAACTCCTTCACGGCCAACGAGCCAAAGGTGGGCAGAGGAAACGTTACAAGGACATCCTCAAAGCCTCCCTGATAAAGTGCAACATCCCCCACCGACACCTGGGAGTCCCTGGGCCAAAGACCGCCCTCAGTGGAGGAAGTGCATCCGGGAGGGCGCTGAGCACCTCGAGTCTCGTCGCCGAGAGCGTGCAGAAACCAAGCGCAGGCAGCGGAAGGAGCGTGCGGCAAACCTGTCCCACCCTCCCTTTCCCTCAACGACTGTCTGTCCCACCTGTGACAGGGACTGTGGTTCTCGTACTGGACTGTTCAGCCACCTCAGGACTCATGTTAAGAGTGGAAGCAAGTCTTCCTCGATTCCGAGGAACTGCCCATGATGATGCTGACATTTCACCCTCCGTCTGCCGAGTTTCTAATCTCAGCCTTGTTGCTGTGAATCAAAGAATTACAAAACGGTTACAGCACGGAAGGAGGCCATTCGGCCCGTCGAGCCCGTGCCGGCTCTCTGCAAGAGCACCTCAGCCAGTCCCACTCCCCCGCCCTTTCCCTGGAGCCCTGCAATCATTTTTTCTTTCAGGTACTTATCCAGCTCCCTTTTGAAAGCCGCGATCGAGTCTGCCTCCACCACCCTCTCAGACAGTGCATTCCAGACCCTAACCACTCGCTGCATAAAAAACTATTTCCCGCCACTTTGGTTCTTCTGTCAATCGCCTTAAATCTGTGTCCTCTGGTTCCCGACCCTTCCACCAATGGGAACAGTTTCTCTCGATCTACTCTGTCCAGACGCCTCATGATTTTGAACACCTCGATCAAATCTCCTCTCAACCTTCTCTGCTCCAAGGAGAACAACCCCGGCTTCTCCAGTCTATTCACGTCACTGAAGTCCCTCATCCCTGGATTGTGGAGAGTCGGGGAGTGGTATCTTCATAGTATTACAAGGTATTGGTGAGGCCTCACCTGGAATACTGCGTGCAGTTTTGGTTTCCATATTTACGAAAGGATATGCTTGCTTTGGAGGCAGTTCAGAGAAGGTTCACTCGGTTGATTCCAGGGATGAGGGGATTGACTTATGAGGAAAGGTTGAGTAGGTTGAGCCTCTACTTATTGGAGTTCAGAAGAATGAGAGGTGATCTTATCGAAACGTGCAAGATTATGAGGGGGCTTGACAAGGTGGATGCAGAGAGGATGTTTCCACTGATGGGGGAGACTAGAACTAGGGGGCTTGATCTTAGAATAAGTGGATGCCCATTTAAAACTGAGATGAGGAGGAATTTCTTCTCTCAGAGGGTTGTAAATCTGTGGAATTCGCTGCCTCAGAGAGCTGTGGAAGCTGGGACATTGAATAAATTTAAGACAGAAATAGAGTTTCTTAACCGATAAGGGGTTATGGGGAGCGGGCAGGGAAGTGGACCTGAGTCCATGATCAGATCAGCCATGATCGTATTAAATGGCGGAGCAGTCTCGAGGGGCCGAATGGCCGACTCCTGCTCCTATTTCTTATGTTCTTATAGTATTGGTGGGGGGGGGGAATAATAAACAGCTTCCAGATGTCTCCACCCAAGTAGCTCAGAGAAGCACAGACAGTCCCGGGAGCTTGGAGCCCAAAATTGGATGCAAAAAATAATTAAAAGACTTGCATTTATATAGCGCCTTTCACGACCACCGGACGTCTCAAAGCGCTTTACAGCCAATGAAGTATTTTGGGGAGTGTAGTCACTGTTGTAATTAATTAAACCTCTGCAATTATATCGCAGCTTGAAATATCCCAGTGCACTTCACACAATTGCTTCGAAGGGTAGTGACTGTTGCGTAGACAAACGCGGCAGCCACTTCATGCATAGCAAGATTCCACAGACACCAGCGCGATGGAACGGGAAAATCCAGCTGCTTTTGGAATTTTAGGTCCTTCATTGGAACACCTGTGAACTCATCCTTTTTTGGCATGGAAGCAAATCATCCTCACTTCGCAGGGCCGCCTATGATGATGATGAACACAGGATATACGGCACAGAAACAGGCCATTCGGCCCAACCAGTCCATGCCGGCGTTTATGCTCCACTCGCGCCTCTTCCTGCCTTTCCTCAGCTAAATCTATCAGCGTAACCCTCTATTCCCTTCTCCCTCATATGCCTGTCCAGCCTCCCCTTAAATGCATCGATACTATTCGCCTCAACCCCTCCCTGTGGCAGCGGGTTCTTCTGTTGCTCAGTCAGAAGGTTGTGGGTTCAAGTCCCATTCCAGGGACCTATGTGCAAAAATCCTGGCTGACACTGCAGTGCAGTGCTGAGGGAGCGCTGCACTGTTGGATGAGACGTTAAACCGAGGCCCTGTCTGCCCTCTCAGGTGGACGTAAAAGATCCCATGGCACTATTTTGAAAAGCAGGTGAGTTCTCCCCGTTGTCCTGGAGCCAATATTTATCCCTCAATTAACTTAACAAAAAAACAGCTTATATGGTCAATATCTCATTGCTGTTTGTGGGAGCTTGCTGTGCGCAAATTGGCTGCCGCGCTTCCCACATTACAACAGTGCCTACACTCCAAAAGTACTTCATTGGCTGTAAAGCGCTTTGGTAGGTCTTAACCGAATGCAGTCGGTTTAACATCTCGTCCGAAAGACGGCACCTCCGACAGTGCGGCACTCTCTCGGCACTGCACTGGGAGTGTCAGCCTGGGGTTTTTTGCGCTCAAGTCCCTGGAGCGGGCCTTGAACCCACGACCTTCTGGCTCAAAGAGGCGAGAGCGCCTCGGATCAACGTCTTATCTAAACTGTTAGCAGCTCTGGCATTGCAGCACTCCGCCCCAGTATTACACGGGAGTGTCGGCCGAGACAATGGGTTTGAATTCTGGTTACATTTCCTAAAGAAAAACATTTGCATCACTGTGAGAAACAAGTTTATTACCGGATATGTTAAAAAAGAAACATTCAGGGTTTTTTTTTTACTTGCCAGTAATAGGACACTGACTCAAGCCTATTCTGATACTGTGCCAAACCAGGGAAGCTGTGCTAATATTTTCTAAACCAGAAAGTTACCACTTTAGATATAACACCATGCTGCTTGAGATGTGGTCTAGCGAGTGATGGCTGTTGTTGATGGTGAGGTATACGGTATATTGCCTTTCATCTGACAGCCTGGGAGGTATTGAATCGGCCACAGCCTTCATTTAGTTCTTAATCGTTCGGGTGGGGTCGAAAGTGCCTCCCCTCCTAGACAGACCATGAGGTCCGAGGGCCACGAACTCGAGCCTGTGCTGAACTGCAGCCGGGACAGCAGTAGGGTCTGCTGCAATATCCCCCTCATGACCCACGATGGATAAACCAGGCAATGGCGAGGGTAGTGACTGGGCTAGTCAGTAACATCCCCCCCAACCAGCCGCTGGGAAGGAGGGAGGGGGGTGGGGGGGGGGTGGAGATAGCAAAGGGCAGCCCCCATCCCCCTCCCTCTCCCACCCTACCCACCCCCTCACTCCTCCCATGGGACTCTGCCACTCCCGCGCGCAAGTCCGGAAAGGGGACGGAGAGAGAGCGTGCTTTGTAAACAACGCTCAGAGATTGCCATCGGGACGGAGCCGGTGCCATTGTATTGTCCTGGTCGACTGTCGGAACATTCCCACCAATCCGTCTTCTGAACCAATCCGATGTGAGTTTTGTGAGACGTGTGGGTCTGGGTGCAACGCGTGTTGGAGGCCGGCGTTTCACACGCTGGCTGCCATTTTATTTCAAGACGATTCTCGGCCAATAGAAATAATCAGATTGTTGAAGTGAAGGTATTGATTTTTTTCGTGATTCTCCCCCCCCCGCGATTCCCTCTTCCCTTCCTGAAGTGCTCACTTCCCATTGGACGGGTAACGTACCCCCCCTCCCCATCTAGTGATCAATCTCCCCGTTCGTTTGGTTGTCAAGGACAATGGCAGCCGATTCTGCCGCCCACTATCCAGCAGTGGTGAAGGGCCGGCCTTCCGGATTGGGAACTTCCTGACTGAATTTCCCCTTCCTAAGCGTCCCCCCCCCCCCCCGCCCCCCCTTTCCCACGTCCACCATCCTGATTGCAGCACCCCCCCCCGGCCCCCCCCCCCCCCGACATCTACTAACCAGCACAGGCCTGGGGCCTTTCCTGCTCTGTGTGGCTCGTGTCAAAGGTCGTGCATGGGTGAAGGGTCAGAGGGAGAATGCTGCTCGTTTCGTTTCCATCCCTCCCCCAACCAACGTGAGACCAACCCTGGCCGGGAGGAGAGGGGAAGGCGGGGGGGGGGGCAGCGCAAGTGAGCGCCAATGAGCGCTAGTGAGCGGTCGCTACGGAAACGGCTATCCGGACACCCGGGCCTCTGCTGCCAGCTGAACAAGTGGGGAAGGGGGTGGCAAGCGGGCGGGCAGTGGGGGGGGGGGGGGGCGAATGAAAGAGGCTGCACTTCCGTTGATCTTAAATTACGTTTCAATATATTTGGATAACCGGGGGGGGGGGGGGGCGGAGAAAAAAAATAACACAATCTTCATCATGCTTTCAACAGTTAATCTCATTACTTCTCTGTCCCTTCCCCTCTCAAAAAAACAAAACAAAAAATTAAATAGCTCTAGCACACATGAAGCCAGAATGTTCAGTCACAGGACGGAGCGAGGAGGGCGAGAATTCAAACCAAAAAAAAAAAATTCTCCTCGGGCGTTTTTTATCCGCCCCCCCCCCCCCCCCCCACCCCCCTATCCGTTTTATTCGTTTCACCTCCCCTCCTCCCTCTTGAGTGTGTCACTGGGCTGCACCCAGTTATTGTCATGGAGTCCAATGCGGCAGCCCGGCGTGTCCCGGTCTTTCCGGCGGCAGCACATCCAGTACGAGCGTCCGTAAGGCAGGTCGTGGTGATAAGGTTTGGGATGCCAGCGGCAGAGCGAGACGTCGCCCCGCTCGTGGCGCTTCTTGCACTGCTTGCAGGGGTCGTCGCGGTAGAGGGGGTCCCGGTTCCAGCGGGAGTCGGTGGCCCGGACCCCGTAGGCCTCGATCACCCCCTTGAAGTGGTGGCAGGTGCACTTGAGGGCGGCCAGGGCCCGGGTGGGCAGGTGGGCCAGGATGGCCAGGGTGACGTGGTCGGGCAGCAGCAGCAGGTACTGGCGGGGCTCCAGCAACCGCTGGATCTTGAAGCGGATCTCCAGGAAGTCGTGGGAGACGTGGCGGTAAAGGCAGTAGAGGGAGGGCGGGGCCGGGCCGTCGGCGGGGTCGGCCGGCTCGGGGCCCAGCCGCGGGGCCTTGTCCTCGGGGTCGGGCGGGCCGGGCTGGCCCTCGGCGGGCCGGTCGGCCGGCTGCTCGGAGGGCTCGGGGCTCTGGGCCAGTGGGTGCAGGAAGAAGAGCTGGCCGGGCGGGGGGTCCTCGCAGGAGGGGCACTTGGAGTCGGGGGCCGGGCCGCTGACCGTCACGCAGACCGTGTCCTCCTTGTCGCCCTGGGAGCCGTCGCGGCCGAAGAAGACGCACTGGTCCACGCCGCCGGTCACCACCACCTCCACGTGGAAGCCGTTGAGGCAGTCTCGCGGGCCGCCCTTGTCCGAAGAGGAGGTGGGGGAGGCGGCCGCCCCGTCCGGCGGGCCCTCTCGCCGCGGCTCTTCCACCGGGTGGGGCGTCGCCGGCGCCATCTCCACGTCCGAGCGGGAGAGGGTCAGGCCGCCGTTGCCGTGGTGGTGGTGGTGGTTGTTGTTGCCGCCGCCGCCACCGAGCAGTGGCATGTCGGAAACGGCGGAGGCGGAGGAGGGGCTGACGATGTGGTAGAGGTCGCAGGTGATCTTCTCCACCGCCCCGCCGCAGACGGTGTGGTTGCAGCTCATGAAGATGCAGCCGGGGCCCCCGCCGGCGGCGGACTGGGCCTCGGCCGGCGAGCGGGCGTCCCCGCTGGCCACCCGGAAGGCGATCCGGACCTCGCCGCCGCCGGAGCAGGAGGCGCACTCCCCTCCCCCGCCTCCCGGGCCGGCCCCTCCCCCCTCGCCCTTGGCCAGGCCGTTGCGCCGGCCGCCCGCCCCCTCGCCCTCCCACCGGGCCAACTCGAATTTGGCCACGGCCTCAGCCACCCGGTGGGTGTCGCCGCCGGGGCCGGCACTGCCCCCCCCCTCCTCCTCCTCCTCCTCCTCCTCCTCCACCACCACCTCCCTCGCGGCCTCCCCCGGCTCTCCGAGGACCACCATGGGCGGGGGCGGGGCCGGGGGGTCGGAGGCCCGCTCCTCGGGCCCCGGCAACGATGGCGACCGCACCGGGCCCCGGGGCCCCACCGTCGACCGCTGCTCCACCCGTGCCACCAGCTCGGCCACCGAGACCGGGTCCGTCTCGCAGGGCGGCGCCACGGGTTCGGTGCAGATGCACAGGCGCTCGGCCAGCCGGCACGGCTCTCGCGGCCTGGCGAGGGGCCCCTTGGCCCCCTTGGCGGGGTCGTGTGACTTGCGCCGTCGCTTAGGCTTGGTGCCGTCGGTGCTCCAGTTGCCCTTCACCTTCACCGCGTTACTCCGGCTCCCCCCACCCCCGCACTGGTGGGCCACAAAGAAGGCGATCTTCTCCTTGGTGTTGCCCGGCTTGATGACGTACCACGTGTCCAGCATGACCCGCCCCTCCTCCCCTTGCCCGTCCCCCGGGCCGGTGCCTCCGACGACGGTGGTGCTGGTGGTGGTGCTGGGGGGCGCAGGGGGCGTGTTTTCCGAGCAGGAGGGCTCGTTCTCCTTGGACCGCCCATCACACCCCGCCGCCTTCTTGACGCTGGTGCAGCACTGCTTGTTCTGAGAGTAGGTGCCAAATGGCCGGGGGCACCACAGCCTGATGCGAGAGAAAGTGCTCGGTTCCATTCCGCGCGCCCACCCCGGGCCCAGCTCTCACGGACTCCGCTCGCCCGCTCCGGGTTCATTCAGGTCGAAGGCAGACGCTTCCAGTTTTGACTTCGCCTGCAGAAAGAAAAACGAGACAGTGGGGAGAGAGAGAGTGAGAGGGACGTTAGATCTCGGGAAGTGTCTCATCTAAAGTCATTTACAGCACGGAAGGAGGCCGGTTCAGCCCATCGTGTCCGTGAAACATAGAAAGTCGATGCAGGAGTAGGCCATTCGGCCCTTCGAGCCTGCACCACCATTCAATATGATCATGGCTGATCATGCAACCTCAGTACCCCTTTCCTGCTTTCTCTCCATACCCCTTGTTCCCTTTAGCAGTAAAGGCCACATCTAACTCCCTTTTGAATATATCTAACGAACTGGCCTCAACAACTTTCTGTGGTAGAGAATTCCACAGGTTCATCACTCTCTGGGTGAAGAAGTTTCTCCTCATCTCGGTCCTAAATGGCTTGCCCCTTATCCTTAGACTGTGAACCCTGGTTCTGGACTTCCCCAACATCGGGAACATTCTTCCTGCATCTAACCTGTCCAGTCCCGTCAGATTTTTATATGTTTCTATGAGATCCCCTCTCATTCTTCTAAATTTCAGTGAATATAAGCCGAGTCGATCCAGTCTTTCTTCATATGTCAGAGCTACCCAGCCTAATCCCACTTTCCAGCTCTTGGTCTGTACGCACACACAGGCACCTTCCATCCTTCAGGATGTAGTTCGGGACCTGGAATATTAGGTCCTTCATTGCAACACCCGTGAACTCAGCCCTTTTTGGCATGGAAGCAAGTCATCCTCGCTTCGAGGGACTGCCTATGAAGATAACTTTTTAAGTGTGGTGAGGGTTTCTGCCTCTACCACCCTTTCAGGCAGTGAGTTCCAGACCCCCACCACCCTCTGGGTGAGAACATTTCCCCTCAAATCCCCTCTAAAGTTACCAATTATTTTAAATCTATGCCCCCTGGTTGTTGACCCCTCTACTAAGGGAAATAGGTCCTTCCTATCCACTCTATCGCGGCCCCTCATAATTTTATACACCTCTATTAAATCTTCCCTCAGCCTCTCCTGTTTCAAAGAAAACAAACCCCAGCCTATCCAATCTTTCCTCATAGCTAAAATTCTCCAGTCCAGGCAACATCCTCGTAAATCTCCTCTGTACCCTCTCTAGTGCAATCACATCTTTCCTGTAATGTGGTGACCCGAACTGCACGCAGTAAATGTCTGTGTCAGCTGTGGCTCAGTGGGCAGCACACTTGCCTCCGAGTCAGAAGGTTGTGGGTTCAAGTCCCACCACAGGAGACTTGAGCACAAAAATCCAGGCTGACACTCCCAGTGCAGTGCTGAGGGAGTGCCGCACTGTCGGAGGTGCCGTCTTTCAGATGAGACGTTAAACCGAGGTCCCGCCTGCCCTCTCAGGTAGAATGCAAATGATCCCATGGTGCTATTTCGAAGAAAAGCAGGGGAATTCTCCCAGGTGTCCTCAATCAAGATCACCAAAAAAACAGATTATCTGGTCATTACCACATTGCTGTTTGTGGGAGCTTGCTGTGCACAAGTTAGCTGCTGCATTTCCCACGTTACAACAGTGACTGCACTCCAGAAGTACTTCATTGTAAAGCGCTTTGAGACGTCCGGTGGTCGTGAAAGGCGCTACAGAAATGCAAGTCTTTCTTTTAAACCACCGCTGTACAAAAATGTAGGTTGAGTATATTCAAGACCGAAGTCGATAAATTTTGGGGAATCGAGGGATTATGGGCATCGGGCGGGAAAGTCGAAGATCAGCCATAATCTTATTGAATGATGGAGCAGGCTCGAGGGGCCGAATGGCCGACTCCTGCTCCTCGTTCTTGTGTTCTTACAACACTCCCGTGAGTAGCACGCGCGATATGTTTTCCAGCGGAGCAGTCAGTGAGTGGTCTGCACGGGATCTGCCGATCGCTGTGCGGTCTCACTCCTGCAGAGCTGGCTGGGAACATTGGTACTGACCAGTCTCCACTACCTCGATGATTAACTCAGTGAGTGAGAGTTCCTGGGTGCATGGCGATTCGCTACTGACGTGTGGGGGCGGGTCACGAGGGGGGTTAATCGGACCCGGCGCATTTTTGCTCTGATTATAATGGCCTCCAAGCCTCCCCTGGCAGAATCAAACCCTGGCTGGGGTTCGATTCCACAGGGGCTGTCTCCCCTCTGGTCCCTCACACTAATGCATTCACGCACACATGGCAAAGGAAGGCTTGCATTTCTATAGCACCTTTCACTCCCCTCTGGACATGCCAAAGCTCTTCACAGCCAATGAAGTACTTTTTGGATTGCAGTCACTGTTGCAATGTGGGAAACGCGGCAGCCAATTTGCGCACAGCAAGCTCCCACGAACAGCAATGTGATAATGACCAGATAAGCTTTAGGTGCTGATTTGAGGGATAGATATTGGCTCCAGGACACCGGGGAGAACTCCCCTGCTCTTCTTCGAAATAGTGGCCGCGGGATATTTGAGGTCCACCCGAGAGAGCAGACGGGGCCTCGGTTTAACGTCTCATCCAAAAGACGGCACCTCCGACAGTGCGGCACTCCCTCAGCACTTCACTGGGAGTGTCAGCCTAGTTTTTTGTGCTCGAGTCCCTGGTGTGGGACTTGAACCCACAACCTTCGAACTCAGAGGCGAGAGTGCTGCCCCCTGAGCCACGGCTGACAGCTAGATGGGCTTGCTTTGTACGTGAGTGTAGGGGGGCGTTTTCGACTGAAGGCAGCACTGATCCTGTGGCCCACCCCGAAATCCTCGCGCTACTTTGGGTCTTGCCCTCCCTGTCCGAGAGGCACTGAGGCCAACTGGAGAGCCGCCTAACCCCGCCCTGATTCCCATCAGCTGGGAGCGTGGTTCCAAACTGGTCTGTCGTCCTCAGTGCCTCACTGGGCGGTACATCTGCACCTTCAGCCACAAAATAAACGTGAATTTACGGCTGTAATAAATTCTAAACACACCCCCCCCCCCCCCCGCACAATGGTTATACATTCTTCACAGAATAAATCCGTTG